>NC_021161.2:28345208-28384295 GCF_000331145.2 Cicer arietinum
GAGGTAATTAATTACTTAATGAAATAAGAAATTCATTCAATCTAATTGTTTCACATACATATGTATTAACCATTTGGTTTAGGGTGTCTCATCGCATGGTTGGAAAAGGAACATTGTACAATACCTTGGAAGAAGTATTACACCATAATCCGATCCCTGTTGGCAATGTTAAAGTTTCACCTGTGATTGCTTTAGAACCACTTGCACCATTGCTTATACCCGACAACGATAATTGTATGATTATGATTGATTATGTTTAATTGCTGATTTTTCTGATGTTTACTTTGATTTCACATTTATTTAGATTATTACAAAGTCTAAAGGGAATGATAAGAAGATTCCTCACAATGAGTCAATCATTTCACTAGAAAATGTTTGACATATACATCAATTCTATATGAAATGATTAGCTTACTATAATAACTAACAAATTGATCAACCTCATTTTTTCAGATTCAAGCGAACCCTACTGAAAATGTTCAAAAAGTTTATTGAAAAAATAAATCCACCGCACTACAAATGCAGGTTCATGGTAAAAAAATTTATTCAATCACTAATTTATTTAGCTGCTTCTCATAAAATAAATCTACCAAAAATCAATCTACTTCTCCTAATCCTAAATATGTTTCTCCTAAATCTTTCAGAAATCCGCCGCACCGCAAATGCATGTTCGTGGTAAAAATAAATCTACCAAAATTCAAATACTAGATCATGAAAAATCAGTTGCTGCTCCTAAAATAAGTCATCCACGCCTTTCTCGATTTGGGTCGTATCTTGACATGCAAACAAAAATGAATATGGAGAGCAATGATGCACATATCATACACATGGAGAAAAGTATTTTGGGAGATGAGTGCTACTGTCATAAGAATATACATTAGGTAATGTAAAATATTTTATTTAAGACAAAAATTACTTTTAATTGCATCACTGCTACATTTATTGGTAATTAATCTAATTTTACATTTTCATTGAAGGTATTTGTATGAAAAGTTGGTGTGCATGTGCTAATTGACAGATAAATTTTCATTCTTATCTCCCTATAAGCTATCTATGTTTAAACTTGATCCAGTTAACGTAAAAAAATATGTCTTTGATATACTTTTGGAAAATAAAGAGAAGTATAAGATCTTTCTTACGCCATATAATTCAGGGTAATTAGATATTCTTTATCTATATCTTTTTTAATTTATGATACTTTATCAGTTGTGTAAACAAATTTGCCAACTAAATTTTTGTTGTTGTAGGCAACATTTGGTGTTGTTTTCCATCAATGCTACTTCTGAAATTATATACTATTAAGATCCACTGCACGATGATTATAACAATCACTCAGATATAAAGAGTATCTTTGATACGTTAGTAATATTTATTTATTTCTTACATATATAAATGATGTGTTTGATAATTGAATAATAATAACATTTATTTGATAGTGCTTTATAAGTTTTCCGTGCTCAAAGGGGTGCTACATTGTCGAAGCATAAGTCAAATAATATCACATGGATTCCAATAAAGATTTGAAATTTTTGTTATAGAACTTAGTTATATGCCTTTAAAATTTTATTAACAATCAATGCATAAATATTTATTGGCATACATGTTTTATTTTATAGTGCCTTCGCCAAACTAACAATATAGATTGCGAATACTATATATTTATTACGATTAAGGAGATTGTTGATATGAATCAAAAAATAATTCCAGAAACGGTACGTTATTTTCATTATATTTTGATTTATATATATATATGTATATATATGTATATATATATATATGTATATGTATATATATATATATATATATACATATATTATTCGAACTTATTTATATTCAAATATTATATCACATAGTACTTTGACAACTCCAATTCAACATATTCTGAAAGTGATCTAACTGAAATAAAAGAAGACTAATGTTAGTATGTGATCAATCTGAAAGTTATATAATTTGTTAATAGGTGAGTTTCACATTGTAAACTATTATTGTATATTTTTGTGTGAAGTGATCATTATTCTAATTAGTTTATTTTATTTTTTGTTATAGTAGAGTAAAGTAAGAAATTGTTGGAAAATTGACATGCTGAAAATTGCTACTGGCATGATATTGTTGTTGTGAATATGTAATTGATATTGTGAATATGTTTGAATTAAAAAATTGCAATTGTGTCAATATGTACTTGTTGAATAAGATTTTGGAAAAAAATTGAAATCTTATTTAAAGATAGCGTTTTTTAAAAAAGATGTCATTAGAGATTTGTTTATACAAACCAACATTTTAAAATGTACATATTACAACGCTTTTTAAAATGTACCTATTACATCGCTTTTTTGAAAAAATGATGTAAAACTAGTATAAGAATGCACCTATTACAATGCTTCTTTAAGAAAAGCGTTGTAAAACTAGTCTAAGAGAAGCATTTTACATTGCTTATTAGAATAGATTTATAGTGTTTTTTAAAATGTACCTATTGTAGCGTTTTTTTGAAAAAGCGCTGTAAAACTAGTATTAGGATGCACCTAATAGAATGTTTTTATTTTATCTTAAGAAAAGCGTTGTAAAACTAATATAAAAAATGCGCTATATATGAACCTATTACAACACTTTTTTTTAAGAAAAGCACTGTAAATCTAGTATAAGAATCGCGCTATATGTGCACCTATTACAATGCATTTATAAGAAAAGCGCTGTAAAACTAGTCTAAGAGAAAGCGTTGAGCGCTATATATTTATACCTATCACATCGTTTTTTTATTTTAAATAGCGTTGTTGTATCTTTTAACAACCCTAGATAGTACATCGCTTAAAAACGCTGTAAAGAGCTTAAAAAAACGTTGTAAAATGTTATTTTTGGTGTAGTGTATGAAATACATTTATATTTAGAGATTGTTCTAACTTTATAAGTTAGTTTTTTAATTTTGAGTTAGTCATAATCCAAATTTAAAAATAGCACAAATATCCATTAATAGTATACATTCATTTGAGTTAGTTTGGTCTATGATAAAAATAAGTTAATTTCTACTTTATCAAAAAATAAATAAATCAGAATACCATACTCTTTACCTCAAGCTGCAACTAACCTTTTGTATGTGTCAATTTCATCCAGTGCATAATTAACAACAATGTGTTAGCGTATTAAAAAATGCCACGTCAATTGAATTTAAAACAATGTGATCTTATTGTCAAAAACAAAAGCTTTTTTTTTTTTCTTTTCATTATAAAAATGAATTTATAAAATATAAGAGGTATTCTAATCCATATACAAGAATTTCAAGTTACGAAAGAGAGCAAACATTCTAACCCAAAACAAACAAAAAGATAATAAAGCCATTTCATTGAAAGACACTTCATGGGATTGACACATCAATCCGAGTAACAAGAGCTTACCTTGCATTCTCTATATAAAAACCAACACAACGCTACAAGCTTACTTGCTATTAATGCCATAAAGTTATTAATGCTTTCCGTAAATCGGTATTAGCAAAATGAGATGATAATCCAATAGCTACTTGTAACCTTCATTAACTATATAAATGAACAACCACATTTTTCAAAATACTTTCTAATTCAACCAAAGATTCTTGGGCACTTTGTAGAAAGAGAGGAAGTATAAAGGCAAGCTAAAAAGAACAAAGTTTATTAAAGTTACCCTTCCTCATTGAATTCAATATAAGCTTAAAAGTTGATTAACGCCTTGTATTAGCACCTCCCAAAAGTCCCAATAATTTTGAAAGGAAATAAACCGAATACATGCTTCTTGGATAAAATTGTCATTCAAATCTACACTAAAAGTGTTACTTTTGAGAAATTTATATTAAGAACAAAGACTAGTTCAAACTCTCTTATATTTGCCTTCATCACCCATAAATTATCCAAACTCATAAATAAATAGTGTCGTCTCCAACTATAGCAGAGGAAACTCAACACTCTCACTAACCATATACTTAGACAACATTGGAGCATTTACATCATTTCTAACTGTAACACCCCGTTTTTCAGAGCGAGGGTATATTTTTTTTTTTGAAAGAGATTAAAAGGAATTAAAATAAAACAAAGAATTAAATCAGGAAAAAGCCTTTGGATAAATAATTGAGTCATTATAATTTACAAACAGCGGAAGAGTTTCTCCAATTATAAATCCAAAACATTTACACAACAACAAATGGTACATGGAACCCATTCAAGTAAAAAGTCAAACTGACAATATTAGTATAAGTACAGTTTTCCAAACTAAAAATACTCCAATCCAAAAAGAAGGACACCTAGTTCCTATACATCATCCTAATCTGATCATCCTACCAAAAAGCTATACACCCTGAGTATCTCCACGCGCCCCGTGAGATCCTCCTAATGTAACTGCAATCACGCGTTCCCATCTCCATTCCCGTCCGTAGGGTACGAACCGGTAGGACCGTCCTGACTCTCATCTGAGGGCAAAGCCCAGATTTCCACAATAATTGTAAAGGGTCACCAACCAAAAAAAATAACAATTACCACATAGCAATTAAGATTTTAAATGCTCAAAATAACCTTTCAACTAAGCATGCACCTTAAAAGGGTTTCCATATGCCAAACATGCATAAACAAGGTTGAGAAAT
Source organism: Cicer arietinum (assembly GCF_000331145.2). Classification (NCBI taxonomy): domain Eukaryota; kingdom Viridiplantae; phylum Streptophyta; class Magnoliopsida; order Fabales; family Fabaceae; genus Cicer; species Cicer arietinum. The sequence goes on from NC_021161.2 coordinate 28,349,806, forward strand.
GAAGTTTTTAACAAAACAACATTGTTGTATTCGAATACAGCATCTCTGTATTCGAATACAAGGCTGTTTCAGCATTCAGCAAAAAAAACAGCATGTCTGTATTCGAATACAACAGTCTGTATTCGACTACACAGCAAGTCAGTAGCAAAATGTATTCGAATACAGCAGTCTGTATTCGACTACACAGTAAGTCAGTGGCAAAAACAGCATGTCTGTATTCGAATACAACAGTCTGTATTCGACTACACAGCAAGTCAGTAGCAAAATGTATTCGAATACAGCAGTCTGTATTCGACTACACAGTAAGTCAGTGGCAAAAACAGCATGTCTGTATTCGAATACAACAGTCTGTATTCGACTACACAGCAAGTCAGTAGCAAAATGTATTCGAATACAGCAGTCTGTATTCGACTACACAGTAAGTCAGTGGCAAAAACAGCATGTCTGTATTCGAATACAACAGTCTGTATTCGACTACACAGCAAGTCAGTAGCAAAATGTATTCGAATACAGCAGTCTGTATTCGACTACACAGTAAGTCAGTGGCAAAAACAGCATGTCTGTATTCGAATACAACAGTCTGTATTCGACTACACAGCAAGTCAGTAGCAAAATGTATTCGAATACAGCAGTCTGTATTCGACTACACAGTAAGTCAGTGGCAAAAACAGCATGTCTGTATTCGAATACAACAGTCTGTATTCGACTACACAGCAAGTCAGTAGCAAAATGTATTCGAATACAGCAGTCTGTATTCGACTACACAGTAAGTCAGTGGCAAAAACAGCATGTCTGTATTCGAATACAACAGTCTGTATTCGACTACACAGCAAGTCAGTAGCAAAATGTATTCGAATACAGCAGTCTGTATTCGACTACACAGTAAGTCAGTGGCAAAAACACAGTTAACTTAAACCTTTTCCTCAAATGCACATTAAGTAAACCGAGGTATTAAAAGATTCCCCATTTTTAATACTCGTTTATCTCTAATGGTTTTCAAATTCCACGGAAACAAACTCAAACATACTCTCACATTCAAACCATAATTCACAACAACCACACCAATTAACAAACATCAAGTATGGACACGCCAAATACAACGAACACAATCAACACAACATAACACCCAAATACCTCAAATATCATTTACTCATAATCATACACAAAGACTTCAAATTCATTTACCACGAAACATTCATCAATATAAACAAAACCTAACTCTAAGGTTTTACCCATAACGCACTAGTTCCGTTTTTCCCCAAATCGATACATTTAACCCTAACAAATTTCCTTCCCACACAACCACAGATAAGTCCCTAATGCAAACTAGAAGTTTGGAAGGAGCCCTTACCTCAACGTTAGCTTTAACGGACGTTTCCGGTACCGTGAGTAATTCCGGTAAAATCTCCGCTCGCAACTTCGCCTCCAAATAGGTCCCCTAGCACCGTGGCGTGGTAGTGAGCAACCTTCCCTTCTGACTCTTCGCGAAATGAAGCTTGGATCTTGAAGAAACGGAGGGGTTTGTGTTTGGATCTCAAAAACCGTTTTTCTTCGTTTTCAAATCAAAGAGGAAGAGTGCAGTTGCGAAAACCTTGATCTAACTCTCACCCAACCTTGGGTTATTAGTTTTGAAGAAAAGAAAGCGTCGAAAACGAAAATGGGAGAAAGGAGAGAAATTTGGCCGCGGGAGAGGAAGAAGACGATGGAATTTTCAATTTTCCTTCCTTTCTTTTTCTTTCCTTTCTTTTTCCTTTCTTCCTTTTTCCTTCCTTCCTTTTATACTATTTTCTTTTCCTTTTCCTTCTTTCTAGTTTTCCTTTCTTTTTCCCTCCAACCAAGCATATATAGACATAAAATATAACTTAACAAATGTCTCAAAATCTAGATATTTGTTAAATTACCGTTTCACCCGAAACGCCTTAAATTCTCCGTAAAGGATTTCCGCAGTTAAATTCAATTTATTTATCGACGAGAAATTTTAATTGGCATCAAAATATCTTTTTGATTATAAAACTCCAAAATATTATTAACTTTGGCTTAAAAGCCTCCGAGCCAAAATCCAAAATACACCAAAAATACATAAATGGTAATTTAAAATTATTGGTCTTACACTAACCATCATAGAACTAGCCCTAGTCATGCATCATCATAACAATGCAAAATAACAATTCTGAAAATTCCAACAATGTCCCTAATGCTAAAATTGAAGGGAAAATGTGAAAACCCTATCAAATAAGATCCAAAATAATATAAAAATACCACCAAAAATTTCTAAATATCAAATAAAGGCAACGCAAATTTTTTTGGAATTTTTGGAGAATATGAAAAAAATCAAAAAAGGGTCTGAAAATTCAAAGAATTTCTGATTTTCTGGTGAAATTTGGGAGCAATCTGAGATAGTCGCTTGAAAACGGGGTTAATATTGTTATCAGAAAGTCCCTGGCAACAACGTCAATTTGATCCACTGTCGCACACAGGTGAAATACAGTTGATAAAATGTAAATAGAGGTAATAACTCGAATCGTTTCGCAAGGACTTCTGACATAATAATAATAACCGAATTGAAAATTGAAATTAAAAAGGGATTTTTTAAGATTTTTGATTTAACAGATGAGCAAAATGATTAATCCACTTATTCGAGTTTCAGACCTATCACAGATTCTACCAATGAGTTTAATTTCTAATTTGTGATTCGATTCTTATTTAACTGTAAAATTGATCAAACAAGCATAATCAATCCTATGTGAATTTGGTTTCTTCGATTGGATTAAGCATCACAATCATCAAAATATTACAATTAACAATCAAGCATCGTAAAATTATAATTCAATTAAATTAGAAACCGAAACCAAATTTTGTCAAACAAATTTAATAAATCCTATTGAAATTTAATTTAAGCAATCAAAATATCAATATAATCAAAAACAAGAATAGAATCATGAATCGAAATTGTCAGTGTAACTTGAATCTCAAGGTGTCGATGAAACTCTGAACTCGTTGATTAATCTTATAAAATTAGCCTTCCATGAAATTAAAATAAAAATTGTTTATTTCTTGTAGCAATTTGAATCCTAATTTTTCCCTTTTCAGAAAAGAAACAAAACTGCCAATATATGGTACTTGATATTGGGCTTTAGGGTTTAAAAACAAGTGACCCGCTAATTAAAATTATTACAAAAGTCCAGATTATGAAATCAGCAATTTAGGCCCAGTAAAGTTCGGAATTGGTCTTTTCTTCCAACACAAGTTGTAGCTCGGAGTTTTAGCTTTCCAACGCGTGCTCATATGCGCCAATACGATATTCAGAGCTCAAGTTAGGGCCTATAGAGCGAGAGAAAGTGAAAATACAAATAATAAAATTAAAATGCGAATAATAAAATTATAATTCAAATTCGACCCAAATTTGGAAACAAGCTAAAAATATTAATCTAAGCTATAAAGAGCTTTTAAAATACCAAACTAAAAAGCTAGAAACATGTGCCCAAATGCTATGATCAGTCATCAAAAAGACCACCTTACTTTGATGTCTCATATTACTATTTCTGGAAAAGAAAAATGCAACTGTTTTTAAAATCATAAGACACAGGTATGTAAAACATCATTACAGATGGAGATTTCATACCAAGAGTTGACCAAAATGATTCAACATCTACTGAAAAGAAAGAAGCAAATTGAATAGTAGAAGAAAAATCTAAGGTATTTCTAAACTCACAAGCTCAGTTATTTTATCATGTGCTTTAAGCAGGGAAGAAAGTGAAAGAGTAGATGAACGAGACACTGCTAAAAAGGTATGAGACACATTACAAACTCATTACGAAGGAACAAGTCATGTGAAAGAAACAAGGATCGATATAAGCATAAGAAAGTTTAAACTATTTGAAATGAATGAAGGAGAAACTATTGATGATATGTACTCAAGGTTTACAACCATTGTAAATAAAATGCGATCCTTAGGCAAGGCATACTCAATACAAGTCAGAGTAACAAAAATCATGAGATGCCTCCCAATCATATGGAGACCAATGGTAATAGCCATAAGTCAGGCCAAAAACCTTGAAGTACTTAGATTAGAGGAATTAGTTGGAACCTTACGAGCACATGAAGTGTCGACGCAGGAAGACAATCCAACGAAGAAAGGCAAAGCAATAGCCTTAAAAGCTTCTCTTGAAAATATGTCATTACAACCAAAAGAAGAATTAGAAGAAATCGAACAGGAAGATGCTGATGAAGAAATAGTTCTTCTTACAAGGAAAATCCAATGGATGATGAGGAGAAATGATCATATCATAAAGGGATTTCCAAATAAAAAAGAAAATTTCTAAGCCGAGGTACATAAAAGTCAAATCACGTTGTTGGATGTAATAAGCAAGGACATAACAAAAATAAATGTCCCTTGAACAAAAAAGAACCAAAGAAATGTCCTTGCAAGAAAAAGTTAATGATGGTGACCTGGGATGAATGTGATGAATTAGAAATAGAAGAACCTAAATAACCCAACTTATGTTTGATGACAAACTTTGATGATAACGAGGTAATAAATTATGAACCATGTCCCTTATGTGAATAAATTGAAAAAGATTTTGACAACTTACTTAATGATTAAAATCTGTTTGTTAAAAAATGTAGCTCTTTAAAAGATCAAGTTTTCAAAGAAAAAAGGGACGAAAAATAAAAGGTTTAGGTTATGATTGATGAACTGAAAAGCATCATTGAGAACATGTAGGAATCTCAGTTTAAGAAAACCGATGAAACTGAAAACCAATAATGTTCTACGATTGAAAAATGACTTAAGAAACTTTATCAAATCTAGTGAAACATTTCAAAAAATTATGGGATCCCAACTAGGGATATTTGACAAAGCTGGACTTGGCCTTGATAAAACTCGAAAATAAAAAATGTATGAAAACTTTTTTGTTCCTGAATGAAAGGATGACAAGTGCCAAACAAGATGTTCATATTGTAAAAAAAATTGGACATCTAGAATATACATGTTGTTTCCAAAAAAAGGGATGAAAAATTTAAAGCAAAAGGGTCACTTAAATCCCAAGAGCGTTCTACAAACAAACCATAACATTCTTCTCCAAATTTCAAAAAGGGATAATGTTCTTGACATAGACCAGAACATTCTTCAGTAACAAAATGCTATTTCTGCTTAAAAATTGGACATGATGAATCAAAATGTTATTTTAAAAAATCAAGTATAAAAGGAAAAACTAACCCTCAAGGACCCCAAACCAAATGGATACCTGAAAATTATGTAACATCTAATACATGTTGGTTCTCGAAATATTGGACAGTGGTTGTTCAATTCAAGACATATGACATGAGATAAACAAAGTTTTATGTCTTTCATAAAAAAGGAAGGAGAGTCAGTAACATTTAGGAACAATTCACAATTGGTCAACACAGTATAAATTATGAAATGCATGTTTAGGATTTTTGATGACAACACAATGTAACCAGAGGCACATTCAGGCATGTTTAAGGTTCTAAGACAAGGCAACACTAGAAGGGTCAGGTTGCAAATTAAGACACATAGTTTGAACATGTCACATTGCAACATATTTTTTAACATGTATTTTCTAATACATTCTTTTTTATCGGATAAAATTCACATAGGTCCCACTAAATTATGTCGGTTCCATATGAATTTTGTGTTATTTTGACTAATACAATACATTTGAAAGTATTCTTTAAATAGTGTGTTGTTAGCATTATTCAAAATTTAATGGCTGAAAACACATTCTCTAACTCTCGTAATAATTTCATTCTCACTAATTAGTTAATATTGAACCGTTGTATTGAAATTATAATTTATAAGTCATATTTACTCTATTTTTTATGATTGAACTGTTCAATCGTCATAATTAAATTTCTTTAGTCGTAGTTAATCTAATTAGTTAAGATTGAACCGTTTAATCGTCAAAATTTGAATTTATAAGTCATATTTAGTCTAATTTGTAAAGGTTTAATCATTAGATTATTGTAATTAAAATTTTGAAGTCATAATCAGGTTAATTAATTAAGATTGAACACATGGATCGTCGAATTAGAATTTCTAAGTCACAGTCAATCTACTTTGTTAACATTGAACTATTGGATAATCGAAATGAGAAATTATCAGTCGTATTTGGTCTAATTTCAGTTATCCAACGGTTAAATTTCAACTAATTGATTATGACATAAAATTAAATTTTGATTATTTAACAGTTCAATCATTACTATGTAGACTAAATGTGATTTAAATTTTCTAATTTTGATGATCTAACGGTTCGATCTAAAAATAATAGACTATGACTTAGAAATTTTAATTTCGATAATACAATAGATCAATGTTAACTAATTAGTTAAACTATGACTCTCAAATTCTAATTTCAATGTTAACTAATTAGACTAACTAAGACTCTAATGACAGAACTGGTAAAATTGCTGAATTGGAGTTGGTTGGTTTAGAAAAATCATCCGATCTAATGAAAAATCTTTTAAACATGTTTGTTTTCCCTTCATTTTCATCCAAAATATGCCTTTTACATTTATGTAGTTCAACATTTTTCGTCGTTCTTTCATAAAAACTTTGAATAAGGTAGAAACAAGATTCCCCAATTAATGGCACATTTTTATTCAAAATAGTAGTGTTATGTTATTATATTGTTTCTATTACAATGTTACTCCTATTTTAAAGTACAAAAAAGACAAAATTTAGTGAAGGAAAAATGATACAATATTTTTTTTTTGTGAATTAAATGGTGCATTTATTTTTCAACTTCAACCATACAAATATCTCTAAGACGGCGAAGACCAAACTTTGGTATTGGTTGCTCTAAGATTCTATTTGAGAGTTATTATTTAAAAATATCAACAAGATTGTCACACAAACAAATTTGTTGAATACTTATCTCACACATCTTCTAGATATCATGAATGAAAAAGAATTTTATAAAAATATGTTTTATTCAATCTCCTTTAATGCAGTATTCTTTAAAATAATTGCATGTGATATTATTCAATAGAAGCTTTTCAATATTCTTTTCTATAAGAAAAGTCACAAATTTCATGTATTTGTTATGGAGTCAGTTTCGCAAAATCATCAGAGCTAATTATAAATCTTTTAAAACTATTTGTTTTTCCTTCATTTTCATTTAAAATATGCTTTTTACGTTTATGTAGTTGAACTTTTCTTTTATCTTTCCTAAAAACTTTGAATCGGGTAGAAACACAATTCCGTAATTATAGGCATATATTTAGGAAAAATATGCCTTTTACATTTATGTAGTTCAACATATCGTATTTTTATGTCATTATATTTTTTCTGTTGCAATGTTACCCCTATTTATAAGCACAAAAAATATAGTGATGGATAAATGATACGATATCTTTTTGTGAATTATATGATGCATTTATTTCTCCTCTCAACTATACAAATATATCTACGACGATAAATGTCAAACTTTGATATCGGTTTCTCAAAGATTCTATTTGGGAGTGACTATGTGAAAATTTCTACAAGATTATCATATGAACGAATTGGTTGAATACTTATCTTATAGCTCTTCTGGAAATCGTGAGTGAAAAATAATTTTATAGAAATATTTTTTGTTCAATCTCCTTTAATATAGTATTCTTTAAAACAATTGCAACCAAAATATTTTCTAGAAGAAAAGCCACAAATCTCTTGTATTTGTTGAATCACAGATTTCAACCAAAATACATTATTGATGTATCTTGTGTAATGCTAAAACTTCAACCTCATTTGAAGATATTGTTGTTACGGTTGGTTTCCCATATATCCCTGAAATTGTTGCACTTCATCATGTAAGCAAATAGCTTAATTTTTTATTTTTATTTTTTTTTTATCATTACTAGTATGAGAATTATACAAATACCATGTATCTCTAATATAAGAAAGTATACTTTTTGTTGTATATTTAAAAATATCACATGGCTAATAGATTAACAACAAATAATTAGCAAAATACATTATTATTTGATTGCACTAATGTATGATATTTCAGTACCAAGTAGAAATCATCATTTTCTCAATCTTTAAAAAGACATTTGTCCACCATTGACGACCTTACAATATTCAAAGTGCACAACGAGTTTGATTTGTTCATATATAACAATTTTAGAGCATTTGATATATAAGCTTCATAGTTTACAAAAATATTCTTCAAATGATCATTTTGTAATCTCAAACAAATATTTTCTTCAAAATACTTGACAAATGATGGCTTTCCATACCCTCATCTAGCAAATATTTCACAAGAATATTACACAATGTCCATCTAGATTGTTTTAGCACATAAAAATACTTACTCATTTTGATTAAGTTAACTCTTCAATAGTTTGTATTGTATGTTCCATATAAATTAAATCTTTCAGGGAGTTTCTTATAATCATCACTATAAAGTGAGTCATATAAATAAGTTGTAACACATCTTTCATATAAATTGAGGCATTGATCGCTACTAACTTTATTCAAGTATGAAAAGGTTCTTGAATTCACTTCAGGTGAATATGTATTTATTCATTCTCATGTTCATATCGCGTGAAAATTCAATCGTAGCTTATTAGCTTGCCATCTTCAGATGTGTGAAATACAAGTCCAAATGCTTTTTGCTTAATGGAGCGAGCTTAATTTAACTTCAATTGCTTCTTTATATTTTCAAAGCATTTATTTTTATATAATTAATATGTAATAGACTTTAGTTCATGATCCTCATTATCATTGATCATATATAGCAGTATATTATATGCAAAAAGATCATCAATGTTAACTTTATGCCGGTTCCATTATATTCCATTTGTGACATAATTTATTGATATATGTTTTTTTTACAAGTTTCAGATACCTGATCAATTCTTTTGGAAATAAAAATCAATTATGTCAAACTACTATTTTGGAATTTTTATATCATCACTTGGGCCACTTTTATTTTTTCTTCTTTTTTTCTTTCTGATAGCTTCTTTTCTTGTTTGAGGATTTTTTGTCTTTGGAACCGATTGGTCTTCCACACTTTAGACGCGATTGAGACTTATTTGCAATATTAAATTGTCAAACATGGACATCTATTTTGATAGAAGCATTTGCAACTGATATTAGTATTGTTTAACTTTAATTTCTTATACTGAACTTTCATTAAATGAAATAATTTTGATACATCTCATTGATATAACAAATGATTTCATAATGTGGTAGTATATTTCAATTCTTCAGTGTATTTTGTAATATGAATATGCATTTGAAAATTATCTTAGGTGTCGTAATATGAAGTATGTCACCATGGCATCAATTGATCATAACCCATTATATATATATATATATATATATATATTTTGACTCATTTAAAGTAAAAAAATCACTTGTAAAGTGAGTATATAAACCATTACGGTCAAATCAATAGTTAGTATTATATGGACATGCATGACCAAATTCATATAATGTAATTAAGTATAGGGTAGAAGTCCTTAAGTCATAACAAATTATGAAATTTTTTCTTACTATTTAGTACCAAATCCGTATTCTTAAGTCATAACAAATAAAAATCCGCATATATATTATTAAAAGAAGAAATAATGCTAACCACAGACACTCTGAAAGAATATACAAATGTATTTCTATATAAAATACATTTCGCCTATAGAGCGTAAACAAACATAAGTGATCCCTACTAGACCAAACATAATCATAAAATAAAGAGAATAATATAGCAATTACGGTATTTGCTACAACATAGCTTCTATAGTAAACATCCCAATTATCATCATAGCACTCAATGTTCACATTCCAAGCATATGGCTTCATATTCCCGGTTTCTTCTTTAATCTTTAATGTTTAACATGTCGATAATTCGATCAAAAGGAAACAAGATAAGGAGTAAGAACACTATCAAAATAAAGAAGAGCAAAGCTATATATTTTTTATAGTGAAAAATGCCAATTGAACCCATAAATTGGTAATACACATGATGTAAGTTTCGTGCACTAACTTCTTTGCTTGCAAATAATAGAATAATGTTGTTTTTGCCTGAACAAAGAATTAAGTGTTGTATCTACTTAATTAGCAAACGTTCATACATATATTAGTGGAAACTAGAAATTATATATATTTCATATCCAATGATAGGTTTAATTACCAATTTTAATTTTGTGTGCAGCAACGGAAACCGTTGAAATATATTTCTCTACAATAAATTTTGTGAAAACTATAAATACACCGTGGGGAGATAACTTATTAAATGTATGTTAAGTCACAATATATATAGTGTTGAAAATGAAATATTCATTCGACTATTTCAAAATATGGAGATATATACATAGAAAATATTAATTCTGATTTAGAAATATTGTGATGTCTTTAATGTTTTTAGTATATAATGATATAATTTTGTTGATGTATTAATGTATCTTTTTTATTTCTAAAAATCTAGTGACCGGTAGAAGACAACTCACATACTTATGTTGTGGTGCAAGTTCATATCCTCAATCGTACCTCTCTGCGTGTGTATCACTTTTGTCACTATATATACTCATTAGCTCAAAAAATAGTATGGTAGTAAAATTCACACATATTGAAAATAAAATAAAATTTTATTACAACTTAACATGCATTGTGTAACAGTTTTATTATTTGAATTACACCTACAAGTATTTTTTTTTTCATAGAAAATATCATCTCAACTAAATTTGATATATACTTCCTCCGTCCCAAAATAATTTTTATATTTGTAAAATATAATTGTCCCAAAATAATTGTCATTTTTTATTTTCATTGCAATTTTAATTGCATTTATTGTAATGGGAAAACATAAGCGTTAAAGATAAATTAATAAAATCATCATTCTCTTCTTTTTATTTATCATCTTTTTCAATTTATATAAAATTGTCAAATGCGATAAATAATATGGGACATAAGGACATCGAGTAATGTAAACCATCACAAATAAGTTCAAAAAGTTTATTCAAAAAATAAATCCACCGCACTGCAAATGCAGGTTCATGGTAAAAAATTTATTCAATCACTAATTTATTTAGCTGCTTCTCATAAAATAAATCAACCAAAAATCAATCTACTTCACCTAATCCTAAATATGTTTCTCCAAAATCTTCTAGAAATCCGCCGCACCGCAAATGCATGTTCGTGGTAAAAATAAATTTGCCAAAATTCAAATACTGGATCGTGAAAAATCAGTTGTTGCTCCTAAAATAAGTCATCCACGCCTTTCTCGATTTGGGTCGTATCTTGACATACAAACAAAAATGAATATGGAGAGCAATGATGTACATATCATACACATGGAGAAAAGTATTTTCGGAGATGAGTGCTACTGTCATCAGCATATACATTAGGTAATGTAAAATATTTTATTTAAGATAAGAATTACTTTTAATTGCATAACTGCTACATTTATTGGTAATTAATCTAATTTTATATTTTCATTGAAGGTATTTGTATGAAAAGTTAGTGTGCATGTGCTAATTGACAGATAAATATTCATTCTTATCTCCCTATAAGCTATCTATTTTTAAACTTGATCCAGTTAACGTAAAAAAATATGTCTTTGATATACTTTTGGAAAATAAAGAGAAGTATAAGATGTTTCTTACGCCATATAATTCAGGGTAATTAGATATTCTTTATCTATATCTTTTTTAATTTATGATACTTTATCAGTTGTGTAAACAAATTTGCCAACTAAATTTTTGTTGTTGTAGGCAACATTTGGTGTTGTTTTCCATCAATGCTACTTCTGAAATTATATACTATTTAGATCCACTGCACGATGATTATAACAATCACTCAGATATAAAGAGTATCTTCGATACGTAAGTAATATATATTTATTTCTTACATATATAAATAATGTGTTTGATAATTGAATAATAATAACATTTATTTGATAGTGCTTTATAAGTTTTCCGTGCTCAAAGAGGTGCTACATTGTCGAAGCATAAGTCAAATAATATCACATGGATTCCAATAAAGATTTGAAATTTTTGTTATAGAACTTAGTTATATGCCTTTAAAATTTTATTAACAATCAATGCATAAATATTTATTGGCGTACATGTTTTATTTTATAGTGCCTTCACCAAACTAACAATATAGATTGTGAATACTATATATTACGATTCTTGAAGGAGATTGTTGATATGAATCAAAAAATAATTCTAGAAACGGTACGTTATTTGTAACACCCCGATTTTCAAAGCGAGGGTGTATTTTTTTTTTTAAGAAATTAAAATAAAATAGAGGAATAAATAAGGTAATAACTTTGGATAAATAATCGAGTCATTATAATTTATATGCAGCGGAAAAATTTCTCAAAATATGAATCCAAAATATTTACACATCAAAAATGGTACATGTAACCACCGAAAATAACATGTCAAGCTGACAATATTAGTAAATGTACAGTTTTCCAGTTCAAAATAACGTAATCCAAAAAAAAACATAAGTTCCCTCTATGTCATCCTAATCTGATCATTCTTCAAAAAAAAACTATAGCTATACACCCTGAGTGATCTCCACGCGCCCCGTGAGATCCTCCTAACATAGCTCCAGTCAAGCATTCCCATCTACATTCCCGTCCGTAGGGTACGAACCGGTAGGATCGTCCTGGCTCTCATCTGAGGGCAAAGCCCAGATTTCCACAATAGTTGTAAAGGGTCACCAACCGAAAATAACAGTTAACACATAACATTCAAGTTTTAAATGCACAAAATAATCTTTCAACTTAGCATGCACCTTAAAAGGGTTTCCATATGCCAAACATTCATAAACAAGGTTGAAAAATGAAGTTTTTAACAAAACAACACTGTTGTATTCGAATACAGCATCTCTGTATTCGAATACAAGGCTGTTTCAGCATTCAGCAGCAAAAACAGCATGTCTGTATTCGAATACAACAGTCTGTATTCGACTACACAGTAAGTCAGTAGCAAAACAGCATGTCTGTATTCGAATACAACAGTCTGTATTCGACTACACTGTAAGTCAGTAGCAAAACAACATGTCTGTATTCGAATACAACAGTCTGTATTCGACTACACTGTAAGTCAGTAGCAAAACAACATGTCTGTATTCGAATACAACAGTCTGTATTCGACTACACTGTAAGTCAGTAGCAAAACAACATGTCTGTATTCGAATACAACCTTTCATCCAATCGATTGGGAAATCGATTTCCCTGATCAGTTTTCCAAAAATTCATGAATTAACCTAAGTCATTCCTAATCAAGTCCACAACCTAACACTTAGCAATTCCTACGCGATTACTACGACACACGAAGGTTCGATAACCATCATACTCACACACAATACACAACACATAGCACTTAACACCTTCATCTCAGTTATCACGATAAATCAAAATTCGAATCACTCAATCATAAACTCAAATCAAACATGACTCGCGTGCCAGGCACCCTAATGCAATGCGTATATGCCAAAATGCATGGACTCGGAATTCCAAACCAAAACCCTCCTCGAAGGGCCGTAAATCATAATTGTACCGCCTATTGCAGGCCAAAGTACCAATTACCGAGGTGCCACCTATCACGGGTCAGCACGATTTACTAAAAAGCTTAAATCATAAACGTACCACCTATCACGGGTCAGTACTGTTTACCGAGGTGCCAACTATCACAGGTCAGCATGATTTACTAAAAGGAAAAGCGTAAATCGTAAACATACCGCCTATCACAGGCCAAAGTACTATTTACCGAGGTGCCACCTATCACGGGTCAGCACAATTTACCAAAATGTAAATTGTAAACGTACCGCCTATTACATGCCAAAGTACTATTTACCGAGGTGCCACCTATCACGGGTCAGCACAATTTACCAAAACGTAAATCGTAAACGTACCACCTATCACAGGTCAGTACTGTTTACCGAGGATCCACCTATCACGGGTCAGCACGATTTACCAAAATGAAATGCATGAGCATACACAGATTTCCCATTTTTAATACTCATTTAACTTAAACGATTTTCACCACAAACATTAAGCAAACAGAAATATTAAGGGATTCCCCATTCTTAATACACTTTTAACCTAAATCATTTTCCAAAACAACATTAAGTAAACAAGACATTAAGAGATTCCCCATTCTTAATACTCATTTAACTTAAACGATTTTCCAAAACAACATTAAGTAAACCGAGATATTAAAAGATTCCCCATTTTTAATACTCGTTTAACTCTAATGGTTTTCACGCCAACATTAAGTAAACGTAGACATTAAGAGATTCCCCATTCTTAATACTCATTTAACTTAAACGATTTTCCAAAACAACATTAAGTAAACAAGACATTAAGAGATTCCCCATTCTTAATACTCATTTAACTTAAACGATTTTCCAAAACAACATTAAGTAAACCGAGATATTAAAAGATTCCCCATTTTTAATACTCGTTTAACTCTAATGGTTTTCACGCCAACATTAAGTAAACGTAGACATTAAGAGATTCCCCATTCTTTATACTCTTTTAACTCTAATGGTTTTCAATTTCCACACAAAACAACTCAAACCTATTATCAGATCCAATCCACAACTCATACCCAAAACACATCAATTCATTTCTCCACAGAATCCAACCATACACACAACAAATTTCATCAGTATTAATTAAGAACACGTCAAATACGACGAACACAAATCAACACAATCCACCACTCAAAGACAACAAGTTTCATTTACTCAAAATCATACATAAATGAGTTTAAATTCATTTTCACACGAAACATTCATCAATATAACCAAAACCTAACTCTAAGATTTTACCCATAAAGCCTTAGATTCATTTTCCCCCAAATCAACACTTCAACCCTAACAAATTCCTTTTCCACACAATCACAGATAAGTCCCTAAATGCAAACTAGAAGTTTGGAAGGAGCCCTTACCGTCACGTTAGCTTTCACGTTCGATTACGGTACCGCGAGTAAATCCGGTAAAAATCTCCGCATGCAACGTCGCCTCCAAGTTGGTTCCCTAGCACCGTAGCATGGTAGTGAGCAACTTTCCCTTCTATCTCTTCGCGAAATGAAGCTTAGATCTAGATGAAACAGGGAGGTTTGTGTTTTACGGTTTTGAAATCCCTAACACCGTTTTTCTTCGTTTTTGAATCAAACAAGAAGAGTGAAGTTGAGCAATCCTTGTCCTATCGCCCACCCAGCCTTGGGTTTCAATTCTTGAACTTAAAGGGAGCAAGGAAAATGAAAATGGAAGAAGGAAAATGGTGGTTCGCGAGGCAGAGGAAGAAGATGGAAAAATGTTCTTTTCTCTCCTTTGTTTTTCTTTCCCTTGTTTTTCCTTTCTTTCCTTTTCTTTCTTTCCTTTTTATATCCTTTTCTTTTCCTTTTCCTTCCTTCAAATTTCCTTTCTTTCTATTTCCTTTTCTTTTTCCTCCAAACAACCATATATATATAAAGATATTTATATATATTTTAATTACTTTCAACAAATATCTCAAAATATCTAGATATTTATTAAAATTACCATTTCACCCGTAACGCATTAAATTCTTCGTAAAAGATTCACCACAGCTAATTTAATTTATTCATCGATGAGTAATTCTAATCGGCATCAAAATATCTTTTTGATCATATAAACTCCAAAATATTAATAACTTTGGCTAAAAAGCCTCCGAGCCAATATCCAAAATACACAAAAATACATAAAGTATACTTTAAAATTATGGGTCTTACATTATTTTCATTATGTTTTGATTTATATATATATATATACATATATTATTCTCACTTATTTATATTCAAATATTATATCACATAGTACTTTGACAACTCCAATTCAACATACTCTGAAAGTGATCTAACTGAAATAAAAGAAGACTAATGTTAGTATGTGATCAAACTGAAAGTTATATAATTTGTTAATAGGTGAGTTTCACATTGTAAACTATTATTGTATATTTTTGTGTGAAGTGATCATTATTCTAATTAGTTTATTTTATTTTTTGTTATAGTAGAGTAAAGTAAGAAATTGTTGGAAAATTGACATGTTGAAAATTGCTACCGGCATGATATTGTTGTTGTGAATATGTAATTGATATTGTGAATATGTTGCTACTAATGTTGATAACAGTACTAATGTAATTGAACTTGTTATTGTGAATACATATTGTGAATATGTTTGAATTAAAAAATTGCAATTGTGTCAATATGTACTTGTTGAATAAGATTTTGGAAAATAATTGAAATCTCATTTAAAGACAGCATTTTTTAAAAAAGATGTCATTAAAGATTTGTTTATACAAACCAACATTTTAAAATGTACCTATTACAACGCTTTTTAAAATGTACCTATTACAGCGCTTTTTTGAAAAAAACGATGTAAAGCTAGTATAAGAATGCACCTATTACAACGCTTCTTTAAGAAAAGCGTTGTAAAACTAGTCTATGAGAAGCATTTTACATTGCTTATTAGAATAGATTTATAGCGTTTTTTAAAATGTACCTATTGTAGCGTTTTTTTTTTTGAAAAATCGCTGTAAAACTAGTATTAGGATGCACCTATTAAAATGTTTTTATTTTATTTTAAGAAAAGCGTTGTAAAACTAGTATAAAAAATGCACTATATATGAACCTATGACAACACTTTTTTTAGGAAAAGCGCTGTAAAACTAGTATAAGAATCGCGCTATATATGCACCTATTACAATGCATTTCTAAGAAAAGCGCTGTAAAACTAGTCTAAGAGAAAGCGTTGAACGCTATATATTTATACCTATTACATCGTTTTTTTATTTTAAATAGCATTGTTGTATCTTTTAACAACACTAGATAGTACATCGCTTAAAAACGCTGTAAAGAGCTTAAAAAAATGTTGTAAAAGGTTATTTTTGGATTAGTGTATGAAATACATTTATAAATGGAGATAGTTCTAACTTTATAAGTTAGTTTTTTAATTTTGAGTTAGTCATAATCCATATTTTAAAATAGTACAAATATCCATTAATAGTATACATTCATTTGAGTTAGTTTGGTCTATGATAAAAATAAGTTAATTTCTACTTTATCAAAAAATAAATAAATCAGAATACCATACTCTTTACCTCAAGCTGCAACTAACCTTTTGTATGTTTCAATTTCATCCAATGCATAATTAACAACAATGTGTTAGCGTATTAAAAAATGCCACTTGAATTGAATTTAAAACAATGTGATCTTATTGTCAAAAACAAAAGATTTTTTTTTTCTTTTCATAATAAAAATGAATTTATAAAATATAAGAGGTATTCTAATCCATATACAAGAATTTCAAGTTACCAAAGAGAGCAAACATTCTGATGGGGACAAAGAAGGAATTGATGACGTGTCTAGTGGGACACATAGTGCACCTAAGACATGGAGAGTGTATGTTAGAAAATCCAAGAAAGGTGAGCTGGCCCCATCACGTATATAGGGGAGAGAGGTTGGTAAGGAGGGGATAACAAAATTTTGTTAATTGTTAGTGGAGAGAAGATTCTCTCTTATTGACGTGAGCATAGCTCTCTGGAGTAAAAGGAAGGCTTGTTTCCTTTGCTCAATTTTCCTTTATCATCAATAAAATACACTATCATATGGTGATTAATCTCTTATTAATTCTTATTGCCACATTTATAATTGAGGACCTATCAATTTGGTCCGACCTGCCGGATACATTACAAGCTAGTGAGTGTATGAATTTTTTGGTGAATGCCCCCGAAGAAGAAGATGGAAAACAAGGTTCATGCATTGGAGAACCGAATGTCAACTCTGGAGGTTGCAATTGCTGAGATGCGAGCTCAGGCTGCTGCAAATCAAGAAAGGCTCATCTCGCTCATCACTCAAATCACTCCAAGCAAGGACATGGGTGATTCTGTAAAACAGAATGGTGATGGAGACTCGAATCACGCTAAAGACGAGCAAATCAAGAAGTTGATCCAGAAGATGCAAGGAGAAAAGCTTGACGAATTCCGTCAATCGGTGAATGTAACACCCCGTTTTTCAAAGCGAGGGTATATTTTTTTTTTCAAAAGAATTTAAAATAAAGCAGAGAAATGAATAAAGAAATGCCTTTGGATAAATAATTGAGTCATCATAATTTACAGGCAGCGGAAAAGTTACTCCTATTATAAATCCAAACCATTTACCCAACAACAAATGGTACATGTAACCCATCGAAAATAACATGTCAAGCTGACAATATTAGTATAGGTACAGTCTTCCATTTTAAAATAAATGCAAAACAAAAGAAAGGCATCTGATCCCTCTATGCCAACCTAATCTGATCATTTTACAACACAACTAAACACCCTGACTAATCTCCACACGCCCCGTGAGATTCTCCTAACGTAGCTGCAGTCAAGCGTTCCCATCTCCATTTCCGTCCGTAGGGTAAGAACCGGTAGGATCGTCCTGACTCTCATCTGAGGGCAAAGCCCAGATTTCCACAATAATTGTAAAGGTCACCAACCGAAAATAACAGTTAACACATAACATTTAAGTTTTGAATGCTAAAAATAACTTTACAACCAAGCATGCACCTTAGCAGGATTTTCAATATGCGAAAAGTTCATACAATACATTGCCAATGAAAATGAAGGTAAAATGCAGTTCTCGATCTCCTAATTAACACATAATAAAACAAGACATGGATAGATTCATGAGCAAACAATCATACAACTAAAACTGAGGATTTTCACTGAGCCAATCGATTAGGCAATCGATTGGGGTGAAGGATTTTGATGAAACAGAATCCTGGGCTGAAATCAATCGATTGGGAAATCGATTGAGTGAGTACTGAGCCCCTGACTTAATACCAATCGATTTCCAAATCGATTTCCTGAAGGTTTTTAGTGAAATTTTGAACTCTGGCTTGATTCAATCGATTGGGCAATCGATTGACAGGATAGCTGAGCCCCTGACTTAAGGGCCAATCGATTTCCAAATCGATTTGGTCGAATATGGATGAGTCCCTGACTTAGGCCCAATCGATTGGGCAATCGATTTCGGAAATGATTTTCGAAAAACTGATTACAAAATCGATTGGCTAATCGATTTTGTCCATTTGGCCAAGTCCCTGTTTACTATCCAATCAATTGGGAAATCGATTTACCTGTGTATTCTTTCAAAAATTCATAAACTAACTCAATCACATTCATGCATAATCCCAATTCTTAACACTTAACACTGATAACACAATTACTACGACATCATGGATTTCGAAATGGTATTGCAATCAAACATGTTATCACCAAATTCCAAAACATAACACTTAGCATTTATAACACATTACTACACAAACAAAATGAACCAACAGTTCACAAATCAACAGGGTGTAGTCTCTCGCGGACAAACACAATTCCCTCAGGAACGTAAGTCGTAAACGTACTACCTATCACGGGTCCGTACCGTTTACCGAGGTGCCACCTATCCCGGGTCAGCACAACTTACCAAAACATACACGAGTAAACGAGACATTAAGAGATTCCCCATTCTTAATTCTCATCTAACTTAAACCAGGGCGTAGTCTCTCACGGACAAACCCCTGCGCAGTCTCTCACGGACAAACGCAATTCCCGCAGGAACGTAAGTCGTAAACGTACTACCTATCACGGGTCCGTACTGTTTACCGAGGTGCCACCTATCCCGGGTCAGCACAACTTACCAAAACATACACGAGTAAACGAGACATTAAGAGATTCCCCATTCTTAATTCTCATCTAACTTAAACCAGGGCGTAGTCTCTCACGGACAAACCCCTGCGCAGTCTCTCACGGACAAACGCAATTCCCGCAGGAACGTAAGTCGTAAACGTACTACCTATCACGGGTCCGTACCGTTTACCGAGGTGCCACCTATCCCGGGTCAGCACAACTTACCAAAACATACACGAGTAAACAAGACATTAAGAGATTCCCCATTCTTAATTCTCATTTAACTTAACGATTTTCAAGACAAAACATTCAGTAAATAAGTCATTAAGAGATTCCCCATTCTTAATACTCATTTACTGAAACGATTTTCAAAAACGAACATTAAGTAACCGAGACATTAAGAGATTCCCCATTCTTAATTCTCATCTAACTTAAACCAGGGCGTAGTCTCTCACGGACAAACCCCTGCGCAGTCTCTCACGGACAAACGCAATTCCCGCAGGAACGTAAGTCGTAAACGTACTACCTATCACGGGTCCGTACTGTTTACCGAGGTGCCACCTATCCCGGGTCAGCACAACTTACCAAAACATACACGAGTAAACGAGACATTAAGAGATTCCCCATTCTCAACGCCCAGTTAACTTAAACGATTTTCAAAACAAAATATTAAGTAACCGAGACATTAAGAGATTCCCCATTCTTAACGCCCAGTTAACTTAAACAATTTTCCAAACAAAATAATAAGTAACCGAGACATTAAGAGATTCCCCCTCCTTAACGCCCAGTTAACTTAAACGATTTTCAAAACAAAATATTAAGTAACCGAGACATTAAGAGATTCCCCCTCCTTAACGTCCAGTTAACTTAAACGGTTTTCAAAACAAAATATTAAGTAACCGAGACATTAAGAGATTCCCCATTCTTAACGCCCAGTTAACTTAAACGGTTTTCAAAACAAAATATTAAGTAACCGAGACATTAAGAGATTCCCCATTCTCAACGCCCAGTT
Source organism: Cicer arietinum (assembly GCF_000331145.2). NCBI lineage: Eukaryota > Viridiplantae > Streptophyta > Magnoliopsida > Fabales > Fabaceae > Cicer > Cicer arietinum. The sequence goes on from NC_021161.2 coordinate 28,370,464, forward strand.
AACTTAAACAATTTTCCAAACAAAATAATAAGTAACCGAGACATTAAGAGATTCCCCATTCTTAACGCCCAGTTAACTTAAACGATTTTTCTTTAAAACAAAATATTAAGTAACCGAGACATTAAGAGATTCCCCATTCTTAACGCCCAGTTAACTTAAACGATTTTCAAAACAAAATATTAAGTAACCGAGACATTAAGAGATTCCCCATTCTTAACGCCCAGTTAACTTAAACGATTTTCAAAACAAAATATTAAGTAACCGAGACATTAAGAGATTCCCCATTCTTAACGCCCAGTTAACTTAAACGATTTTTCTTTAAAACAAAATATTAAGTAACCGAGACATTAAGAGATTCCCCATTCTTAATACTCATTTAACTTAATGGTTTTCAAATTTCACACAACACAAACTCAACAAATTCTCACATCAAAACATATCAATTCATTTATTCACAAATCCAACCATACACATATCAAATTTCATCAATATCAATTAAGAGCATGTCAAAAACAACGAACACAAATCGACACAATCCACTACTCAAAACACACAAGTTTCATTTACCCAAAATCTTACACAATGACTTCAAATTCATTTACCACGAACCATTCATCAATATAAACAAAACCTAACTCTAAGGTTTTACCCATAACGCATTAGTTTCGTTTTTCCCCAAATCGATACATTAAACCCTAACAAATTCCTTCCCACACAACCACAGATAAGTCCCTAATGCAAACTAGAAGTTTGGAAGGAGCCCTTACCTCAACGTTAGCTTTAACGCGCGTTTCCGGTACCGCGAGTAATTCCGGTAAATTTTCCGCTCGCAACGCCGCTTCCAAATTAGTTCACTAGCACCGTAGCGTGGTGGTGAGCAACTTTCCCTTCTATCTCTTCGAGAAATGAGGTTTGGATCTAGAAGAAACGGAGGGGTTTGTGTTTGGATCTCAAAAACCGTTTTTCTTCGTTTTCGAATCAAAGAGGAAGAGTGGAGTTGCGAAAACCTTGATCTAACTCTCACCCAACCTTGGGTCACTAGCTTTGAAGAAAAGGAAGCAACGAAAACGAAAAATGGAGAAGGATGGATTTTGGTTTCACGGTGGTCTGAGGAAGGAGATGGAAAATTGGAAATTTCCTTCCTTTCTTTTTCTTTCCTTTGTTTTTCCTTTCTTCCTTTTTCCTTCCTTCCTTTATATACTATTTTCTTTTCCTTTTCCTTCCTTCTAGTTTTCCTTTCTTTTTCCCTCCAAACAAACATATAAAAATATAATAAATATAACTTAACAAATATCTCAAAATCTAGATATTTATTAAATTACCGTTTCACCCGAAACGCATAAAATTAACCGTAAAGTATTCACCGCAGTTAATTTCAATTTATTTATCGACGAGAAATTCTAATTGGCATCGAAATATCTTTTTGATTATAAAACTCCAAAATATTATTAACTTTGGCTTAAGAGCCTCCGAGCCAAAATCCAAAATACACCAAAAATACATAAATGGTACTTTAAAATTATGGGTCTTACAGTGAATAAGATTGAACTCCCAATGTTCACCAGTGATGACCCTGCCAGTTGGATTGCTCGAGCGGAGGTCTATTTTCGAGTGCAAGATACGAGTCCTAAGATCAAGGTTAGTTTGGCTCAACTCTGTATGGAAGGATCTACCATCCATTTTTTCAAAGAGCTTGTTGAAGATGAGATTGATCTGACCTGGGAAGTTTTCAAAGATGCGTTGTTGGAAAGGTACGGTGGTTTCAGTGATGGGAGCGTGTTTGAGCAACTCTCACCGTTGAAGCAGGAAGGCAGTGTGGAGGAATACATCAAGGAGTTCGAGAGGTTACTTGCAGAGGTAGGTCGTTTACCAGAAGCTCAATTTGTTGGGTATTTCATTCATGGCCTCCGTGATGGGATACGAGGAAGAGTTCATAGCCTCAAAGCGCTAGGTCCAGTCTCACGTGCGAAGCTGATGAATCTATCACGTGCTGTGGAAGCGGAGGTACAGGAAAAGGGGATTGGTTGGAATGGGCCTCGTGATTATAGGCCTAAAGGATTCGGGTCAGGTTTTACTTATAGATCTAACCCTAATTTTGGAACCGGGTCAAATCAACCGGGGCGAGCTCAAAACAGCGATTGGGTCGTAGTCAAGGGATCCAACGACGGCGGAGAGAAAGGAGGAAACATGTCGAATCAGAAGTTTGCCAACCGTCAAGACTCACAACGATCTGTTCTCCGTGATCGTGGGATCCGTCATATCTCAGCCCACGAGATTGCAGAAAGACGGCAGAAAAACCTGTGTTTTAAATGTGGTGGCGCCTATCATCCTCGTCACCAATGCCCAGATCGTCAGCTTCGTGTAATGGTGATGGAGGAGGACGAAGACGGCGAAATGCAAGTCCTCGCAGCTGATACAGAGGGGGAAGATGGAGAAGGAGTTGAACTCAGCATTATGAGTTTGGCTTAGATTGATAATTCAAGTCCCAGGGAGTTAGGGAATGTGCGCACCATCAAGTTAAAAGGTCGAGTGCAAGGAGTACCCTTGTTGGTGTTGGTAGACAGCGGTGCAACACATAATTTCATTTCGCACAAGTTGGTGAGGTCAATGGGATGGCCAGTGGAAGGAACTACTCCTCTCAATGTCAAAATGGGGGATGGGTTTAAAGTGGTGGCACAAGGAGTTTGCAGGAAATTGGTGTTGGATCTAGGGAGCATGACATCTACCATTGATGCTTGGTTATTCGATTTGGATGGAATTGACATTGTGCTCGGAATGTCTTGGTTAGCTTCCATTGGAGGCATGTGGGTCGATTGGGCACAAAAGGTGTTGCCGGAATGTCTTGGTTAGCGTCCATTGGAGGCATGTGGGTCGATTGGGCACAAAAGGTGTTGCGTTTTCCCATTGATTCTCAATGGGTGGAGCTGCGTGGCGAAGGTAGTGAACATAAAAATCAGTTGGCTTTGCAAAGTTTGTTGGGAAGACCCAAGCTAAGGTATAGAGGAATGTTTTTATCCGCAAGAGCACAAGGGGAACCAAAGGGTCTTGAATTGAGCAAACCAGTCAATGATTCACATCTGAACCCTGTTCTTCAGATTCATGAGCTAGTGGCGAAGTACTCAAAGGTATTCGCAGAGCCACAGGGGTTACCTCCTAAGAGAAGACAAGAGCATGCTATTCATCTCAAGGAGGGAGCTTGCGCGGTTAATGTTCGCCCCTACAGGTATCCTTACCACCACAAGAATGAAATAGAGAATCAAATTAGAGACCTGCTGCTGTTCGGAGTCATCCGTCCTAGCCAAAGTGCATTTTCTAGTCCAGTGATACTCGTGAAGAAGAAAGACGGGTCATGGCGAATGTGTATAGATTACCGTGCTCTTAACAAGGTAACTATTCTCGATAAGTTCCCTATTCCGGTGATTGATGAACTATTAGATGAATTATACGGTGCTCATTATTTCTCAAAGTTAGACCTCAAATCGGGATACCATCAAGTGCGAGTTAAGACTGAAGATGTGCACAAAACTGCATTCCGCACTCATGAAGGCCATTACGAATATCTCGTAATGCCGTTTGGATTAATGAATGCACCCTCAACATTTCAAGCCCTAATGAATGACATTTTTATGAATCTTCTAAGAAAATATGTGCTGGTATTTTTTGATGACATATTAGTGTACATCCCGAGTTTGGAAGACCATCTCCATCATGTATCCTCGGTACTAGACATTCTGCAGCAGCAAGGTCTGGTGGCTAATAGAAAGAAATGCAGTTTTACGGAGCCTAGTGTTGAATATTTGGGTCATATCATTTCTAGCGAAGGGGTAGCGATGGACCCAGCTAAGGTGCTAAATGTTTTTCAGTGGCCCACTCTGAAGAATGTGAAAGGAGTGCGGGGGTTTTTTGGGGCTTACGGGCTACTACCGTAAATTCATCAAAGACTATGGCAAAATGGCGAGGCCACTAACTGAGCTGGCGAAGAGGGACAACTTCAAGTGGGGAGAGGGTGCTGAGCAAGCCGAAACTGTTAAAGCAAAAGGTAACATCTGCCCCTGTTTTAGCATTTTTAGAAAGAATTCTTTATTGATAGCGATGCTTCTGGGAATGGGCTGGGTGCTATATTAATTCATGAAGGGAGGCCAATTGCTTATTTTAGCAAAGCCTTAGGGGAGGGCAATCTGACCAAATCAGCATATGAAAAAGAGCTTATGGCAGTGGCTCTTGCTATCCAACATTGGTGTCCCTACTTGGTAGGGCGAAAATTTACGGTGTGTACCGATCAAAAAAGTCTAAAACAGTTGTTGTCACAGAGAATTTGCACCATGAATCAACAAAATTGGGCAGCAAAGCTTCTTCGATATCATTTCGATATCATTTACAAGCCCGAACTTGAGAATAAAGGTGCAGATGCACTGTCCTGTATGCATGATAGTGGGGAAATTACCTCCTTGATACATGTCCCGGAGTGGCTAGGTAGGGCTGAAGTGATTGAAGAGGTTCACAAAGATGTTGCTCTACATAAAGTCATTTATGCGCTCAAGGAGAATAAACCGGTTCAGTTTGGGTTTTCTTATGTGCGAGGAGTGTTGTTGTATGAGGGGAGGCTGGTGGTTTCTGCACAGTCTCCATGGATATCGTTTATCTTGAAAGAGTTTCATTCTACCCCACAAGGGGGCCATTCCGGTTTCCATCGCACGTTTAGACGAGTAGCGTTGAACGTGTATTGGATTGGCATGAAGAAGACTATCCAACAATTTGTGCAAGAATGTGATACTTGCCAACGCCAAAAATATGTCGTTGCTTCCCCTGGGGGTCTGTTACAGTCGTTACCAATTCCAGAACAGATTTGGGAAGATGTATCGATGGACTTTATCACCGGTCTTCCTAAATCCAAGGGGTTTGACGTGATCTTCGTGGTAGTCGATCGGCTGTCCAAATACATCCACTTCATTCCTCTCAAGCGTCCTTTTAATGCTCGTGTGTTGGCTGAGGTGTTTACGAAGGAGATAGTTCGACTGCATGGCATTCCCTCCTCCATTGTGAGTGACCACGACCCTATCTTTGTAAGCAACTTCTGGTGTGAACTGTTTAAATTACAGGGGACCTTGTTGAAAATGAGCACCGCTTACCACCCACAGACGGATGGACAAACAGAGGTCATTAACCGTTGCTTGGAGACATATCTTCGCTGTTTTATAGCTGATCAGCCTCGAATGTGGGTATCGTGGCTGCCTTGGGCTGAGTACTGGTACAATACGATGAACCACGTCTCTACGGATTCGACTCCTTTTGAATTGGTTTATGGGAGGCCACCGCCAGCCCTCACGCGGTTCCTTTGAGGGGAGACCAAGGTAGAAGCTGTAACAAGGGAACTTGTTGATCGTGACGAGGCTTTGAGACAATTGAAGTACCATATCGATCGAGCTCGTGGACACATGAAGGACCAAGCTGACATAAAAAGAAGAGATGTGAGTTTTAATATTGGTGAATGGGTCTTTCTCAAGTTAAGGCCACATGTACAGAATTCTGTTGAAGCACGCGTCAATCCGAAACATGCTCCAAGATACTATGGGCCTTTTAAAATAACAGCCCGGGTTGGTGTCGTTGCGTATCGTCTCCAGTTACCTGCTACAGCATGCATTCATCCGGTGTTCCATGTTTCACTGCTTAATAAGGCAATTGGCAACTACCAGGTTGAGAACGAGTTACCCCCGGGACTCGACGGCGACCCTGCTGCACCATGGGAACCAGCAGCACTACTTGCCACTCGCATTATCACTAAGGAGGGGTCAGACATCAAACAATTGCTCATTCATTGGAACGGCAAGCCTGTTGAAGAAGCCACATGGGAGGATGAGTTTGTAATGCGAACACAATTCCCAGCCCTTAGACTTGAGGACAAGCCTATGACTCAAGAGGGGAGTATTGATGGGGACAAAGAAGGAATTGATGACGTGTCTAGTGGGACACATAGTGCACCTAAGGCATGGGGAGTGTATGTTAGAAAATCCAAGAAAGGTGAGTTGGCCCCATCACGTATATAGGGGAGAGAGTTGGTAACGAGGGGATAACAAAATTATGTTAATTGTTAGTGGAGAGAAGATTCTCTCTTATTGAAGTGAGCATAGCTCTCAGGAGTAAAATGAAGGCTTGTTTCCTTTGCTCAATTTTCCTTTATCATCAATAAAATACACTATCATATGGTGATTAATCTCTTATTAATTCTTATTGCCACATCTATCATATTGAGGACCTATCACATTCTAACCCAAAACAACCAAAAAGATAATAAAGCCATTTCATTGAAAGACACTTCATGGGATTGACACATCAATCCGAGTAACAAGAGCTTACCTTGCATTCTCTATATAAAAACCAACACAACGCTACAAGCTTACTTGCTATTAATGCCATAAAGTTTTTAATGCTTTCCGTAAATCGGTATTAGCAAAATGAGATGAGAATCCAATAGCTACTTGTAACCTTCATTAACTATATAAATGAACAACCACATTGGAATAGTGGTACGTGCCAACACCAAATCCATGTTCTCTCTTAGATTAAAAGATGGGCCGAATTCAACAATAGTACATTCCTTTTGTAAAGAGACCGAAAAGAGACCCATAAAAATGCCCCCTAAGGAAAGTAAATCACACCACCAAGGAGAATAATTTTGAGAATGAGTAAGAGTACCTGGATGAGAAGAAAAAATGTCAATTAAATTACCAAACCGGTGAAATGGCAACCCATACCAAATAGCCTCCCTATCATCCAAACACCTCAAATCCCACTTAAATACCAAAAAAAGCGATGAACATCTCTGTATTTTTAATACAAAGCCCTCACAATCTTTAGGAAAACACACCATATTTCAACATATCCAACGCATTTTCCTTTTCTCTTCTGCCGCATCTCATAAAAAACTCCTCTGTATGGCAAATTAACCATCTCCTTAGCCAAATTTTTGGGCACTTTGTAGAAAGAGAGGAAGTATAAAGGCAAGCTAAAAAGAACAATGTTGATTAAAGTTACCCATCCTCATTGAATTCAATATAAGCTTCAAAGTCGATTAATGCCTTGTATTTGCACCTCCCAAAAGTCCCAATAATTTTGAAAGGAAATAAACCGAATACATGCTTCTTGGATAAAATTGTCATTCAAATCTACACTAAAAGTGTTAATTTTGAGAAATTTATATTAAGAACGAAGACTAGTTCAAACCCTCTTATATTTGCCTTCATTGCCCATAAATTATCCAAACTCATAAGTAAATAGTGTCGTCTCCAACTATAGTAGAGGAAACTCAACACTCTCACTAACCATATACTTAGACAACATTGGAGCATTTACATCATTTCTAACCAAAATTGCTAATTGTTGGAACCCAATTGGTTTTCCACTTATAATTTTGATGTTAATAAAAGTATTTTATGAGAGCAATAAATTTTGATTAATGATTTCATTAAGTATGCAAAAATTGGAAGAACAAAATCAGTGGAAAATACCAGAGGAAGAAAATCAAAGGAAGGTACTGATAAGACCGCAAGTGCACAGTATTATTGCATAGAAAAATTATCGTTATCTCAATGACTTTGTTATGAGTACTACTGTCTCTTTACTATGAGAATTAGCTAAAATAGTAAATGTTAATAATGATTTTTGATTTAAAATTTGCAATAAAAATAAAGTCTTGGGATTGTAGTTTTTCACAATGATGGATACAATAAAATTAACCTTAATTATTTGAGTTATAGGTGTTAAACTCTTCAAAATCAGATTAATAATTAAAACTAATGCATTCTTTCAAATAACAAAAGTGTATTTTAAACTAATAACCAACCTAATTTCATGATTGATGTATTAGCAAAATCCTTTAAGAGAAGATATCTTTCATGATTTCAAGAGAACCAAAATCTACTTTCATGATTTGATTCTCTTGTCCAATCATAGGGGTCAGATATCAAATCTACCTTTCGATATATTATTTGATATATAAGTATGAATATGATTCTTACTAAGATTGGATTAAATGATCAACATCCATGACAACACTACAAGAAAAATGGTTGTTATCTACGACCAATTTTATCTTTACCTACGGAAACTCCATAGGTAGAGATCTAACATTAAAAATCCTACAATCTCAAGACAAGGAAGATCTACTCACATATGATCATAGTAGAATCAAGGCTTAAATGTAAAAACATTGAAAATATAAAATAACAAAACAAAAATAGAAAATTGAACATTATTGAAACTAAAAAATTTATAAGACTAGATCTTAGCTTCGTTTCGCAAAGAGATAGAAGGGAAAGTTGTTCACTACCACGCTACGGTGCTAGGGAACCAACTTTGGAAGCGACGTTGGAGCGGAGATTTTACCGGATTTACTCGTGGTACCGTAATTGCACGTTTAGATATAAGTGTTGTAAAATATAGCGCTCTCACATAATGTTTACAACGCTCTTTAGAGCGCTTTGTATACAAACGCTGTAAAATGTAGCGCTCCCACATTATGTTTACAACATTTTTAGAGTGTTTTGTATATAAATATTGTATAATATAGCGCTTTCACATAATTACAGGGTCTTTTAGAGCGTTTTACTATGCGAACCCTCCTCTCCTCTAATGTGTGAACCCTCCTCTTCTCGTTGAACCCTTCTCTACTACTCCTCTATTGTGTGTCTATTTCTACTGAGTGATTGTTATCTCAGGTACTGTATGTATTAATTTATTGTTGTCACTAAAATTGATAAATTGCTACCTGATAAATCATATAAAATGTTACCTGATAGTAGATGACATAACCTTGATAAATCATATAAATTGTTACTTGATAAATCAGATAAATTATTACCTGATAAATCATATGAAATCTGTTCTTTTTTGAAATTTGTTCAATATGTTCTGTTTTGAAATCAGATTTGTATGTATAACCCTTGACCTTGGTTTCCATATTCCAATATAAGACTATACATACTATAGATTGGTATAATGTTATCAATAGCTTATCATTTATGTAACATTGCATTCATATATGTCATATTAAATGGACCGGAAATAGATGTATGCCAATCAATTGTCGAAAGAGTATGAAAATGGAGTGAAAAGTTTGTTGAGTTTGTAGGCAAAAGATCCAAATCGAATAATTTGTCCTTGTTTAAAATGGTGTTTTGGAAAACGCATTATAGTAGATCAATTGGAAGGACGTTTAGTATGGCATGGAATTAATGAAAGCTATACATGTTGGATAAGACATGGTGAGAAAAAAAAGGAACACTAATTTTGAGAATGGTTCGACATATGATTCAAATGATTTAGACACTGATACATATGAGCGAGACCGATTTGAGGAGATTTCAAAAGCAATTGAAGAAGATCTTCGGTATTGTCCTACAATATTTGAGAGTTTGTTGAGTGATGTAGAGAAATCATTATATAATTTCCGTACTAAATTCACAAGATTGTCGGTGATATTAAAGTTGTACAACTTAAAAGCGATTAATGGATTGTTTGATAAAAGCTTCGCTAAATTATTAACACACATAAAAGATATGTTTCCAGATGATAATGAACTTCCCAGTCGAAGCTACGAGGCTAAATAAATTTTGTGCTCTATTGGCATGAGTTACGAAAGGATTCATGCGTGTCCTAACGATTGCATTTTATTTCGAAGCGAATATGAATTACTAAAGGTGTGTCCGAAATGCAATGTCTCTCGATATAAGAAGAAAGAATCTACTCTAGAAAAAGTCGTTTGGTATTTTCCTATAATACCAAGATTTAGGCGCATCTATCATAGTGAAGAAGATTCAAAACACTTGACATGACATGCAGATGAAATAATTAGAGATGGAAAGTTTTGACACCCTGCAGATTCTCCATAATGGCCAAAAATTGATGACGAGTATCCTAATTTCGGGAGGGAGTTAAAAAATCTATGACTTGCACTTTCTACTAATGGAATGAATCCACATGGTCTTCAAAGTATCTTACACATTTAGCATCCACATGGGCAATCTGTTTGACCTTCTAGAACTGAGCATTTAGCATTTAGCATGAACTGTATTTGATTTTCTACTTATACTGATTTTCCGCTTATACTAAACTTGAACTTGAAAAGGCTATGTTTGGCTGGGCATTTTCCTTGAACTTGAACTGATCCCAATCTAAATTGATCATGTAATTTAGCATTTAACATTGATATATAGGTGTTTAATTAATTATTTGGAATGGAAAAAAATCCAAATATAGGTATTTTATAGAAATTGAAATTGTAGTTTAGCATTGATATATAGGTATTTAAATAATTATTTAGCATTTTACAGAAACTGAACTGAAATTGTAATTTAACATATTTAACTTGAACTAAACTGAACATAAACTTGTAACTTTACAACGCTTTTTGTCCATAAGCGTTGTAAAAGGCTTTTAAAAAATAAATTACAAATCATTTACGGCGCTTGTTCTATAAGCGATGTACAAGGATTTTTAAAATTAAATTACATATCGTTTACAACGCTTGTTCTATAAGCGCTGTAAAATGCTCATATAGTGCCTTTTATACAGTCTTTCTTTAAGCGTTGTAAAAGGATCATAAGGTACTTTTTATATAGTCTTTTAAAGCCCTTTTTGTGGAAGCGTTGTAATAGGTTAGATCTTTTAAAACGTTTTTTGGACAAGCGCTGTAAAAGGGTTTTTAATTAAACTGATAATAAGAAACTGCTTTATTTTCCTCTTCATTACGTACTCTCTCTACAAACTTGACAGTGCAAAATCTCCTCATTTTCCTCTTCATTACGTACTCTCAATCTTTGTTACTCTCCATACAAACGCTGATGATCCTCTTCTCCCTACTGCAAACCCTCTTCACTATTATCCCTACAAACCCTCTCCATACGAACCCTACTAATACTCTTCTAACTAATGTGTTGTATTCTCGCTATTCCCTGTTATTTCTACTTAAGCAAATTCGTAACCCTAAACTCAGTGATTGTTGTTGTCAGGTGTTATATTTATTAATTCGTTGTTGCCACTAAACTGCATGTTGAACTTATACAACTACTTAGAGTACTGCATGTTGAACTTGTTGAACTTATGCTGAACTTATAATTATATTGTGTGAAATGTGTAGATAAATGGATTCCAATAATGATTTAACTCATCAAAATGATGAAGTTGTCAATACTAAGATTTATGAAAATGAAGTTAAATGTGGCGCAACTATTATGCAAAAAGTGATCAAAGTAAGAAGTAATGGACTTAAATTTGAGGTTTACTATATTTTGTTTAGAACTTATTTTTTATCTTTTATGAAAGCATTCACTTACTCTATGAGTTTATTAGGTGGGATGAAGTCAAAGAGACCAGCCAATTGAGCTCAACAGTTCAATGATGGTAAGTTACATTGGTGCAGTTGTTCGTCAAAATATCCCAATAACAATTGATGATTGGAGAGATAAAGCTTTGAAGGATGCTAAAGATATATTTTTGACACGATCGTTATATTTTATTTTATATAGAGTATAAGTACGACAAATCGCAAGAGAGCAACAAAATCCAATGCATCCATACAAAAAATCGCGTATGAGGTATGCACGTTTAGAGCAAAAAATTGTAAGTAAACATCACTTTTATACAATGTGGTAGATTATAAACTATAGTTTCTAACTAATATTTTGTTTATGTCTTAACGAATAGCTTCAAGAGACGAAATCCGATCAACCATTAAGTCGTCATTTTGTGTAAGGAGGCTCGTTTGAATAAAGATGGAATAGTTGATAACGAAAATATTCAACAACTGATATAACAATGTGTAAGTATATTATCACTTTAATATTTTTTAATATTGTCTTTAAAAAATGATATTGAAATTATCTTTTTAATACTACATGTATTTTAGTAGAATCTACAACAATGTTTTGAAAATCCATAGAAGAATAAACTAGTTAGTTGCAGGGGCATACATGGTAAGGTATTTAATGTTCCTGAATATTTTGTTCATGTAAGGGGTAAAGGATTTGGCGTAACTCCAAAAAGCTATTTTCACATGAGAAGCGCACAAATCCATCTAATAAGGAAAATACTAGATAAGCTGAAAATCATAACAGAGCAAGTTGCATATTTGGTGAAAAAGAATAAGGAAAAACAACTTCCGGAGTGTCAACGTGAAATACAACTAGAGAGTAAAGATGGTAGTTGCAACGTTGGTCATAAAATTCTTCCAGAGGTAATTAATTACTTAATGAAATAAGAAATGCATTCAATCTAATTGTTTCACATACTTATGTATTAACCATTTGGTTTAGGGTGTCTCATCGCATGGTTGGAAAAGGAACATTGTACAATACCTTGGAAGAAGTATTACACCATAATCCGATCCCTGTTGGCCAGGTTAAAGTTTCACCTGTGATTGCTTTAAAACCACTTGCACCATTGCTTATACCCGACAACAATAATTGTATGATTATGATTGATTGTGTTAAATTGCTTATTTTTCCGTTGTTTACTTTGATTTCACATTTATTTAGATTATTACAAAGTCTAAAGGGAATGATAAGAAGATTCCTCACAATGAGTCAATCATTTCACTAGAAAATGTTTGACATATACATCAATTCTATATGAAATGATTAGCTTACTATAATAACTAACAAATTGATCAACCTCATTTTTTCAGATTCAAGCGAACCCTACTGAAAATGTTCAAAAAGTTTATTCAAAAAATAAATCCACCGCACTGCAAATGCAGGTTCATGGTAAAAAATTTATTCAATCACTAATTTATTTAGCTGCTTCTCATAAAATAAATCTACCAAAAATCAATCTAATTCTCCTAATCCTAAATATGTTTCTCCTAAATCTTTCAGAAATCCGCCGCACTGCAAATGCATGTTCGTGGTAAAAATAAATCTGCCAAAATTCAAATACTGGATCATGAAAAATCAGTTGTTGGTCCTAAAATAAGTCATCCACGCCTTTCTCGATTTGGGTCGTATCTTGACATATAAACAAAAATGAATATGGAGAGCAATGATGCACATATCATACACATGGAGAAAAGTATTTTCGGAGATGAGTGCTACTGTCATAAGCATATACATTAGGTAATGTAAAATATTTTATTTAAGATAAAAATTACTTTTAATTGCATCACTGCTACATTTATTGGTAATTAATCTAATTTTATATTTTCATTGAAGGTATTTGTATGAAAAGTTGGTGTGCATGTGCTAATTGACAGATAAATTTTCATTCTTATCTCCCTATAAGCTATCTATGTTTAAACTTGATCCAGTTAACGTAAAAAAATATGTCTTTGATATACTTTTGGAAAATAAAGAGAAGTATAAGATGTTTCTTACGCGATATAATTCAGGGTAATTAGATATTCTTTATCTATATCTTTTTTAATTTATGATACTATATCAGTTGTGTAAACAAATTTGCCAACTAAATTTTTGTTGTTGTCGGCAACATTTGGTGTTGTTTTCCATCAATGCTACTTCTGAAATTATATACTATTTAGATCCACTGCACGATGATTATAACAATCACTCAGATATAAAGAGTATCTTTGATACGTAAGTAATATTTATTTATTTCTTACATATATAAATAATGTGTTTGATAATTGAATAATAATAACATTTATTTGATAGTGCTTTATAAGTTTTCCGTGCTCAAAGGGGTGCTACATTGTCGAAGCATAAGTCAAATAATATCACATGGATTCCAATAAAGATTTGAAATTTTTGTTATAGAACTTAGTTATATGCCTTTAAAATTTTATTAACAATCAATGCATAAATATTTATTGGCGTACATGTTTT
>NC_021161.2:28384383-28387060 GCF_000331145.2 Cicer arietinum
TATATATATATATATACATATATTATTCTAACTTATTTATATTCAAATATTATATCACATAGTACTTTGACAACTCCAATTCAACATACTCTGAAAGTGATCTAACTGAAATAAAAGAAGACTAATGTTAGTATGTGATCAAACTGAAAGTTATATAATTTGTTAATAGGTGAGTTTCACATTGTAAACTATTATTGTATATTTTTGTGTGAAGTGATCATTATTCTAATTAGTTTATTTTATTTTTTGTTATAGTAGAGTAAAGTAAGAAATTGTTGGAAAATTGACATGCTGAAAATTGCTACTGGCATGATATTGTTGTTGTGAATATGTAATTGATATTGTGAATATGTTGCTACTAATGTTGATAACAGTACTAATGTAATTGAACTTGTTGTTGTGAATACATATTGTGAATATGTTTGAATTAAAAAATTGCAATTGTATCAATATGTACTTGTTGAATAAGATTTTGGAAAAAAATTGAAATCTCATTTAAAGACAACATTTTTTAAAAAAGATGTCATTAAAGATTTGTTTATACAAACCAACATTTTAAAATGTACCTATTACACGCTTTTTTGAAAAACATGATGTAAAACTAGTATAAGAATGCACCTATTACAACGCTTCTTTAAGAAAAGCGTTGTAAAACTAGTCTAAGAGAAGCATTTTACATTGCTTATTAGAATAGATTTATAGCGTTTTTTAAAATGTACCTATTGTAGCGTTTTTTTTAAAAAGCGCTGTAAAACTAGTATTAGGATGCACCTATTAGAATGTTTTTATTTTATTTTAAGAAAAGCGTTGTAAAACTAATATAAAAAATGCGCTATATATGAACCTATTACAACACTTTTTTTAAGAAAAGCACTGTAAAACTAGTATAAGAATCGCGCTATATGTGCACCTATTACAATGCATTTCCAAGAAAAGTGCTGTAAAATTAGTCTAAGAGAAAGCGTTGAGCGCTATATATTTATACCTATTACATCGTTTTTTTATTTTAAATAGCATTGTTGTATCTTTTAACAACACTAGATAGTACATCGCTTAAAAACGCTGTAAAGAGCTTAAAAAAACGTTGTAAAAGGTTATTTTTGGTGTAGTGTATGAAATACATTTATAAATGGAGATAGTTCTAACTTTATAAGTTAGTTTTTTAATTTTGAGTTAGTCATAATCCAAATTTTAAAATAGCACAAATATCCATTAATAGTATACATTCATTTGAGTTAGTTTGGTCTATGATAAAAATAAGTTAATTTCTACTTTATCAAAAAATAAATAAATCAGAATACCATACTCTTTACCTCAAGCTGCAACTAACCTTTTGTATGTGTCAATTTCATCCAGTGCATAATTAACAACAATGTGTTAGCGTATTAAAAAATGCCACGTCAATTGAGTTTAAAACAATGTGATCTTATTGTCAAAAACAAAAGCTTTTTTTTCTTTTCATTATAAAAATTAATTTATAAAATACAAGAGGTATTCTAATCCATATACAAGAATTTCAAGTTACGAAAGAGAGTGAACATTCTAACCCAAAACAACCAAAAAGATAATAAAGCCATTTCATTGAAAGACACTTCATGGGATTGACACATCAATCCGAGTAACAAGAGCTTACCTTGCATTCTCTATATAAAAACCAACACAACGCTACAAGCTTACTTGCTATTAATGCCATAAAGTTTTTAATGCTTTCCGTAAATCGGTATTAGCAAAATGAGATGAGAATCCAATAGCTACTTGTAACCTTCATTAACTATATAAATGAACAACCACATTTTTCAAAATACTTTCTAATTCAACCAAAGATTCTTGTTCCAATTGGAATAGTGGGACGTGCCAACACCAAATCCATGTTCTCTCTTAGATTAAAAGATGGGCCGAATTCAACAATAGTACATCTCTGTATTTTTAATACAAAGCCCTCACAATCTTTAGGAAAAGACACCATATTTCAACATACCCAACGCATTTTCCTTTTCTCTTCTGCCGCATCTCATAAAAAACTCCTCTGTAGAAAGAGAGGAAGTATAAAGGCAAGCTAAAAAGAACAAATTTGATTAAAGTTACCCTTCCTCATTGAATTCAATATAAGCTTCAAAGTAAATTAACGCCTTGTATTAGCACCTCCCAAAAGTCCCAATAATTTTGAAAGGAAATAAACTGAATACATGCTTCTTGGATAAAATTGTCATTCAAATCTACACTAAAAGTGTTACTTTTGAGAAATTTATATTAAGAACGAAGACTAGTTCAAACCCTCTATGGCACTTTTCTCTTCTGCCGCATCTCATAAAAAACTCCTCTGTAGAAAGAGAGGAAGTATAAAGGCAAGCTAAAAAGAACAAATTTGATTAAAGTTACCCTTCCTCATTGAATTCAATATAAGCTTCAAAGTAAATTAACGCCTTGTATTAGCACCTCCCAAAAGTCCCAATAATTTTGAAAGGAAATAAACTGAATACATGCTTCTTGGATAAAATTGTCATTCAAATCTACACTAAAAGTGTTACTTTTGAGAAATTTATATTAAGAACGAAGACTAGTTCAAACCCTCTTATATTTGCCCTCATCGCCCATAAATTATCCAAACTCATAAATAAATAAATAGTGTCGTCTCCAACTATAGTAGAGGAAACTCAACACTCTCACTAACCATATA
>NC_021161.2:28387560-28388133 GCF_000331145.2 Cicer arietinum
AATGTCCCTCTTCCCCACATCGGAAACATCGAACCACTCGTCCCAATTGTCTCCCGAAATTCTAGTTCCCTGTGCGATTCTTCCCACCATTGTTATTTTGTGGTCGATTATAAGGTTTAGCAACTTGTTTCCCCTTGTTGTTCTGATAATTCACCCGACTGGGCCCTCCTGCACTAAAATTCCCTCCTCGGCTAGCCCTCTTATTCTTCATATCCTCAACTTATTTTTCTACAAGCGCTTGGAAACGTTGAATTCCCAAGGGTAAGACGGAGTCTTGAATCTCATACTTTAGTCCGTCTTGGAAACGATGACACATGAATGGTTCATCAATCTCTTCACGGAAAAACCTGAAATGTCTCGATAGCGATTCAAACTTAGCCGCATATTCGCCCACAGTCATGTTCCCCTGATGCAGTTTCAGGAAATCATCACCCAGTTTAGTCCTGGTACTCATCGGGAAGTATTTGTCTAAAAAGTTCCTTTTGAATGATTCCCAGTCCACCTCCTCGTGAGCTGCTCTCATCAACAATCTTGCACTCCTCCACCAGTACTCAACATCCCCTAACAACATAT
>NC_021161.2:28392158-28395888 GCF_000331145.2 Cicer arietinum
ATTTAATCCAATCTTAGTAAGAATCATATTCATACTTATATATCAAATAATATATCGAAAGGTAGATTTGATATCTGACCCCTAAGATTGGACAAGAGAATCAAATCATGAAAGTAGATTTTGGTTCTCTTGAAATCATGAAAGATATCTTCTCTTAAAGAATTTTGCTAATACATCAATCATGAAAATAGGTTGGTTATTATTTTAAAATACACTTTTGTTATTTGAAAGAATGCATTAGTTTTAATTATTAATCTGATTTTTAAGAGTTTAACACCTATAACTCAAATAATTAAGGTTAATTTTATTGTATCCATCATTGTGAAAAACTACAATCCCAAGACTTTATTTTTATTGCAAATTTTAAATCAAAAATCATTATTAACATTTACTATTTTAGCTAATTCTCATAGTAAAGAGACACTAGTACTCATAACAAAGTCATTGAGATAACGATAATTTTTCTATGCAATAATATCGTGCATTTGCGGTCTTATCAGTACCTTCCTTTGATTTTCTTCCTCTGGTATTTTCCTCTGATTTTGTTCTTCTAATTTTTGCATACTTAATGAAATCATTAATCAAAATTTATTGCTCTCATAAAATACTTTTATTAACATCAAAATTATAAGTGGAAAACCAATTGGGTTCCAACAATTAGCAATTTTGGTTAGAAATGATGTAAATGCTCCAATGTTGTCTAAGTATATGGTTAGTGAGAGTGTTAAGTTTCCTCTACTATAGTTGGAGACGACACTATTTATTTATGAGTTTGGATAATTTATGGGCGATGAAGGAAAATATAAGAGGGTTTGAACTAGTCTTCGTTCTTAATATAAATTTCTCAAAAGTAACACTTTTAGTGTAGATTTGAATGACAATTTTATCTAAGAAGCATGTATTCGGTTTATTTCCTTTCAAAATTATTGGGACTTTTGGGAGGTGCTAATACAAGGCGTTAATCGACTTTGAAGCTTATATTGAATTCAATGAGGAAGGGTAACTTTAATCAACTTTGTTCTTTTTAGCTTGCCTTTATACTTCCTCTCTTTCTACAAAGTGCCCAAAAATTTGGCTAAGGAGATGGTTAATTTGCCATACATAGGAGTTTTTTATGAGATGCGGCAGAAGAGAAAAGGAAAATGCGTTGGGTATGTTGAAATATGGTGTGTTTTCCTAAAGATTGTGAGGGCTTTGTATTAAAAATACAGAGATGTTCATCGCTTTTTTTGGTATTTAAGTGGGATTGGAGGTGTTTGGAGGATAGGGAGGCTATTTGGTATGGGTTGCCATCTCACCGGTTTGGTAATTTAATTGACATTTGTTCTTCTCATGCAGGTACTCTTAATCATTCTCAAAACTATTCTCCTTGGTGGTGTGATTTACTTTCCTTAGGGGGCATTTTTATGGGTCTCTTTTCGGTCTCTTTACAAAAGGAATGTACTATTGTTGAATTCGGCCCATCTTTTAATCTAAGAGAGAACATGGATTTGGTGTTGGCACGTACCACTATTCCAATTGGAACAAGAATCTTTGGTTGAATTAGAAAGTATTTTGAAAAATGTGGTTGTTCATTTATATAGTTAATGAAGGTTACAAGTAGCTATTGGATTCTCATCTCATTTTGCTAATACCGATTTACGGAAAGCATTAAAAACTTTATGGCATTAATAGCAAGTAAGCTTGTAGCGTTGTGTTGGTTTTTATATAGAGAATGCAAGGTAAGCTCTTGTTACTTGGATTGATGTGTCAATCCCATGAAGTGTCTTTCAATGAAATGGCTTTATTATCTTTTTGGTTGTTTTGGGTTAGAATGTTTGTTCTCTTTCGTAACTTGAAATTCTTGTATATGGATTAGAATACCTCTTGTATTTTATAAATTAATTTTTATAATGAAAAGAAAAAAAAGCTTTTGTTTTTGACAATAAGATCACATTGTTTTAAACTCAATTGACGTGGCATTTTTTAATACGCTAACACATTGTTGTTAATTATGCACTGGATGAAATTGACACATACAAAAGGTTAGTTGCAGCTTGAGGTAAAGAGTATGGTATTCTGATTTATTTATTTTTTGATAAAGTAGAAATTAACTTATTTTTATCATAGACCAAACTAACTCAAATGAATGTATACTATTAATGGATATTTGTGCTATTTTAAAATTTGGATTATGACTAACTCAAAATTAAAAAACTAACTTATAAAGTTAGAACTATCTCTATTTATAAATGTATTTCATACACTACACCAAAAATAACCTTTTACAACGTGTTTTTAAGCTCTTTACAGCGTTTTTAAGCGATGTACTATCTAGTGTTGTTAAAAGATACAACAACGCTATTTAAAATAAAAAAACGATGTAATAGGTATAAATATATAGCGCTCAACGCTTTCTCTTAGACTAATTTTACAACACTTTTCTTAGAAATGCATTGTAATAGGTGCACATATAGCGCAATTCTTATACTAGTTTTACAGTGTTTTTCTTAAAAAGAGTGTTGTAATAGGTTTATATATAGCGCATTTTTTATATTAGTTTTACAACGCTTTTCTTAAAATAAAATAAAAACATTCTAATAGGTGCATCCTAATACTAGTTTTACAGCGCTTTTTAAAAAAAAAAACTCTACAATAGGTACATTTTAAAAAACACTATAAATCTATTCTAATAAGCAATGTAAAATGCTTCTCTTAGACTAGTTTTACAACGCTTTTCTTAAAGAAGCGTTGTAATAGGTGCATTCTTATACTAGTTTTACATCATTTTTTTCAAAAAAGCGCTGTAATAGGTACATTTTAAAAAGCGTTGTAATAGGTACATTTTAAAATGTTGGTTTGTATAAACAAATCTTTAATGACATCTTTTTTAAAAAACGCTGTCTTTAAATGAGATTTCAATTTTTTTTCCAAAATCTTATTCATCAAGTACATATTGATACAATTTCAATTTTTTAATTCAAACATATTCACAATATGTATTCACAACAACAAGTTCAACTACATTAGTACTGTTATCAACATTAGTAGCAACGTATTCACAATATCAATTATATATTCACAACAACAATATCATGCCAGTAGCAATTTTCAGCATGTCAATTTTCCAACAATTTCTTACTTTACTCTACTATAACAAAAAATAAAATAAACTAATTAGAATAATGATCACTTTACACAAAAATATACAATAATAGTTTACAAATTATATAACTTTCAGTTTGATCACATACTAACATTAGTCTTCTTTTATTTCAGTTAGATCACTTTCAGAGTATGTTGAATTGGAGTTGTCAAAGTACTATGTGATATAATATTTGAATATAAATAAGTTAGAATAATATATGTATATATATATATAAATCAAAATATAATGAAAATAACGTACCATTTCTGGAATTATTTTTTGATTCATATCAACAATCTCCTTCAAGAATCGTAATATATAGTATTCGCAATCTATATTGTTAGTTTGGTGAAGGCACTATAAAATAAAACATGTACGCCAATAAATATTTATGCATTGATTGTTAATAAAATTTTAAAGGCATATAACTAAGTTCTATAACAAAAATTTCAAATCTTTATTGGAATCCATGTGATATTATTTGACTTATGCTTCGACAATGTAGCACCCCTTTGAGCACGGAAAACTTATAAAGCACTATCAAATAAATGTTATTATTATTCAATTATCAAACACATTATTTATATATGTAAGAAATAAATA
>NC_021161.2:28396124-28410262 GCF_000331145.2 Cicer arietinum
TGATTAAGTAGGAATTTGTCGTAATTTTACATTGCGTTTTGTTTTAGTGCAGTGCTGAATTTTGGTGAAGAATCAACATGATATATGTGGAGTATTTCAGCCATATCTGGAGTTCTAGATGTCCAATTAGTGTCACTCCAAGTTCTAATGAAAGCTAAGATCCATATCTACAACTTTCATGAAGACACCGGGACCAAATTCAGACGCAAACAATGAGAAAAATGCAAAATACATCAGACAATCAACATTAAAATGTTCTACGATTTGTATTTTGAAACGGAAGTGGACTTTACGAATGCTTGAGATGAGAAATTCATGAATTTGTAGTCTAGGGATAGATGCAGGTCATGAAACCAATTAAATTAGTTGCAAAGCAATAATTTACAAGAGAATTTCTATACGGTAATGCTTAATTCTAATCTTAAATCCACTAAGGAATTAGGGGTTACTTTGGAATTAAAGGTTCTGTCACTAAGACATTAGGGCAAGAATAATAAAGAGAATTCGGTAATAATTCAATAAAGGAATTCAGTAACTAGGATCAAATTAGACACCAAGGTTGGATTCGAAGTGAAACTCATCCCTGACATTTTTCTCATTATAAAAGATCAATTTTATTATTGTTGTTAATTTCAAACATTATTTCAATCAACTTGGCAACCTTTTTCTTCAATTCTAGTAATCAAATATAATTCAATAGTAAAACGCAATCCTTGAGTTCGACACTCGGTACTACCGTTTTATTATTACTTGCAACGATTCAGTACACTTGGCATTCATTCATCAAATTCAACTCTCTCTTCACACAATCTCACCAAAATTTCTCTCAAGTGTTTAGAAAGGTTTATGAATTTAATACTCAAATCCTAGAACATGCATCAGTAGCATTGATGGAAAACAACACCAAATGTTGCCTACAACAACAAAAATTTAGTTGGCAAATTTGTTTGCACAACTGATAAAGTATCATAAATTAAAAAAGATATAGATAAAGAATATCTAATTACCCTGAATTATATGGCGTAAGAAAGATCTTATACTTCTCTTTATTTTCCAAAAGTATATCAAAGACATTTTTTTTACGTTAACTGGATCAAGTTTAAACATAGATAGCTTATAGGGAGATAAGAATGAAAATTTATATGTCAATTAGCACATGCACACCAACTTTTCATACAAATATCTTCAATGAAAATATAAAATTAGATTAATTACCAATAA
Source organism: Cicer arietinum (assembly GCF_000331145.2). NCBI lineage: Eukaryota > Viridiplantae > Streptophyta > Magnoliopsida > Fabales > Fabaceae > Cicer > Cicer arietinum. Next base: position 28,397,346 of record NC_021161.2, read on the forward strand.
ATGTAGCAGTGATGCAATTAAAAGTAATTTTTATCTTAAATAAAATATTTTACATTACCTAATGTATATGCTTATGACAATAGCACTCATCTCCGAAAATACTTTTCTCCATGTGTATGATATGTGCATCATTGCTCTCCATATTCATTTTTGTTTGTATGTCAAGATACGATCCAAATCGAGAAAGGCGTGGATGACTTATTTTAGGAGCAGCAACTGATTTTTCATGATCCAGTATTTGAATTTTGGCAGATTTATTTTTACCACGAACATGCATTTGCGGTGCGGCGGATTTCTGAAAGATTTAGGATTAGGAGAAGTAGATTGATTTTTGGTAGATTTATTTTATGAGAAGCAGCTAAATAAATTAGTGATTGAATAAATTTTTTACCATGAACCTGCATTTGCAGTGCGGTGGATTTATTTTTTGAATAAACTTTTTGAACATTTTCAGTAGGGTTCGCTTGAATATGAAAAAATGAGGTTGATCAATTTGTTAGTTATTATAGTAAGCTAATCATTTCATATAGAATTGATGTATATGTCAAACATTTTGTAGTGAAATGATTGACTCATTGTGAGGAGTCTTCTTATCATTCCCTTTAGACTTTGTAATAATCTAAATAAATGTGAAATCAAAGTAAACATCGGAAAAATCAGCAATTAAACATAATCAATCATAATCATACAATTATCGTTGTCGGGTATAAGCAATGGTGCAAGTGGTTCTAAAGCAATCACAGGTGAAACTTTAACATGGCCAACAGGGATCGGATTATGGTGTAATACGTCTTCCAAGGTATTGTACAATGTTCCTTTTCCAACCATGCGATGAGACACCCTAAACCAAAGGGTTAATACATAAGTATGTGAAACAATTAGATTGAATGAATTTCTTATTTCATTAAGTAATTAATTACCTCAGGAAGAATTTTATGACCAACGTTGCAACTACCATCTTCACTCTCTAGTTGTATTTCACGTTGACACTCCGGAAGTTGTTTTTCCTTATTCTTTTTCACCAAATATGCAACTTGCTCTGTTATGATTTTCAGCTTATCTAGTATTTCCTTATTAGATGGATTTGTGCGCTTCTCATGTGAAAATAGCTTTTTGGAGTTACGCCAAATCCTTTACCCCTTACACGAACAAAATATTCAGGAACATTAAATACCTTACCATGTATACCCCTGCAACTAACTAGTTTATTCTTCTCTGGATTTTCAAAACATTGTTGTAGATTCTCCTAAAATACATGTAGTATTAAACAGATAATTTTAATATAATTTTTAAAAGACAATAATAAAAAATATTAAAGTGATAATATATTTACACATTGTTATATCAGTTGTTGAATATTTTCGTTATCAACTATTCCATCTTTATTCAAACGAGCCTCCTTACACAAAATGACGACTTAAGTCCATTACTTTTTACTTTGATCACTTTTTGCATAATAGTTGCGCCACATTTAACTTCATTTTCATAACTCTTAGTATTGACAACTTCATCATTTTGATGAGTTAAATCATTATTGGAATCCATTTATCTACACATTTCAGACAATATAATTATAAGTTTAGCATAAGTTCAACAAGTTTGTATGGAGTCAAGTTTGTAGAGAGAGTACGTAATGAAGAGGAAAATGAAGCAGTTTCTTATTATCAGTTTAACTAAAAACCCTTTTACAGCGCTTGTCCAAAAAACGTTTTAAAAGATCTAACCTATTACAACGCTTCCACAAAAAGGGCTTTAAAAGACTATATAAAAAGTACCTTATGATCCTTTTACAACGCTTAAAGAAAGACTGTATAAAAGGCACTATATGAGCATTTTACAGCGCTTATAGAACAAGCGTTGTAAACGATATGTAATTTAATTTTAAAAATCCTTGTACATCGCTTATAGAACAAGCGCCGTAAATGATTTGTAATTTATTTTTTAAAAGCCTTTTACAACGCTTATGGACAAAAAGCGTTGTAAAGTTACAAGTTTATGTTCAGTTTAGTTCAAGTTAAATATGTTAAATTACAATTTCAGTTCAGTTTTTGTAAAATGCTAAATAATTAGTTAAATACCTATATATCAATGCTAAACTACAATTTCAATTTCTATAAAATACCTATATTTGGATTTTTTTAATACACCAAAAATACATAAATGGTACTTTAAAATTACGGGTCTTACAAACTTCGTCTCTTGAAGCTATTCGTTAAGACATAAACAAAATATTAGTTAGAAACTATAGTTTATAATCTACCACATTGTATAAAAGTGATGTTTACTTACAATTTTTTGCTCTAAACGTGCATACCCCATACGCGATTTTTTGTATGGATGCATTGGATTTTGTTGCTCTCTTGCGATTTGTCGTACTTATACTCTATATAAAATAAAATATAACGATCGTGTCAAAAATATATCTTTAGCATCCTACAAAGCTTTATGTCTCCAATCATCAATTGTTATTGGGATATTTTGACGAACAACTGCACCAATGTAACTTACCATCATTGAACTGTTGAGCTCAATTGGCTGGTCTCTTTGACTCCATCCCACCTAATAAACTCATAGAGTAAGTGAATGCTTTCATAAAAGATAAAAAATAAGTTCTAAACAAAATATAGTAAACCTCAAATTTAAGTCCATTACTTTTTACTTTGATCACTTTTTGCATAATAGTTGCGCCACATTTAACTTCATTTTCATAACTCTTAGTATTGACAACTTCATCATTTTGATGAGTTAAATCAATATTGGAATCCATTTATCTACACATTTCAGACAATATAATTATAAGTTCAGCATAAGTTCAACAAGTTCAACATGTAGTACTCTAAGTAGTAGTATAAGTTCAACATGCAGTTTAGTGACAACAACGAATTAATAAATATAACACCTGACAACAACAATCACTGAGTTTAGGGTTACGACTTTGCTTAAGTAGAAATAATAGGGAATAGCGAGAATACGACACATTAGTTAGAAGAGTATTAGTAGGGTTCATATGGAGAGGGTTCGTAGGGATAATAGTGAAGAGGGTTTGCAGTAGGGAGAAGAGGGTAATCAAGGTTTGTATGGAGAGTAACAAAGATGGAGAGTACGTAATGAAGAGGAAAATGAGGAGGTTTTGCACTGTCAAGTTTGTAGAGAGAGTACGTAATGAAGAGGAAAATGAAGCAGTTTCTTATTATCAGTTTAACTAAAAACCCTTTTACAGCGCTTGTCCAAAAAACGTTTTAAAAGATCTAACCTATTACAACGCTTCCACAAAAAGGGCTTTAAAAGACTATATAAAAAGTACCTTATGATCCTTTTACAGCGCTTAAAGAAAGACTGTATAAAAGGCACTATATGAGCATTTTACAGCGCTTATAGAACAAGCGTTGTAAACGATATGTAATTTAATTTTAAAAATCCTTGTACATCGCTTATAGAACAAGCGCCGTAAATGATTTGTAATTTATTTTTTAAAAGCCTTTTACAACGCTTATGGACAAAAAGCGTTGTAAAGTTACAAGTTTATGTTCAGTTTAGTTCAAGTTAAATATGTTAAATTACAATTTCAGTTCAGTTTCTGTAAAATGCTAAATAATTAGTTAAATACCTATATATCAATGCTAAACTACAATTTCAATTTCTATAAAATACCTATATTTGGATTTTTTTTCCATTCCAAATAATTAATTAAATACCTATATATCAATGTTAAATGCTAAATTACATGATCAATTTAGATTGGGATCAGTTCAAGTTCAAGGAAAATGCCCAGCCAAACATAGCTTTTTCAAGTTCAAGTTTAGTATAAGCAGAAAATCAGTATAAGTAGAAAATCAAATACAGTTCATGCTAAATGCTAAATGCTCAGTTCTAGAAGGTCAAACAGATTGCCCATGTGGATGCTAAATGTGTAAGATACTTTGAAGACCATGTGGATTCATTCCATTAGTAGAAAGTGCAAGTCATAGATTTTTTAACTCCCTCCCGAAATTAGGATACTCGTCATCAATTTTTGGCCATTATGGAGAATCTGCAGGGTGTCAAAACTTTCCATCTCTAATTATTTCATCTGTATGTCATGTCAAGTGTTTTGAATCTTCTTCACTACGATAGATGCGCCTAAATCTTGGTATTATAGGAAAATACCAAACGAATTTTTCTGGAGTAGATTCTTTCTTCTTATATCGAAAGACATTGCATTTCGGACACACCTTTAGTAATTCATATTCGCTTCGGAATAAAATGCAATCGTTAGGACACGCATGAATCCTTTCGTAACTCATTCCAATAGAGTACAAATTTTATTTAGCCTCGTAGCTTCGACAGGGAAGTTCATTATCATCTGGAAACATATATTTTATGTGTCTTAATAATTTAGTGAAGCTTTTATCAAACAATCCATTAATCGCTTTTAAGTTGTACAACTTTAATATCACCGACAATCTTGTGAATTTAGTACGGAAATTATATAATGATTTCTCTACATCACTCAACAAACTCTCAAATATTGTAGGACAATACCGAAGATCTTCTTCAATTGCTTTTGAAATCTCCTCAAATCGGTCTCGCTCATATGTATCAGTGTCTAAATCATTTGAATCATATGTCGAACCATTCTCAAAATTAGTGTTCCTTTTTTTTCTCACCATGTCTTATCCAACATGTATAGCTTTCATTAATTCCATGCCATACTAAACGTCCTTCCAATTGATCTACTATAATGCGTTTTCCAAAACACCATTTTAAACAAGGAAAATTATTCGATTTGGATCTTTTGCCTACAAACTCAACAAACTTTTCACTCCATTTTATCTATTTTGATATCTTTATTTGATAGGTTAATTTGATGCTTTTAATTGGGTTTTAGTTCTATTTTACTACCTTTTTGTTTTGTTTAGATTGCAAGGAGAAGTGAAGGAATTGGCGAAGAATTTGAGTGAAAAAGAGCCTTGAAGTCAAGTGGTGCAGTCTAGGTGCATCCTGATCAAGAAAATGAAAGAAACTAAAGTTCCAGCAAGCATTATGTAACTAAATTCATGAAACAAAGAGTAATTAAGTAAAATAGCTTTGGATAATTATATAAGTCAATATAATTGATACGCAAGGGAATAGTTTTTGAAATATGAGTCCAAAGTATTTACACAACAGCCAGTGATACATGGAATCCATTAACATAAGATGTCGTGCTGACAATATTAGTAAAGATACAATCTTCCAATTTAAAATAAAACGCAATCCAAAATAAAGACATTTGTTCCCTCTATGTCAACCTAATCTGATCATTCTACCAAAAAAACTGTACACCCTGAGTGATCTCCACGCGCCCCGTAAGATCCTCCTAACGTAGCTCCAGTCCAGCGTTCCCGTCTACATTCCCATCCATAGGGTACGAACCGGTAGGATTGTCCTGACTCTCATCTGAGGGCAAAGCCCAGATTTCCACAATAGTTGTAAAGGGTCACCAACCGAAATTAACAGTTAACACATAACATTTAAGTTTTTGAATGCACAAAATAACCTTTCCACTAAGCATGCACCTTAAAAGGATTTTCCATATGCTAAAAGTTCATACAATACTTGCCAAATGAAAATGAAGTCAAAATAAGTCTTAAATCAATCAAGTAATAAACAACTGGCCAATCCATTGATGAACCAATTGAGCAATCGATCACCTAACTAAAAATAAGAATTTCCACTAAGCCAATCGATTGGGAAATCGATTTGGATGAAAGGTTTTAGTGAAAACTGAACTATGGGCTTAAATCAATCGATTGGGAAATCGATTGAATGAATAACTGAGCCCCTTTGTTAAAGCCAATCGATTGGGAAATCGATTTCCTGAGGATTTTCGTGAAAACTGTACTATGGGCTTAATTCAATTGATTGGGAAATCGATTGAATGAATAACAGAGCCCCTGTATTAAAGCCAATTGATATCCAAATTGATTGTGTCAAAATGGCTGATCTCCTGTAATGGCCAAATCGATTTTGTCAAAATGGCTGAGCTCTTGTAATGAATCCAATCGATTGCTAAATCGATTTTTGAGGAATAGCTTTTAATAGAATCGATTTGGGAATCAATTTCCCTGCATGTTTTTCTTAAAACTACATAAACTAACTCAATCACATTCACACACAACTCCAAAACATATTAGCAATTTCCACACAATCACCACGACAACTTGAGTTTCGAAACAGTTTCACAATCAATTTCACTTACACACAATTTGTTCCAAAACATAGGCACTTAGTACAATCATCACAATCACAATGACATCTCATGTTCAAACACTCAATCATACACTTGAATCAAACACGACTCGTGTGTCAAGCATCCTAATGCAATGCGTATATGCCAAAATGCATGGACTCGGAATTCCAAACCAAAACCCTCCTCGAAGGGCCGTAAATCATAATTGTACCGCCTATTGCAGGCCAAAGTACCAATTACCGAGGTGCCACCTATCACGGGTCTGCACGATTTACTAAAAAGCGTAAACCATAAACGTACTGCCTATCACAGGCCTGTACCGTTTACCGAGGTGCCACCTATTGTAACACCCCGATTTTCAAAGCGAGGGTGTATTTTTTTTTTTTCAAAAGAAATTAAAATAAAACAGAGAAATAAATAAGGAAATACCTTTGGATAAATAATTGAATCATTATAATTTACAAGCAGTAGAAAAGTTTCTCAAAATATGAATCCAAAGTATTTACACAAAAACAAATAATACATGGAACCCATTCAAATAAGATGTCATACTGACAATATTAGTAAAGGTACAGTTTTCCAGTTCAAAATAACGTAATCCAAAAGAAAGACATATGTTCCCTCTATGTCATCCTAATCTGATCATTCTACAAAAAACTATAGCTATACACCCTGAGTGATCTCCACGCACCCCGTGAGATCCTCCTAACATAGCTCCAGTCAAGCATTCCCATCTATATTCCCGTCCGTAGGGTACGAACCGGTAGGATCGTCCTGGCTTTCATTTGAGGGCAAAGCCCAGATTTCCACAATAGTTGTAAAGGGTCACCAACCGAAATTAACAGTTAACACATAACATTTAAGTTTTAAATGCACAAAGTAACCTTTCAACTATGCATGCACCTTAAAAGGGTCTTCATATGCTTAAAAGTTCACATAACACTTGCCAAATAAAAATGAAGTCAAAATAAAGTTCTCAATCCATCAAGTAATACATAACTGACCAAGACTTTGATAAATCAATTGAGCAATCTGTTATCTAACTCAAAATAAGAATTTCCACTGAGCCAATCGATTTCCAAATCGATTTCCTGAAGGTTTTTAGTGAAATTTGAACTCTGGGCTTAATTCAATCGATTGGGAAATCGATTGAATGAATAACTGAGCCCCTGACTTAATGCCAATCGATTTCCAAATCGATTTCCTGAAGGTTTTTAGTGAAATTTGAACTCTGGGCTTAATTCAATCGATTGGGAAATCGATTGAATGAATAACTGAGCCCCTGACTTAATGCCAATCGATTTCCAAATCGATTTTGTCAGTTTTGCTGAATTCCTGTGTAGCCAAATCGATTTTTTAAGTGGTTTTGAAAAACATATTATAAAATCGATTGGCAAATCGATTATGTCAAATTAGGGAAGTCCCTGTAACCCATCCAATCGAATTGGAAATTGATTTCCCTGCATACTCTTCCAAAAATACATAAACTAACTCAATCACAATCATACACAATTCCATACATAACACTTAGCAATTCCAACACAATTACCACGGCAACTTGAGTTTCGAAATAGTTTACAATCAGTCAAACATACACACAAAATCAATACATAACACTTAATCATAACTTGATTCAAACACGACTCGTGTGCCAAGCACCCTAATGCAATGCGTATATGCGAAAATGCATGGACTCGGAATTCCAAACCAAAACCCTCCTCGAAGGGCCGTAAATCATAATTGTACCGCCTATCGCAGGCCAAAGTACCAATTACCGAGGTGCCACCTATCACGGGTCAGCACGATTTACTAAAAAGCGTAAATCATAAACGTACCACCTATCACGGGTCAGTACAGTTTACCGAGGTGTCACCTATCACGGGTCAACACGATTTACTAAAAGAAAAAGCGAGAATCGTAAACGTACCGCCTATCACAGACCAGTACTGTTTACCGAGGTGCCACCTATCACGGGTCTGCACGGTTTACTAAAAAGAACGTAAATTGTAAATGTACCGCCTATCACAGGCCAAAGTACTATTTAACAAGGTGCCACCTATCACGGGTCTGCACAATTTACAAAAAAGCGTAAACCGTAAACATACTGCCTATCACGGGCCCGTACCGTTTATCGAGGTGCCACCTATCACGGGTCTGCACAATTTACAAAAAAGCGAAAACCATAAACGTACTGCCTATCACGGGCCCGTACCGTTTATCGAGGTGCCACCTATCACGGGTCTGCACAATTTACAAAAAAGCGAAAACCATAAACGTACTGCCTATCACGGGCCCGTACCGTTTATCGAGGTGCCACCTATCACGGGTCTGCACAATTTACAAAAAAGCGAAAACCATAAACGTACTGCCTATCACGGGCCCGTACCGTTTATCGAGGTGCCACCTATCACGGGTCTGCACAATTTACAAAAAAGCGAAAACCATAAACGTACTGCCTATCACGGGCCCGTACCGTTTATCGAGGTGCCACCTATCACGGGTCTGCACAATTTACAAAAAAGCGAAAACCATAAACGTACTGCCTATCACGGGCCCGTACCGTTTATCGAGGTGCCACCTATCACGGGTCTGCACAATTTACAAAAAAGCGAAAACCATAAACGTACTGCCTATCACGGGCCCGTACCGTTTATCGAGGTGCCACCTATCACGGGTCTGCACAATTTACAAAAAAGCGAAAACCATAAACGTACTGCCTATCACGGGCCCGTACCGATTCAACTTAAAAGATTTTCAAAACAAACATTAAGTAAACAGAAATATTAAGAGATTCCCCATTCTTAATACTCTTTTAACTTAAACGATTTTCACGACAACATTAAGTAAACATAGACATTAAGAGATTCCCCATTCTTAATACTCGTTTAACTCTAATGGTTTTCAAATTCCACACAAAACAAACTCAAACATATTATCAAATTCAATCCACGATCCACACCAAAACACATCAATTCATTTCTCCACAACATCCAACCAATACACATATCAAATTTCATCAGTATTAATTAAGAACACGTCCAATACGACGAACACAAATCAACGCAATCCACCACCCAAACACAACAAGTTTCATTTACTCAAAATCATACATAAATGAGTTTAAATTCATTTTCCACGAAACATTGATCAATATAACCAAAACCTAACTCTAAGATTTTACCAATAAAGCCTTAGATTCATTTCCATATGCTAAAAGTTCATATAATACTTGCCAAATGAAAATGAAGTCAAAATAAGTCTTAAATCAATCAAGTAATAAACAACTGGCCAATCCATTGATGAACCGATTGAGCAATCGATCAGCTAACTCAAAATAAGAATTTCCACTAAGCCAATCGATTGGGAAATCGATTGAATGAATAATTGAGCCCCTGTGTTAAAGCCAATTGATTTCCAAATCGATTGTGTCAAAATGGCTGAGCTCCTGTAATGGCCAAATCGATTGGCAAATCGATTTTTTCAAAATGGCTGAGCTCTTGTAATGAATCCAATCGATTGACAAATCGATTTTTAGGAATAGCTTTTAATAGAATCGATTTGGGAATCGATTTCCCTGCATGTTTTTCTTAAAACTACATAAACTAACTCAATCACATTCACACACAACTCCGAAACATAACACTTAGCGATTTCCACACAATCACCACGACAACTTGAGTTTCGAAACAGTTTCACAATCAATTTAACTTACACACAATTTGTTCCAAAACATAGGCACTTAGTACAATCATCACAATCACAATGACATCTCAAGTTCAAACACTCAATCATACACTTGAATCAAACACGACTCGTGTGTCAAGCATCCTAATGCAATGCGTATATGCGAAAATGCATGGACTCGGAATTCCAAACCAAAACCCTCCTCGAAGGGCCGTAAATCATAATTGTACCGCCTATCGCAGGCCAAAGTACCAATTACCGAGGTGCCACCTATCACGGGTCTGCACGATTTACTAAAAAGCGTAAACCATAAACGTACTGCCTATCACGGGCTCGTACCGTTTACCGAGGTGCCACCTATCACGGGTCTGCACGGTTTATTAAAAAGAACATAAATTGTAAATGTACCGCCTATCACATGCCAAAGTACTATTTACCAAGGTGCCACCTATCACGGGTCTGCACAATTTAGAAAAACGTAAATCATAAATGTACCGCCTATCAGAGGCCAAAGTATTATTTATCAAGGTGCCACCTATCACGGGTCTGCACGATTTACAAAAAGAATGAAAATGCATGAGCATATACTGACTCCATCCACAACAATCGTTAAGCAAATGCAGATATTAAAAGATTCTCCATTTTTAATACTCATTTAACTTAAACGATTTTCACAACAAACATTAAGTAAACAAGACATTAAGAGATTCCCCATTCTTAATACTCATTTAACTTAAACGATTTTCAAAACAAACATTAAGTAAACAAGACATTAAGAGATTCCCCATTCTTAATACTCGTTTAACTCTAATGGTTCTCAAATTCCACACAAAACAAACTCAAACATATTATCAAATTCAATCCACGATTCACACCAAAACACATCAATTCATTTCTCCACAAAATCCAACCATACACTTATCAAATTTCATAAGCATGAATTATGAACACGTCAAACTTCATTTACTCAAATTCATACATGAATGGGTTAAATTCATTTTCCACGAAACATTCATCAATATCACCAAAACCTAACTCTAAGATTTTACCCATAAAGCCTTAAATTCATTTTCCCCAAATCAACACTTTAACCCTAACAAAATTCTTTTCCACACAATCACAGATAAGTCCCTAAATGCAAACTAGAAGTTTGGAAGGAGCCCTTACCTTCACGTTAGCTTTAAAGTGTGATTACGGTACCGCGAGTAAATCCGGTAAAATCTCCACTCGCAACGTTGCTTCCAAAGTTGGTTCCCTAGCACCGTAGCGTGGTAGTGAACAACTTTTCCTTAAGGCATTAAATTCACCCATAAGGCATTAAATTCTTCGTAAAGGATTCACCGTACTTAATTTAATTTATTTATCGACGAGTAATTTTAATCAGACATCAAATATCTTTTTGGTCATATAAACTCCAAAATATTAATAACTTTGGCTAAAAAGCCTCCGAGTTCAATACAAAAAACACTAAAATACATAAAGTATACTTTAAAATTATGGGTCTTACATTACTACCCCCCTAAAATTAGTTTCGTCCTCGAAACTATGCGTCGATAAATAACTCTGGGTGTTGTTCTCTCATCTTGCTCTCCAGTTCCCAAGTCGCATCTCCAGTAATTGGGTTCCAAATCACCTTGACCAACGAAACATCCTTGGTCCTCAATCGCTTAATCTTCCTGTCATCAATTCTCACAGGGGGTACTTCGAATGACAAGTTATCCTTTAGTTGGATTGTGTCCGGTTCGATCACATGAGATGGATCTGCAAGATATTTCCTTAATTGTGACACATGAAACACATCATGAATATTGGACAGTATCGGAGGCAATGCAATCTGATAAGCATCAGGTCCAATTCGTGCAGAAATCTGATATGGTCAAATGAATTTCGGAGTCAACTTCTTCGATTTCAAGGCTCTAGCAATTCCAGTAGTAGGTGTGACTCTTAGAAATACATGGTCGCCGTGTTCGAATTCTAAAAGTCTGCGACGCTTGTCCACGTAACTCTTCTGACGATCTTGTGAAGTCTTCATTTTCCCCTTGATCTTCTTTACGTTAGCCGTAGTCTGTTGTACCATCTCTGGTCCGACAATCATACTTTCACCGTTCTTATACCAACACAAGGGCGTTTGACACTTGCGCCCATATAAAGCCTCATATGGTGCCATTCCAATACTTGCGTGGAAACTATTGTTGTAGGTGAACTCAATCAACGGAAGTACATCATCCCAACTTCCTCTATCATCTAATACACATGCTCTCAATAGATCTTCCAGGGACTGATTTGTCCTTTCAGTCTGTCCGTCCGTTTGTGGATGGTAAGCTGAACTCAATCGTAGTTTCGTTCCCAACGCTTCGTGCAATGCTCCCCAAAAATGTGATGTGAACTTCAGATTACGTTCTGATACAATACTCGATGGTACTCCGTGTAATCTCACAATTCAGCAATGTAGATCTCTGTTAACTGGTCTACCTTATAGGTGGTCTTTACTGGCAAAAAGTGTGCGGGTTTAGTCAGTCGATCCACTATCACCCATATAGAATCATTCTTTCTCCTTGTTTTTGGCAATCTAGTTATAAAATCCATGGAAATGTTGTCCCACTTCCATTCAGGTATATCTAAAGATTGCAACATCCCAGCAGGTCGCTGGTGTTCCACCTTCGCTTTCTAACAAGTTAGACAAGTTGATACATACTCCGCTACATGTTTCTTCATTCCTGGCCACCAATAATTCTGCCTCAAATCCTGATACATCTTTGTTGCTCCAGGATGAATGCTCAACTTACTCTTATGAGCCTCTTCTAAAATTGTTTTCCTCATATCTGTAATTCCTGGTACACAAATCCTACCATTACATCGCAAAATATTATCTGATCCAATCTTAAACTCAGTTGTCTTCCCTTGCACTATTAGGTTCCTCTTCTCTTGAATTAAGGCGTCATCTTGAGAATTTACAATGTCTTCAAGTAGTCCACTCGAAATCTTAATCATTCCGAATTTCAAAATTCCTGGTGCAAACTCT
>NC_021161.2:28413007-28417257 GCF_000331145.2 Cicer arietinum
GTGTCACTAGGAAAATTTCCAGTCGTTCTTTGTGCCATTTGTTGAGCAAGTTGACCCACTTGAGTTTCTAGATTCTTTATGGATGCAGAGTGATTTTTCTGGATGGCTCTTGACTCTTCAATGAAAGAATTTGTGGTTGTCACTAATTTCTCCATGGCACTCTCCCAAGCAGCCTTTCTAGGTGGAAATTGGTTCGTTTGAGCTTCTTGTTGACCCTGAGAACCACCTTGCTGATCTCTCCAGGAAAAATTTGGATGATTTCTCCAACCAGGATTGTACGTACTAGAGTATGGGTTATTCTGCCTGTTGTTATTACTCACAAAATTCACCCGTTCTAGTTCTTCTACCTCATTATCATCCAGTGCTTCACAGACTCCAGTTTTATGTGCTCCTCCACAAAGGTTACAACTAGTCTGCTTTAGTAATTTGACGGGGGCCACTTGTGGTTGTATATTTAGAGCTGCCATTCCCTTCTTTATCTCAGTGGCGATAACCTCTTCCATCTTCGATAGTAGCCTGCTTGGAGCTAACCCATCCATAACATTCAATTCCATTACACCACTTGTTGAACCACCACTTCTGTCATACAACATCATCTGTTCATTTGATGCCATGATCTCAATAATCTTTCGTGCTTCTGTTGCGGTTTTGTAATTCAAAGAACCACCGGCTGTGGCATCCAACATAATTCTAGTGCTCGGCCTCAAGCCATTACAGAATATTTGCATTTGGGCAGTGTCGTCATAAGCATGATTAGGACATCCGGCTAGTAAGTTTCTGAATCTCCTGTAAGTGTCACGAAGAGATTCCCCCTCTTTCTGTTTGTAACCTGTGATTTCTTGCCTCTTTCTAACGAACATGGCTGGGGGGAAATATTGTTCCAAGAACTTATCCTCAAGATCATCCCATGTGGTGATGCTGTCGGCGGGGAATGAAAGAAACCACTCCTTAGCATCATCTATCAAAGAGAATGGAAATAGCTTCAATTTCTTGGTTTCCTCAGATAAACCATCCACCTTCACTGTTTCACATAATTCAAAGAAATTTGTGAGGTGTCTATTAGCGTCTTCGTTATGTCTACCGGCAAAATGAATTTCCCTCAACTCTCGGTATAGAGCAGGACTTATTTCAAACTTATTGACTGTAACCGGTTGGTGATGAATGGGTAATCGAGCACGATTTCTAATTCGATTCCCATATTCTCCGAGAGTACGTTCTGGTGGTGGTGGGTCGGCCATTTCAGTAAATATGACACAATCACCCAAAACCTCTTCTTCCACAACTAACTGTCTTTCCCTTTGTCTCCTTTCTCGAGCCGCCTTTCGATGTGCCTTTGCTGTTTTTTCAATTTCTGGATCAAAGATAAGTTCTGCTGAGGACTGGCCTCGCATACAAGGTTAGACAAATTATGAGTAATGAACAGTTAAAGAAAGATAAATAATTAAGTGAAAATAAGAGAGTTTTAAACCAAATTTTTTTTTTTTGCTTTTTAAATTAGAAATAAAATAAAATAAGAAATTTTATTGCAGAGCAAAAAATTTCAATTCAGTAAATAAATTAAATTCAATAGTGACATGGCAATCCCCGACAACTGCGCCAAAAACTTGATTGCGTTTCAGCAAGTGTACTGAATCGTTGCAAGTAATAATAAAACGGTAGTACCGAGTGTCGAACTCAAGGATTGCGTTTTACTATTGAATTATATTTGATTACTAGAATTGAACAAAAAGGTTCCCAAGTTGATTGAAATAATGTTTGAAATTAACAACAATAATAAAATTGATCTTTTATAATGAGAAAAATGTCAGGGATGAGTTTCACTTCGAATCCAACCTTGGTGTCTAATTTGATCCTAGTTACTGAATTCCTTTATTGAATTATTACCGAATTCTCTTTATTATTCTTGCCCTAATGTCTTAGTGACAGAACCTTTAATTCCAAAGTAACCCCTAATTCCTTAGTGGATTTAAGATTAGAATTAAGCATTACCGTATAGAAATTCTCTTGTAAATTATTGCTTTGCAACTAATTTAATTGGTTTCATGACCTGCACCTATGTCTAGACTACAAATTCATGAATTTCTCATCTCAAGCATTTGTAAAGTCCACTTCCGTTTCAAAATACAAATCGTAGAACATTTTAATGTTGATCAAGCAATAAAAAGCATTAAGCACAGAGATGAGAAAAACAATTCAATAAACTCATTCATATAACTAGAAATCAAATCAGAAAAATAAGGGTTTCATCTGGTTACACTCATCCCTAACAAATAGGGTTTAGTTACTCATGACAGAGATACAAAAGATAAGGATTAAAGAAGAATTACAAGAATGATTCATGGATGATTCTTGATAAAACTGCTTCAATCGCGTTAGAAACGGCTGTCTTTGAGTTTCTATGCTAGGGCACAAGTCTCCCAAGTTCCCCAGAGTCAAAAAGATCCCTAAAACAGTAAAAATCTGTGTTTTTATGTTTGCTGGTGCGCGTCACGCGCCCCAGGCGCGGAAAAACGCGCTCCAGGCGCGCGTTGGCATAGTCCAATCCTGTGAAATGCGCTCCAAACGCTCCAGGACGCGCTCTAGGCGCATTTCATCTATTGTCTGATGTATTTTGCATTTTTCGCATCCTGTGCGTCTGAATTTGGTCCCGGTGTCTTCATGAACGTTGTAGATATGGATCTTAGCTTTCAATAGCACTTGGAGTGACACTAATTGGACATCTAGAACTCTATATATGGCTGAAATACTCCACATATGTCATGTTGATTTTTCACCAAAATTCAGCACTGCACTAAAACAAAACGCAATGTAAAATTACGACAAATTCCTACTTAATCAACGAAATAAAAACAAAAAACATTTTATTAACTTAAAGAACAAAAATCAACAAAATGTATCAAATAAATCCTTAATTTAACTGATGATTGAGGATAAATAAGACTAAAACTGTGGGAAAATATGCATATGATGAAGAGTCATCAATAATCCACACATAAGTGCGAGCTTCCGTCCTTCTTCTTAACTAGCAAAACTGGAGCTCCCCATGGTGATACACTTGGTCTAATAAATTTCTTCTCCAACAAGTCTTCAATTTGGCTTTTGAGCTCATTTAATTCCAATGGCGACATTCGATACGGTGCCATTGAAATAGGTCCGATTCCTAGGTGCAAATCAATGAAAAATTCCACTTCTCTTAACGGTGGCAATCTTGGAATTTCCGTTAGAAATACGTCCCGGTACTCATTGACGAGCATCGCATCTTCTATGTCCACATTTATCTTTGCCTCCACATTAGCCAGAGGCAAAAACTCATGAGTTCCTTCTCTTAGCGACACTCGGTGTCTGTTGGCGGCTAGATACTTAACAACTCCTGGTTCGGGAAAAAGAACCAATTTACGATCATAATCCAAGATCACATAATGGTAAGACATCCAATCCATACCGAGAATGACCTCGAGTGATTGTAGAGGTAAACAAATCAAATTAACCAAGAAATCCCTATTCTGAATATGTATTTGACAATGTAAACATGCAGAATTTACTGTCAAAGTCTTAGCAGGTGTGGAAACAACCAAATCAAAAGGTAAAGCAGACACAGATAACTTCAAGCGATTCACACAATCCATAGCAATGAAGGAATGGGTTGCCCCAGAATCAAAAAGTGCAGTTAGAGTGTTACCTGCAATCTCACAGTCACGTTGAATCAGATTGCCAGATGGATTCCCATCTTCAGCACTCACACAATAAATGCGTCCTCTAGCAGTAGGACGAGTAGCCCTAGTTACATTCACAACTGGTTCTACCTTCGGAGCCGTGCAATCCTTTGCCATGTGTCCTGGCTTCTGACAATTGTAGCAGGTGAGAGTATTAGGGGTACAAGCGTTAGCATAATGTCCCTCTTCCCCACATCGGAAACATCGAACCACTCGTCCCAATTGTCTCCCGAAATTCTAGTTCCCTGTGCGATTCTTCCCACCATTGTTATTTTGTGGTCGATTATAAGGTTTAGCAACTTGTTTCCCCTTGTTGTTCTGATAATTCACCCGACTGGGCCCTCCTGCACTAAAATTCCCTCCTCGGCTAGCCCTCTTATTCTTCATATCCTCAACTTCCCTACATTTTTCCACAAGAACTTCGAAACGTTGAATTCCCAAGGGCAAGACCGAGTCTTGAATCTCGTACTTTAGTCCGTCTTGGAAACGATGACACATGAATGGTTCATCAATCTCTTCACGGAAAAACCTGAAATG
>NC_021161.2:28417757-28418287 GCF_000331145.2 Cicer arietinum
TCCCTAACAAACAGGGTTTAGTTACTCATGACAGAGATACAAAAGATAAGGATTAAAGAAGAAGGGTTTATGAATTTATCTCACCAAAATTTCTCTCAAGTGTTTAGAAGGGTTTATGAATTTATCACTCAAATCCTAGAACATGCATCACGCTACCATAGGCTTGAAAAAATTCTAGTTAGCAATCACAATGCAGCAAACACATACATTTTTGGAGGACTTTCGGGTTGTAATGAGGCTTAGGTAAGGGTAGGACATTTTGGAATAGTAGGCTTTACCACTTGGAGTTAGGCATACATTTCCAGATTATTCTACCATATTTTTTTTCTTCACCTTTTCATTATGGAGATTCTCAGACATTGACAGAAGAACCAAGAAGATATATTTTGTTTTTGTTTTTGTTTTTCTTCTTTCTTCTTTCATTTTATTTTTCTTCTTTTTATTTTTTTTTCTTTTTCTGAGAATCACCACCCCAAACTTAGAAAGTTGCTATCCCATGAGCAACCCCAAACTTAGAATTTTATCAAGAC
>NC_021161.2:28420036-28421124 GCF_000331145.2 Cicer arietinum
TAGCACCCTTGTGCTTCCGCAGAATTCTCAACAACTTTTCTTCTTGTAACTCGCTTAAGCTTGCACTGATTATGGCTGGGTTTTTTTCTTCTTCACCCAGGAATACATATTTCAAATGAAGAGGCAGCTGCTTGAGTTCAATCAGTGGTGTCTTTTTCTCCGGGGACTTGTCTTCATTCCCTTTCAAGTCCTCCCACCTAGTAGGAAAACGGGGGGAGTAGGATGGCGATGCTCCTAACATGGCCCACACCTCTTTCATCTTTGGGTCTTCACTTTCTTGAACGACATCTTGGGGTAGACATAAAACTCTTTCTAATGGCAGGCTGGGTGTTTGATGCTTTATTTCTTCATTGACTATCTCATCTAAAATCTCGATTCGATTGCACCCTTCTCTTTCTTTTGAGTGTTCCATGGCCTTTAAAATGTTAAAAGTGACGATTTCCTCATTTACTTTCAAGGTTAAGGTGCCATCTGCTACATCAATCATAGCTCTCCCTGTTGCTAAGAACGGTCTCCCCAAAATCAAAGGAATGTCGTTGTCTTCCTCCATATCTAGTACCACAAAATCTACTGGAAAAATGAACTTGTCCACTTTAACCAACACATCTTCCACCACTCCATAGGGATGTTTCATCGAGCGGTCCGCAAACTGTAACATCAGCTGTGTGTCCTTGACTTTTCCAATGCCCAATTTTTTGTATATTGAAAGGGGCATAAGACTTACACTAGCCCCAAGATCGCACAAAGCCTTCCCAAAAGTTCTATTTCCAATAGCGCACGGGATTGAGAAGCTTTCAGGGTCCTTGAGCTTCGGTGGCAACTTCCTTTGTAGTATAGCACTACACTCTTCAGTAAGCATAACTGTTTCACCACCGATTTTTCTTTTTTTCGATAGAATATCCTTCATGAACTTAGCATATGTCGGCATTTGCTCTAGTGCTTCTGCAAAAGGGATGTTAATTTGTAATTTTTTAAAAATGTCAAGAAACTTACCGAATTGCTTTTCAGTTTCTTCCCTCCTTAATCTTTGAGGGAATGGAAGTCGAATTTCTGGTTTTGGCAGTGGTTCCCCTTTTTGTACCGCGGGT
>NC_021161.2:28421712-28426653 GCF_000331145.2 Cicer arietinum
ATTCCCTTCTTTATCTCAGTGGCGATAACCTCTTCCATCTTCGATAGTAGCTTGCCTGGAGCTAACCCATCCATAACATTCAATTCCATTACACCACTTGTTGAACCACCACTTCTGTCATACAACATCATCTGTTCATTTGATGCCATGATCTCAATAATCTTTCGTGCTTCTGTTGCGATTTTGTAATTCAAATAACCACCGGCTGTGGCATCCAACATAATTCTAGCGCTCGGCCTCAAGCCATTACAGAATATTTGCATTTAGGCAGTGTCGTCATAAGCATGATTAGGACATCCGGCTAGTAATTTTTTGAATCTCCTGTAAGTGTCACGAAGAGATTCCCCCTCTTTCTGTTTGTAACCGGTGATTTCTTGCCTCTTTCTAACGAACATGGCTGGGGGGAAATATTGTTCCAAGAACTTATCCTTAAGATCATCCCATGTGGTGATGCTGTCGGCGGGGAATGAAAGAAACCACTCCTTAGCATCATCTATCAAAGAGAATGGAAATAGCTTCAATTTCTTGCTTTCCTCAGACAAACCATCCACCTTCACTGTTTCACATAATTCAAAGAAATTTGTGAGGTGTCTATTAGCGTCTTCGTTATGTCTACCGGCAAAATGAATTTCCCTCAACTCTCGGTATAGAGCAGGACTTATTTCAAACTTATTGACTGTAACCGGTTGGTGATGAATGGGTAATCGAGCACGATTTCTAATTCGATTCCCATATTCTCCGAGAGTACGTTCTGGTGGTGGTGGGTCGGCCATTTCAGTAAATATGACACAATCACCCAAAACCTCTTCTTCCACAACTAAATGTCTTTCCCTTTGTCTCCTTTCTCGAGCTGCCTTTCTATGTGCTTTCGCTGTTTTTTCAATTTCTGGATCAAAGATAAGTTCAGCAGAGGACTGGCCTCGCATACAAGGTTAGACAAATTGTGAGTACTGAAGAGTTAAAGAAAGATAAATAATTAAGTAAAAATAAGAGAGTTTTAAACCAATTTTTTTTTTTAAATTAGAAATAAAATAAAAGAAGAAATTTTATTGCAGAGCAAAAAATTTCAATTCAGTAAATAAACTAATTCAATAAATAACTCCAGGCGCGCGTTGGCAGAGGCCAAACCTGAGAAATGCGCTCCAGGCGCGCAGGGCGCGCTCCAGGCGCACAGCATCTGCTGTCTGATGTAATTTGCAATTTGCTCATCTTTTGCGTTTGAATTTGGTCCCGGTGTCTTCATGAAAGTTGTAGATATGGATCTTAGCTTTCATTAGCACTTGGAGTGACACTAATTAAACATCTAGAACTCCAGATATGGCTGAAATACTCCACATATATCATGTTGATTCTTCACCAAAATTCAGCACTGCACTAAAACAAAACGCAATGTAAAATTACGACAAATTCCTACTTAATCAAAGAAATAAAAACAAAAAACATTTTATTAACTCAAAGAACAAAAATCAACAAAATGTATCAAATAAATCCTTAATTTAACTGATGATTGAGGATAAATAAGACTAAAACAGTGGGAAAATATGCATATGATGAAGAGTCATCAGCTACTTCTGAAATTATATACTATTTAGATCCACTGCACGATGATTATAACAATCACTCAGATATAAAGAGTATCTTCGATACGTAAGTAATATTTATTTATTTCTTACATATATAAATAATGTGTTTGATAATTGAATAATAATAACATTTATTTGATAGTGCTTTATAAGTTTTCCGTGCTCAAAGGGGTGTTACATTGTCGAAGCATAAGTCAAATAATATCACATGGATTCCAATAAATATTTGAAATTTTTGTTATAGAACTTAGTTATATGCCTTTAAAATTTTATTAACAATCAATGCATAAATATTTATTGGCGTACATGTTTTATTTTATAGTGCCTTCACCAAACTAACAATATAGATTGCGAATACTATATATTACGATTCTTGAAGGAGATTGTTGATATGAATCAAAAAATAATTCCAGAAACGGTACATTATTTTCATTATATTTTGATTTATATATATATATATACATATATTATTCTAACTTATTTATATTCAAATATTATATCACATAGTACTTTGACAACTCCAATTCAACATACTCTGAAAGTGATCTAACTGAAATAAAAGAAGACTAATGTTAGTATGTGATCAAACTGAAAGTTATATAATTTGTTAATAGGTGAGTTTCACATTGTAAACTATTATTGTATATTTTTGTGTGAAGTGATCATTATTCTAATTAGTTTATTTTATTTTTTGTTATAGTAGAGTAAAGTAAGAAATTGTTGGAAAATTGACATGCTGAAAATTGCTACTGGCATGATATTGTTGTTGTGAATATGTAATTGATATTGTGAATATGTTGCTACTAATGTTGATAACAGTACTAATGTAATTGAACTTGTTGTTGTGAATACATATTGTGAATATGTTTGAATTAAAAAATTGCAATTGTGTCAATATGTACTTGTTGAATAAGATTTTGGAAAAAAATTGAAATCTCATTTAAAGACAGCGTTTTTTAAAAAAGATGTCATTAAAGATTTGTTTATACAAGCCAACATTTTAAAATGTACCTATTACAACGCTTTTTAAAATTAACCTATTAAAAACTAGTATAAGAATGCACCTATTACAACGCTTCTTTAAGAAAAGTGTTGTAAAACTCGCTTTTTTGAAAAAAATGATGTAAAACTAGTATAAGAATGCACCTATTACAACGCTTCTTTAAGAAAAGTGTTGTAAAACAAGTCTAAGAGAAGCATTTTACATTGCTTATTAGAATAGATTTATAGCGTTTTTTAAAATGTACCTATTGTAGAGTTTTTTTTTTTAAAAAGCGCTGTAAAACTAGTATTAGGATGCACCTATTAGAATGTTTTTATTTTATTTTAAGAAAAGCGTTGTAAAACTAATATAAAAAATGCGCTATATATAAACCTATTACAACACTCTTTTTAAGAAAAACACTGTAAAACTAGTATAAGAATTGCGCTATATGTGCACCTATTACAATGCATTTCTAAGAAAAGCGCTGTAAAACTAGTCTAAGAGAAAGCGTTGAGCGCTATATATTTATACCTATTACATCGTTTTTTTATTTTAAATAGCGTTGTTGTATCTTTTAACAACATTAGATAGTACATCGCTTAAAAACGCTGTAAAGAGCTTAAAAAAACGTTGTAAAAGGTTATTTTTGGTGTAGTGTATGAAATACATTTATAAATGGAGATAGTTCTAACTTTATAAGTTAGTTTTTTAATTTTGAGTTAGTCATAATCCAAATTTTAAAATAGCACAAATATCCATTAATAGTATACATTCATTTGAGTTAGTTTGGTCTATGATAAAAATAAGTTAATTTCTACTTTATCAAAAAATAAATAAATCAGAATACCATACTCTTTACCTCAAGCTGCAACTAACCTTTTGTATGTGTCAATTTCATCCAGTGCATAATGAACAACAATGTGTTAGCGTATTAAAAAATGCCACGTCAACTGAATTTAAAACAATGTGATCTTATTGTCAAAAACAAAAGCTTTTTTTTTCTTTTCATTATAAAAATTAATTTATAAAATATAAGAGGTATTCTAATCCATATACAAGAATTTCAAGTTACGAAAGAGAGCAAACATTCTAACCCAAAACAACCAAAAAGATAATAAAGCCATTTCATTGAAAGACACTTCATGGGATTGACACATCAATCCGAGTAACAAGAGCTTACCTTGCATTCTCTTTATCGAAACCAACACAACGCTACAAGCTTACTTGCTATTAATGCCATAAAGTTTTTAATGCTTTCCGTAAATCGGTATTAGCAAAATGAGATGAGAATCCAATAGCTACTTGTAACCTTCATTAACTATATAAATGAACAACCACATTGAAATAGTGGTACGTGCCAACACCAAATCCATGTTCTCTCTTAGATTAAAAGATGGGCCGAATTCAACAATAGTACATTCCTTTTGTAAAGAGACCGAAAAGAGACCCATAAAAATGCCCCCTAAGGAAAGTAAATCACACCACCAAGGAGAATAATTTTGAGAATGATTAAGAGTACCTGCATGAGAAGAACAAATGTCAATTAAATTACCAAACCGGTGAGATGGCAACCCATACCAAATAGCCTCCCTATCCTCCAAACACCTCCAATCCCACTTAAATACCAAAAAAAAGCGATGAACATCTCTATATTTTTAATACAAAACCCTCACAATCTTTAGGAAAACACACCATATTTCAACATACCCAACGCATTTTCCTTTTCTCTTCTGCCGCATCTCATAAAAAACTCCTCTGTATGGCAAATTAACCATCTCCTTCGCCAAATTTTTGGGCACTTTGTAGAAAGAGAGGAAGTATAAAGGCAAGCTAAAAAGAACAAAGTTTGTTAAAGTTACCCTTCCTCATTGAATTCAATATAAGCTTCAAAGTCGATTAACGCCTTGTATTAGCACCTCCCAAAAGTCCCAATAATTTTGAAATGAAATAAACCGAATACATGCTTCTTGGATAAAATTGTCATTCAAATCTACACTAAAAGTGTTACTTTTGAGAAATTTATATTAAGAACGAAGACTAGTTCAAACCCTCTTATATTTGCCTTCATCGCCCATAAATTATCCAAACTCATAAATAAATAGTGTCGTCTCCAACTATAGTAGAGGAAACTCAACACTCTCACTAACCATATACTTAGACAACATTGGAGCATTTACATCATTTCTAACCAAAATTGCTAATTGTTGGAACCCAATTGGTTTTCCACTTATAATTTTGATGTTAATAAAAGTATTTTATGAGAGCAATAAATTTTGATTAATGATTTCATTAAGTATGCAAAAATTAGAAGAACAAAATCAGAGGAAAATACCAGAGGAAGAAAATCAAAGGAAGGTACTGATAAGACCGCAA
>NC_021161.2:28427163-28435030 GCF_000331145.2 Cicer arietinum
AATCTTAGGGGTCAGATATCAAATCTACCTTTCGATATATTATTTGATATATAAGTATGAATATGATTCTTACTAAGATTGGATTAAATTATCAACATCCATGACAACACTACAAGAAAAATGGTTGTTATCTACGACCAATTTTATCTTTACCTACGGAAACTCCATAGGTAGAGATCTAACATTAAAAATCCTACAATCTCAAGACAAGGAAGATCTACTCACATATGATCATAGTAGAATCAAGGTTTAAATGTAAAAACATTGAAAATATAAAATAACAAAGCAAAAATAGAAAATTGAACATTATTGAATCTAAAAAATTTATAAGAGAAATACAAGAACAAAAGAAAGAGTAACAAAAGATTGTGAGTAGGAATGTGTGTTTAAAACTGAGTATTTTTTCCATTTTTATAGCCTAAGTGCCTTCATGAGCTTTAATTACAAGAAACCATCAGAATTTCATAGAAGAAAAATGGTTCAGCGGCAAAAGATAAGCAGATTATGGCCATAATGACCATTACTGCTAGACAGTAATAGGTTCAACAACATAAGATAAGTAGATTATAGCCATAAGGGTAATTAATGCCACACAGTTATCCTTACTCAGTTGGAGTGAAAAATTCTTGTTTTATTTTTCTCGTTCATTCATTATGGACGTAATGACCATTATGGTCAGGCAGTAATGCTTGCTGGAACTTTAGTTTCTTTCATTTTCTTGATCAGGATGCACCTAGACTGCACCACTTGACTTCAAGGCTCTTTTTTCACTCAAAATCTTCGCCAATTCCTTCACTTCTCCTTGCAATCTAAACAAAACAAAGAGGTAGTAAAATAGAACTAAAACCCAATTAAAAGCATCAAATTAACCTATCAAATAAAGATATCAAAATAGATAAATTCTAGCTTATCAAATTCCCTCATGTTTGAATCGTTGCTTATCCTCAATCAATTATTTCAGGTAAAAGTGTATAAAACCATATTTAAGTTTAAATGGTACTGTAACTCCAAGATATGTGATACATAATGCATTATAATTGACATTAGGTGCAACAAGTTGTCATAAGGTTCTATTATTCTCATCAGCCATATTTTGCAACAAGTTGTCAATTTCAGTATCTGACTCTAACTAGTTAACACTAGCAGCTCTATTAAGTCTACGACGTAAATGAAATGTCCTATTTATTTTAGGTTTAAGAGAATGAAGATTCATAGAAACTAGCCCTAGTCATGCATCATCATAACAATGCAATGTAAAATAACAATTCTGAAATTTCCAACAATGTCCCTAATGCTAAAATTGAAGGGAAAATGTGAAAACCCTATCAAATAATATCCAAAATAATATAAAAATACCACCAAAAATTTCTAAAAATCAAATAAAGGCAACGCAAATTTTTTTGGAATTTTTGGAGAATATGAAAAATTCAAAAAAGGGTTTGAAAATTCAAAGAATTTCTGATTTTCTGGCGAAATTTGGGAGCAATCTGAGACAGTCGCTTGAAAACGGGGTTAATACAGTTGATAAAATGTAAATAGAGGTAATAACTCGAATCGTTTCGCAAGGACTTCTGACATAATAATAATAACCGAATTGAAAATTGAAATTAAAAAGGGGTTTTTTTAGATTTTTGATTTAACAGATGAGCAAAATGATTAATCCACTTATTTGAGTTTCAGACCTATCACATATTCTATCAATGAGTTTAATTTCTAATTTGTGATTCTATTCTTATTTAACTGTAAAATTGATCAAACAAGCATAATCAATCCTATGTGAATTTGGTTTCTTTGATTGGATTAAGCATCACAATCATCAAAATATTACAATTAACAATCAAGCATCGCAAAATTATAATTCAATTAAATTAGAAACCGAAACCAAATTTTGTCAAACAAATTTAATAAATCCTATTGAAATTTAATTTAAGCAATCAAAATATCAATATAATCAAAAACAAGAATAGAATCATGAATCGAAATTGACAGTGTAACTTGAATCTCAAGGTGTTGATGAAACTCTGAACTCGTTGATTAATCTTATAAAATTAGCCTTCCATGAAATTAAAATAAAAATTGTTTATTTCTTGTAGCAATTTGAATCCTAATTTTTCCCTTTTCAGAAAAGAAACAAAACTGCCAATATATGGTACTTGATATTGGGCTTTAGGGTTTAGGGTTTAAAAACAAGTGACCCGCTAATTAAAATTATTACAAAAGTCCAGATTACGAAATCAGCAATTTAGGCCCAGTAAAGTTCGGAATTGGTCTTTTCTTCCAACACAAAAGTTGTAGCTCGGAGTTTTAGCTTTCCAACGCATGCTCATATGCGCCAATACGATATCCAGAGCTCAGGTTATGGCCTACAGAGCGAGAAAAAGTGAAAATACAAATAATAAAATTAAAATGCAAATAATAAAATTATAATTCAAATTCGACCCAAATTTGGAAACAAGCTAAAAATATTAATCTAAGCTATAAAGAGCTTTTAAAATACCAAACTAAAAAGCTAGAAACATGTGCCCAAATGCTATGATCAGTCATCAAAAAGACCATCTTACTTTGATGGCTCATATTACTATTTCTGGAAAAGAAAAATGCAAATGTTTTTAAAATTATAAGACACAAGTATGTAAAACATCATTACAGATGGAGATTTCATACCAAGAGTTGACCAAAATGATTTAACATCTACTGAAAAGAGAGAAGCAAATTGAATAGTAGAAGAAAAATCTAAGGTATTTCTAAACTCACAAGCTCAGTTATTTTATCACGTGCTTTAAGCAGGGAAGAAAGTGAAAGAGTAGATGAACGAGACACTGCTAAAAAGGTATGAGACACATTACAAACTCATTACGAAGGAACAAGTCATGTGAAAGAAACAAGGAATATAAGCATAAGAAAGTTTAAACTATTTGAAATGAATGAAGGAGAAACTATTGATGATATGTACTCAAGGTTTACAACCATTGTAAACAAAATGCGATCCTTAGGCAAGGCATACTCAATACAAGTCAAAGTAACAAAAATCATGAAATGCCTCCCAATCATATGGAGACCAATGGTAATAGCCATAAGTCAGGCCAAAAACCTTGAAGTACTTAGATTAGAGGAATTAGTTGGAACCTTACGAGCACATGAAGTGTTGACGCAGGAAGACAATCCAACGAAGAAAGGCAAAGCAATAGCCTTAAAAGCTTCTCTAGAAAATATGTCATTACAACCAAAAGAAGAATTAGAAGAAATCAAACAGGAAGATGCTGATGAAGAAATAGTTCTTCTTACAAGGAAAATCCAATGGATGATGAGGAGAAATGATCATATCATAAAGGGATTTCCAAATAAAAAAGAAAATTTCTAAGCCGAGGTACATAAAAGTCAAATCACGTGTTTTGGATGTAATAAGCAAGGACATAACAAAAATAAATGTCCCTTGAACAAAAAAGAACCAAAGAAATGTCCTTGCAAGAAAAAGTTAATGATGGTGACCTGGGATGATTGTGATGAATTAGAAATAGAAGAACCTAAATAACCCAACTTATGTTTGATGACAAACTTTGATGATAACGAGGCAATAAATTATGAACCATGTCCCTTATGTGAACAAATTGAAAAAGATTTTGACAACTTACTTAATGATTCAAATCTGCTTGTTAAAAAATGTAGCTCTTTAAAAGATCAAGTTTGCAAAGAAAAAAGGGACGAAAAATAAAAGGTTTAGGTTATGATTGATGAACTGAAAAACATCATTGAGAACATGTAGGAATCTCAGTTTAAGAAAACTGATGAAACTGAAAACCAATAATGTTCTACGATTGAAAAATGACTTAAGAAACTTTATCAAATCCAGTGAAACATTTCAAAAAATTATGGGATCCCAACTAGGGATATTTGACAAAGTTGGACTTGGCCTTGATAAAACTCGAAAATAAAAAATGTATGAAAACTTTTTTGTTCCTAAATGAAAGGATGACAAGTGCCAAACAAGATGTTCATATTGTAAAAAAAATTGGACATCTAGAATATACATGTTGTTTCCAAAAAAAGGGATGAAAAATTTAAAGCAAAAGGGTCACTTAAATCCCAAGAGCGTTCTACAAACAAACCATAACATTCTTCTCCAAATTTCAAAAAGGGAGAACGTTCTTGACATAGACCAGAACATTCTTCAGTAACAAAATGCTATTTCTGCTTAAAAATTGGACATGATGAATCAAAATGTTATTTTAAAAAATCAAGTATAAAAGGAAAAACTAACCCTCAAGGACCCCAAACCAAATGGATACCTGAAAATTATGTAACATCTAATACATGTTGGTTCTCGAAATATTGGACAGTGGTTGTTCAATTCAAGACATATGACATGAGATAAACAAAGTTTTATGTCTTTCATAAAAAAGGAAGGAGAGTCAGTAACATTTAGGAACAACTCACAATTGGTCAACACAGTATAAATTATGAAATGCATGTTTAGGATTTTTTAAGACAACACAATGTAACCAGAGGCACATTCAGGCATGTTTAAGGTTCTAAGACAAGGCAACACTAGAAGGGTCAGGTTGCAAATTAAGACACATAGTTTGAACATGTCACATTGCAACATATTTTTTAACATGTATTTTCTAATACATTCTTTTTTATCGGATAAAATTCACATAGGTCCCACTAAATTATGTGGGTTGCATATGAATTTTGTGTTATTTTGACTAATACAATACATTTGAAAGTATTCTTTAAATAGTGTGTTGTTAGCATTATTCAAAATTTAATGGCTGAAAACACATTCTCTAACTCTCCAAATAATTTCATTCTCACTAATTAGTTAATATTGAACCGTTGTATTGAAATTATAATTTATAAGTCATATTTACTCTATTTTTTAGGATTGAACTGTTCAATCGTCATAATTAAATTTCTTTAGTCGTAGTTAATCTAATTAGTTAAGATTGAACCGTTTAATCGTCAAAATTTGAATTTATAAGTCATATTTAGTCTAATTTGTAAAGGTTTAATCATTGGATTATTGTAATTAAAATTTTGAAGTCATAATCAGGTTAATTAATTAAGATTGAACACATGGATCGTCGAGTTAGAATTTCTAAGTCACAGTCAATCTACTTTGTTAACATTGAACTATTGGATAATCGAAATGAGAAATTATCAGTCGTATTTGGTCTAATTTCAGTTATCCAACGGTTAAATTTCAACTAAATGATTATGACATAAAATTAAATTTTGATTATTTAACAGTTCAATCATTACAATGTAGACTAAATCTGATTTAAATTTTCTAATTTTGATGATCTAACGGTTCGATCTAAAAATAATAGACTATGACTTAGAAATTTTAATTTCGATAATACAACAGATCAATTAATTAAACTATGACTCTCAAATTCTAATTTCAATGTTAACTAATTAGACTAACTACGACTCTAATGACAGAACTGGTAAAATTGTTGAAATGGAGTTGGTTGGTTTAGAAAAATCATCCGATCTAATGAAAAATCTTTTAAACATGTTTGTTTTTCCTTCATTTTCATCCAAAATATGCCTTTTACGTTTATGTAGTTCAACATTTTTCGTCGTTCTTTCATAAAAACTTTGAATAAGGTAGAAACAAGATTCCCCAATTAATGGCACATTTTTATTCAAAATAGTATTGTTTTGTTATTATATTGTTTCTGTTACAATGTTACTCCTATTTTTAAGTACAAAAAAGACAAAATTTAGTGAAGGAAAAATGATACAATATTTTTTTTTTGTGAATTAAATGGTGCATTTATTTTTCTCCTTCAACCATACAAATATCTCTAAGACGGCGAAGACCAAACTTTGGTATTGGTTGCTCTAAGATTCTATTTGAGAGTTATTATGTAAAAATATCAACAAGATTGTCACACAAACAAATTTGTTGAATACTTATCTCACACATCTTCTAGATATCATGAATGAAAAAGAATTTTATAAAAATATGTTTTATTCAATCTCCTTTAATGCAGTATTCTTTAAAATAATTGCATGTGATATTATTCAATAGAAGCTTTTCAATATTCTTTTCTATAAGAAAAGTCACAAATTTCATGTATTTGTTATGGAGTCAGTTTCGCAAAATCATCAGAGCTAATGATAAATCTTTTAAAACTATTTGTTTCTCCTTCATTTTCATTTAAAATATGCTTTTTACGTTTATGTAGTTGAACTTTTCTTTTATCTTTCCTAAAAACTTTGAATCGGGTAGAAACACAATTCCCTAATTATAAGCATATATTTTGGCAAAATATGCCTTTTACATTTATGTAGTTCAACATATCGTATTATTATGTCATTATATTTTTTCTGTTGCAATGTTACCCCTATTTATAAGCACAAAAAATATAGTGATGGATAAATGATACGATATCTTTTTGTGTATTATACGGTGCATTTATTTCTCCTCTCAACTATACAAATATATCTACGACGATAAATGTCAAACTTTGATATCGGTTTCTCAAAGATTCTATTTGGGAGTGACTATGTGAAAATTTCAACAAGATTATCATATGAACGAATTGGTTGAATACTTATCTTATAGCTCTTCTGGAAATCGTGAATGAAAAATAATTTTATAGAAATATTTTTTGTTCAATCTCCTTTAATATAGTATTCTTTAAAACAATTGCAACCAAAATATTTCTAGAAGAAAAGCCACAAATCTCTTGTATTTGTTGAATCACATATTTCAACCAAAATACATTATTGATGTATCTTGTGTAATGCTAAAACTTCAACCTCATTTGAAGATATTGTTGTTACGGTTGGTTTCCCATATATCCCTGAAATTGTTGCACTTCATCATGTAAGCAAATAGCTTAATTTTTTTTTATCATTACTAGTATGAGAATTATACAAATAACATGTATCTCTAATATAAGAAAGTATACTTGTTGTTGTATATTAAAAAATATCACATGGCTAATAGATTAACAACAAATAATTAGCAAAATACATTATTATTTGATTGCACTAATGTATGATATTTGTAACACCTCGTTTTTCTAAGCGAAGGTGTATTTTTTTTTCAAAAGAGATTAAAATAAAACAGAGAAAAACAAATAAGGAAATACTTTTGGATAAATAATTGAGTCATTATAATTTACAAGCAGCGGAAAAGTTTCTCAAAATACGAATCTAAAGTATTTACACTTCAAAAGGCAGTACATAGACCCCATCATAAATAACATGTCAAACAGACAATATTAGTATAGGTACAGTTTTCCAAATTAAAATACTGCAACCCAAAAAGAAGGACGTCTAGTCCCTATACCTCAACCTAATTTGATCATCCTACCAAAAAACTATACACCCTGAGTGATCTCCACGCGCCCCGTGAGATCCTCCCACATAGCTCCAGTCAAGCATTCCCATCTACATTCCCATCCGTAGGGTACGAACCGGTAGGATCGTCCTGGCTCTCATCTGAGGACAAAGCCCAGATTTCCACAATAGTTGTAAAGGGTCACCAACCGAAATTAACAGTTAACACATAACATTTAAATTTTCAAATGCACAAGATAACCTTTCAACCTAGCATGCACCTTAAAAGGGTTTTCCATATGCTAAAAGTTCATATAATGCTTGCAAAATAAAAATGAAAGCAAAGTAAGTCTTAAATCAATCAGGCAATAAACAACTGGCCAATCCATTGATGAACCAATTGAACAATCGATCATCTAACTCAAAATAAGAAATTCCACTGTGCCAATCGATTGGGAAATCGATTTGGGTGAAGGTTTTTAGAAAAAACTGAACTCTGGGCTTAATTCAATCGATTGGGAAATCGATTGAATGAATAACTGAGCCCTTGTGTTGATGCCAATCGATT
>NC_021161.2:28436846-28440141 GCF_000331145.2 Cicer arietinum
CCCCAAATCAATACTCCAACCCTAACAAAATTCTTTTCCACACAACCACAGATAAGTCCATAAATGCAAACTAGAAGTTTGGAAGGAGCCCTTACCTTAACGTTAGCTTTAACGTGCGAACACGGTACCGCGAGTAATTCCGATAAAATCTCCGCTCGCAACGTCGCTTCCAAATTTAGTTCACTAGCACCGTAGTGTGGTGGTGAGCAACTTTCCCTTCTATCTCTTCGCGAAATGAAGCTTAGATCTAGATGAAACGGAGGGGTTTGTGTTTGACGGTTTTGAAATCCCTAACACCGTTTTTCTTCGTTTTCGAATCAAAGAGGAAGAGTGAAGTTGAGAAATCCTTGTCCTATCACCCACCAAGCCTTGGGTTTCTAATCTTGAAGAAAAGGAAGCAACAAAAATGAAAATGGGAGAAGGAGGAAGAAGGGTCGCGCGTGAGGTGACAGAGGAAGAAGATGGAATTTTGTTTTTTTCTTTCATTTCTCTTTCTTTCCTTTCTCTTTTTTTTCTTCCTTTTTCCTTCTTTCCTTTTTATATCCTTTTCTTTTCCTTTTCCTTCCTTCTAATTTCCTTTCTTTCTATTTCCTTTCTTTTTCCCTCCAAACAACCATATATATATAAATATATATATATTAATTATAACTTAACAAATATCTACATATTTATTAAAATTACCTTTTCACCCGAAACACATTAAATTCTTCGTAAAAGGTTCACCGCAGTTAATTTAATTTATTTATCGATGAGTAATTCTAAACGGCATCAAAATATCCTTTTGATCATATAAACTCCAAAATATCATTAACTTTGGCTAAAAAGCCTCCGAGCCAAAATCCAAAATACACAAAAATACATAAAGTGTACTTTAAAATTATGGGTCTTACAATATTTCAGTACCAAGTAGAAATCATCATTTTCTCAATCTTTAAAAAGACATTTGTCCACCATTGATGACCTTACAATATTCAAAGTGCACAACGAGTTTGATTTGTTCATATATAACAATTTTAGAGCATTTGATATATAAGCTTCATAGTTTACAAAAATATTCTTCAAATGATCATTTTGTAATCTCAAACAAATCTTTTCTTCAAAATACTTGACAAATGATGGCTTTCCATATCCTCATCTAGCAAATATTTACACAAGAATATTACACAATGTCCATCTAGATTGTTTCAGCACATAAAAATACTTACTCATTTTGATTAAGTTAACTCTTCAATAGTTTGTATTGTATTTCCATATAAATTAAATCTTTCAGGGAGTTTCTTATAATCATCATTATAAAGTGAGTCATATAAATAAGTTGTAACACATCTTTCATATAAATTGAGGCATTGATCGCTACTAACTTTATTCAAGTATGAAAAGGTTCTTGAATTCACTTCAGGTGAATATGTATTTATTCATTACCATGTTCATATCGCGTGAAAATTCAATCGTAACTTATTAGCTTGCCATCTTCAGATGTGTGAAATACAAGTCCAAAAGCTTTTTGCTTCATGGAGCGAGCTTAATTTAACTTCAATTGCTTCTTTATATTTTCAAAGATTTATTTTTATATAATTAATATGTAATAGACTTTAGTTCATGATCGTCATTATCATTGATCATATATAGCGGTATATTATATGCAAAAAGATCATCAATGTTAACTTTATGCCGGCTCCATTGTATTCCATTTGTGACATAATTTATTGATATATGTTTTTTTTACAAGTTTCAGATACGTGATCAATTCTTTTGGAAATAAAAATCAATTATGTCAAACTACTATTTTGGAATTTTTATATCATCACATGGGCCACTTTTATTTTTTTCTTCTTTTTTTCTTTCTGATAGCTTCTTTTCTTGTTTGAGGATTTTTTGTCTTTGGAACCGATTGGTCTTCCACACTTCAGACGCGATTGAGACGTATTTGCAATATTAAATTGTCAAACATGGACATCTATTTTGATAGAAGCATTTGCAACTGATATTAGTATTGTTTAACTTTACAAATGAATTATGTTTTGAACTTCTGTTTCACATTGCTTTATATGAGGATCAATATAAGATGATAATTTGTTTCAAATAAATCATTTGAACTTCTGGTTCACATTTTTTAACTACTTATTTTCTCCCATTGATGTTCG
The DNA here is from genome assembly GCF_000331145.2 of Cicer arietinum. Taxonomy (NCBI): domain Eukaryota; kingdom Viridiplantae; phylum Streptophyta; class Magnoliopsida; order Fabales; family Fabaceae; genus Cicer; species Cicer arietinum. The sequence goes on from NC_021161.2 coordinate 28,438,991, forward strand.
AAAATTAATTCATCAACTGATAATCAGCCTAAGGGACTATAAACAAGTATCGAATTATTTTCTCATAATAATTTATAATCGATGGATATTCATATGGAATATATTTTTTTCAATAGTCTTTTAAGATTCATCTTAGTGTATTATATTGAAGCAATTGAAATATACACAACACATCCAAAAATTCATTTAGATGAACAATATTAGGATTTAAACCTAAAATTTAAGGGGATGGCATACATATAGTAATTTGTTGGGTTGATGTGAATCAATATCTCAACATACATGATTGCATATTCTCATAGTAGAATTTAGAAGTTACGATCTGAGGTGTCATGGGCTCCACTGTTAATAAATTTAAAACTATGATGATATGCAATACCTAAAAAATTTATCTATACATTTGTTATTGTAGACTATGCGTATAAAATTTAATTTAATTTAAAATCATTTGATATATCTTTAAAATAATTCAAAATTAACTTCTTATACTGAACTTTCATTAAATGAAATAATTTTGATACATCTCATTGATATAACAAATGATTTCATATTAATATGAAACTTCATAGATATGATTTATGTGGTAGTATATTTCAATTCTTCAGTGTATTTTGTAATATGAATATGCATTTGAAAATTATCTTAGGTGTCGTAATATGAAGTATGTCACCATGGCGTCAATTGATCATAACCCATTATATATATATATATATATCATTTGGATTTGACTCATTTAAAGTAAAAAAATCACTTGTAAAGTGAGTATATAAACCATTACGGTCAAATCAATAGTTAGTATTATATGGACATGCATGACCAAATTCATATAATGTAATTAAGTATAGGGTAGAAGTCCTTAAGTCATAACAAATTATGAAATTTTTTCTTACTATTTAGTACCAAATCCGTATTCTTAAGTCATAACAAATAAAAATCCGCATATATATTATTAAAAGAAGAAATAATGCTAACCACAGACACTCTGAAAGAATATACAAATGTATTTCTATATAAAATACATTTCGCCTATAGAGCGTAAACAAACATAAGTGATCCCTACTAGACCAAACATAATCATAAAATAAAGAGAATAATATAGCAATTACGGTATTTGCTACAACATAGCTTCTATAGTAAACATCCCAATTATC
>NC_021161.2:28440163-28466510 GCF_000331145.2 Cicer arietinum
CAAACGTTCATACATATATTAGTGGAAACTAGAAATTATATATATTTCATATCCAATGATAGGTTTAATTACCAATTTTAATTTTGTGTGCAGCAACGGAAACCGTTGAAATATATTTCTCTACAATAAATTTTGTGAAAACTATAAATACACCGTGGGGAGATAACTTATTAAATGTATGTTAAGTCACAATATATATAGTGTTGAAAATGAAATATTCATTCGACTATTTCAAAATATGGAGATATATACAGAGAAAATATTAATTCTGATTTAGAAATATTGTGATGTCTTTAATGTTTTTAGTATATAATGATATAATTTTGTTGATGTATTAATGTATCTTTTCTATTTCTAAAAATCTAGTGACCGGTAGAAGACAACTCACATACTTATGTTGTGGTGCAAGTTCATATCCTCAATCGTACCTCTCTGCGTGTGTATCACTTTTGTCACTATATATACTCATTAGCTCAAAAAATAGTATGGTAGTAAAATTCACACATATTGAAAATAAAATAAAATTTTATTACAACTTAACATGTATTGTGTAACAGTTTTATTATTTGAATTACACCTACAAGTATTTTTTTTTCATAGAAAATATCATCTCAACTAAATTTGATATATACTTCCTCCGTCCCAAAATAATTTTTATATTTGTAAAATATAATTGTCCCAAAATAATTGTCATTTTTTATTTTCATTGCAATTTTAATTGCATTTATTGTAATGGGAAAACATAAGCGTTAAAGATAAATTAATAAAATCATCATTCTCTTCTTTTTATTTATCATCATTTTTCAATTTATATAAAATGGTCAAATGCGATAAATAATATGGGACATAAGGACATCGAGTAATGTAAACCATCACAAATAAGTTCAAAAAGTTTATTCAAAAAATAAATCCACCGCACTGCAAATGCAGGTTCATGGTAAAAAATTTATTCAATCACTAATTTATTTAGCCGCTTCTCATAAAATAAATCTACCAAAAATCAATCTACTTCACCTAATCCTAAATATGTTTCTCCAAAATCTTCCAGAAATCCGCCGCACCGCAAATGCATGTTCGTGGTAAAAATAAATTTGCCAAAATTCAAATACTGGATCGTGAAAAATCATTTGTTGCTCCTAAAATAAGTCATCCACGCCTTTCTCGATTTGAGTCGTATCTTGACATACAAACAAAAATGAATATGGAGAGAAATGATGTACATATCATACACATGGAGAAAAGTATTTTCGGGGATGAGTGCTATTGTCATCAGCATATACATTAGGTAATGTAAAATATTTTATTTTAGATAAGAATTACTTTTAATTGCATAACTGCTACATTTATTGGTAATTAATCTAATTTTATATTTTCATTGAAGGTATTTGTATGAAAAGTTAGTGTGCATGTGCTAATTGACAGATAAATTTTCATTCTTATCTCCCTATAAGCTATCTATGTTTAAACTTGATCCAGTTAACGTAAAACAATATGTCTTTGATATACTTTTGGAAAATAAAGAGAAGTATAAGATGTTTCTTACGCCATATAATTCAGGGTAATTAGATATTCTTTATCTATATCTTTTTTAATTTATGATACTTTATCAGTTGTGTAAACAAATTTGTCAACTAAATTTTTGTTGTTGTAGGCAACATTTGGTGTTGTTTTCCATCAATGCTACTTCTGAAATTATATACTATTTAGATCCACTGCACGATGATTATAACAATCACTCAGATATAAAGAGTATCTTCGATACGTAAGTAATATTTATTTATTTCTTACATATATAAATAATGTGTTTGATAATTGAATAATAATAACATTTATTTGATAGTGCTTTATAAGTTTTCCGTGCTCAAAGGGGTGCTACATTGTCGAAGCATAAGTCAAATAATATCACATGGATTCCAATAAAGATTTGAAATTTTTGTTATAGAACTTAGTTATATGCCTTTAAAATTTTATTAACAATCAATGCATAAATATTTATTGGCGTACATGTTTTATTTTATAGTGCCTTCACCAAACTAACAATATAGATTGTGAATACTATATATTACGATTCTTGAAGGAGATTGTTGATATGAATCAAAAAATAATTCCAGAAACGGTACGTTATTTGTAACACCCCGATTTTCAAAGCGAGGGTGTATTTTTTTTTTAAGAAATTAAAATAAAACAGAGGAATAAATAAGGTAATAACTTTGGATAAATAATCGAGTCATTATAATTTATATGCAGCGGAAAAATTTCTCAAAATATGAATCCAAAATATTTACACATCAAAAAGTGGTACATGTAACCCACCGAAAATAACATGTCAAGCTGACAATATTAGTAAATGTACAGTTTTCCAGTTCAAAATAACGTAATCCAAAAAAAAAAAACATAAGTTCCCTCTATGTCATCCTAATCTGATCATTCTTCAAAAAAAACTATAGCTATACACCCTGAGTGATCTCCACGCGCCCCGTGAGATCCTCCTAACATAGCTCCAGTCAAGCATTCCCATCTACATTCCCGTCCGTAGGGTACGAACCGGTAGGATCGTCCTGGCTCTCATCTGAGGGCAAAGCCCAGATTTCCACAATAGTTGTAAAGGGTCACCAACCGAAATTAACAATTAACACATAACATTTAAGTTTTTAAATGCACAAAATGACCTTTCAACTTAGCATGCACCTTAAAAGGGTTTTCCATATGCTAAAAGTTCATATCACACATGCCAAATAACAATGAAAACAAAATAAGGTTCTCAATCCATCAAGTAATACATAACTAACCAAGACATTGATAAATCAATGAGCAATCTGTTATCTAACTCAAAATAACAATTCCTACTAAGCCAATCGATTTCCTGAAGGAATTTAGTGAAATTTCAACTCTAGGCTCAATTCAATCGATTGGGAAATCGATTGAATGAATGATTGAGCCCCGGTATTAATGCCAATCGATTTCCAAATCGATTTCTTAAAAGGTTTTGAAAAACATATTTATACAATCGATTGTATCGATTATGTCAAATTAGGAAAGTCCCTGTAACTCATCCAATCGATTGGGAAATCAATTTCCCTGCATATTCTTCCAAAAATACATAAACTAACTCAATCACATTCATACACAATTTCACATCTTAACACTTAGCAATTCCCACACGGTCACCACGACAAATTGAGTTTCGAAATAGTTTTACAACCCATCACACTTACGCACAATAAACAATTCATATCACTTAGCAATTTCAACACAATTACCACGACAACTCAAATTCAAAACACTCAATCATAAACTTGAATCAAACACGACTCGCGTGCCAAGCACCCTAATGCGATGCGTATATGCCAAAATGCATGGACTCGGAATTCCAAACCAAAACCCTCCTCGAAGGGCCGTAAATCATAATTGTACCGCCTATCGCAGAGCAAAGTACCAATTACCGAGGTGCCACCTATCACGGGTCAGCACGATTTACTAAAAAGCGTAAATCATAAACGTACCACCTATCACGGGTCAGTACTGCATAAATATTTATTGGTGTACATGTTTTATTTTATAGTGCCTTCACCAAACTAACAATATAGATTGCGAATACTATATATTACGATTCTTGAAGGAGATTGTTGATATGAATCAAAAACATAATTCCAGAAACGGTACGTTATTTTCATTATATTTTGATTTATTTATATATATATATATATATATATATACTTGTACCACAAACCTAACTCATTTCTCTCCAATAATTATTAAATACATCTACTATTTTCAAGAAGAATAACAAATGCAAAAACTACAACTATTGAATGAATTAGATATTCAATATATATCAACATTCCGCCACTAATTAGTTTATTTTATTTTTTGTTATAGTAGAGTAAAGTAAGAAATTGTTGGAAAATTGACATGCTGAAAATTGCTATTGGCATGATATTGTTGTTGTGAATATGTAATTGATATTGTGAATATGTTGCTACTAATGTTGATAACAGTACTAATGTAATTGAACTTGTTCTCGTGAATACATATTGTGAATATGTTTGAATTAAAAAATTGCAATTGTGTCAATATGTACTTATTGAATAAGATTTTAGAGGAAACTCAACACTCTCACTAACCATATACTTAGACAACATTGGAGCATTTACATCATTTCTAACCAAAATTGCTAATTGTTGGAACCTAATTGGTTTTCCACTTATAATTTTGATGTTAATAAAAATATTTTATGAGAGCAATAAATTTTGATTAATGATTTCATTAAGTATGCAAAAATTGGAAGAACAAAATCAGAGGAAAATACTAGAGGAAGAAAATCAAAGGAATGTACTGATAAGACCGCAAGTGCATGGCATAGAAAAATTATCGTTATCTCAATGACTTTGTTATGAGTACTAGTGTCTCTTTACTATGAGAATTAGCTAAAATAGTAAATGTTAATAATGATTTTTGATTTAAAATTTGCAATAAAAATAAAGTATTGGGATTGTAGTTTTTCACAATGATGGATACAATAAAATTAACCTTAATTATTTGAGTTATAGGTGTTAAACTCTTAAAAATCAGATTAATAATTAAAACTAATGCATTCTTTCAAATAACAAAAGTGTATTTTAAACAAATAACCAACCTATTTTCATGATTGATGTATTAGCAAAATCCTTTAAGAGAAGATATCTTTCATGATTTCAAGAGAACCAAAATCTACTTTCATGATTTGATTCTCTTGTCCAATCTTAGGGGTCAGATATCAAATCTACCTTTCGATATATTATTTGATATATAAGTATGAATATGATTCTTACTAAGATTGGATTAAATGATCAACATCCATGACAACACTACAAGAAAAATGGTTGTTATCTACGGCCAATTTTATCTTTACCTACAGAAACTCCATAGGTAGAGATCTAACATTAAAAATCCTACAATCTCAAGACAAGGAAGATCTACTCACATATGATCATAGTAGAATCAAGGCTTAAATGTAAAAACATCGAAAATATAAAATAACAAAGCAAAAATAGAAAATTGAATATTATAGAAACTAAAAAATTTATAAGAGAAATACAAGAACAAAAGAAAAAGTAACAAAAGATTGTGAGTAGGAATGTGTGTTTAAAACTGAGTATTTTCCCCCTTTTTATAGCATAAGTTCCTTCATGAGCTTTAATTACAAGAAACCATCAGAATTTCATAGAAGAAAAATGGTTCAGCGGCAAAAGATAACCAGATTATGGCCATAATGGCCATTACTGCTAGACAGTAATAGGTTCAACAACATAAGATAAGTGGATTATAGCCATAAGGGTAATTAATGCTACACAGTTATCCTTACTCACTTGGAGTGAAAAATTCTTGTTTTATTTTTCTCGTTCATTCATTATGGACTTAATGACCATTATGGTCAGGCAGTAATGCTTGCTGGAACTTTAGTTTCTTTCATTTTCTTGATCAGGATGCACCTAGACTGCACCACTTGACTTCAAGGCTCTTTTTCACTCAAAATCTTCGCCAATTCCTTCACTTCTCCTTGCAATCTAAACAAAACAAAAAGGTAGTAAAATAGAACTAAAACCCAATTAAAATCATCAAATTAACCTATCAAATAAAGATATCAAAATAGATAAATTCTAGCTTATCAAATTCCCTCATGTTTGAATCGTTGCTTATCCTCAATCAATTGTTTCAGGTAAAAGTGATGGACTAGCAGACACCAAGAATAGGGAACTCAACATTTAGTTCAAATGTAAGGGTTAGGAAAATTCCAAAACCAAAGAATAACCAACTTCGGTTCAAAATTAGTGACTTAGGCTCATTTGAAAATATATATCCATCAATAGGACATTCAACTCTGAAATTCTCTCAATGTTTCAGGGTAATGAGCATTCACTCAAAGTTTCACCAATGCAAAGTTTCCTATCATATGCTTGATTATTAACCAAATCTCCACTACATCTCTCATGAGAGCATATGTGAATCAAAAACACTTTTTAAGGTTGTAACGGCGCCAAGGTTGGGGAAAACAAAAAAAAGGTATATTCAAAAGACTATTTCAAATTAAACATATGATCATAGATATCCTTTTTGAATAATTGGAGCTCAATGTATTCAAATAATCTTTCATCAGCCCAGACTTCATTCATCAGTCAAATGTGTTACTCCGAGTGGAGCACCTTATTGTGTCTTTTCAAACTTGGACTAAGAATTTTTTTTTCTTACTATTTTTTCTTCTTTTCTCTTTTTTTTTATTTTTTTTATTTTTTGGTTTTAATATTATTTTATTGTATTTATTATTATTATTTTCAAAAGTTGCTCCACTTTATTCAAAATGACACCCAATAATGATTTTATCGATAAAGCAAGGGACCAAGAAAGATCATTCATGTAAGGCTCAAAGTGTGCAACTAGTAGAAAGTATGAAACAAAACAAAACAAGTCCTGAGGCCTGAAGAAAATTAATCATGCAGTGTTTTTTTCTTTGAAGATGATCACGAGAGAATTTAACCTTTAGATGATTTCAAGTCAAGTTCTAGAGAACACATTCAATGGTGAATAATCACTCATAACAAATAAAAGGGGCATAATATTTGATGACGTAACACAAGCCCCTATATAAGCCCAAAACTCACATTTAGTAGCTAAATCAATGAGAACATGCTATCAGAGAATAAGCTAATTCATCAAACTTAAAGTGTGGTATCCAAATGTGAGTTAATTGCCTATTTAACAACATAACGCACAAAAATTATGATTCCCTATCAAAGACATCAAAATGTTTTCTTTCAAGCAATGAGAAATTATTATTAACATTTTTTTTTACAAAAACTAGAATTAACACGTTGAGCAAACAATCAAACAAGAAAATGTACTTCCTCATGCTTGGACTAGACATATTCCTCAATGTAAAAAGTAAAATAGTTATGAGAGGGGTAAGAAAGCTCACAAGATTATGGCGGTGGTGGAAAATGGACCTGTGCACGTATTATGGTCGACCATTACATGTCAGACAGTAATCCTTGCTGCCTTATTATGTTTTCTACATTTTTCTTGTATTAGCTCAACCTACACAACGCTTGTTTATGGTTCTTATCTTGACCTTCATTTTATGAATCTTAAGTTGGAGATCGAAGGATAAGACTTACCCCTTTCTCTATTGGATTCCCAGCTACATAATGCTTCAATCTTTGACAATTCAGAGTGAAAATTCCAGTCACTACAAGAAATTCCCTAATTTGTGACGAACTTTACAAATATTTTGTGGCCGAAAAAAACCCTCACAAATACAAAAATTCAAATTGGTCTTTATTTGTGGCTGAAAAAGCCCTCACAAAAGACTAAAGTTTTAGCTGGATTTTGTAGCTGCATAAGCCCTCACAAAATCACAACGTTGTCATTTTGTAAGGGCTTAGGCTGCCACAAAATCCAGCTAAAATTGGAGCCTTTTGTGAGGGCTTTTGCAGCCACAAAATCAACCATTTGTGAGGGTAAAAGCCGCCACAAAGGATTTTATAACGTTGGCTTTTGTGACTGCTTTGACCGCCACAAAGGATCAACCATTTTCTATAAATATCACTCCACTACTCTTATCATTTTTCACTTATGCCTTCTCTCTAAACCTTTTTTCTAAATTTTCTCTCCACCTTCTCTCTAAACCTTTTGGTAAGTTTATATTATATATATAGTTTTTTTATTTTATTTTTGATTTGAAGTTATTTATTTAATTAATATTATTGAATTTTTATTTTGACAGTGATGATATATTGTGTTTACTTCGAAGAGTTGTCAGCTCTGTGAAAGCTTCAAGTCATACACTACCCGACATCAAGTTAGTATTTTATACATTTTAAATATAGATTAGTAAAATATGTGTTATTATAGATTTATTATTAAAAAAATAGAAATTATGTTGTTTACATAATATATGATAAATAAAAATTTGAAACACATGTAAAACTTATTGATTTTAATATAACTATTTTTTTTTAAACATTATTAAAGTTGATGATATTAATATTTGTTGTTAGTTATTGAAAAGAATTGTAGTTGAGTTCGTACAAAAAATATATATACTTTAATAGTCTCTTTTTTTGTTTATATATATAGGAGTTGTTTTATGAAAAATTATATTAAACATCATTTAAAATTTTATTTCGGTTTATATAATTTATTATATTGTTTGCAAATGCTCCCCTAATTGACATATAAAGTATGTCAAAATTTATATATAATGCTTTTGAAAAATAAAGCAATTAATGTATAAAACATTGATATATATATATATATATATATAATTTATATATTTATTTAATTTTCAGAATAAACATATATATACACACATATTAGTTTATTATATATAACATATTTAATTGAAATTTAAATTTAAATATTATATTTTAAATTTTAATTATAATATTATATTATAAATTGAAATTTTAAATTTATATTCATATTAATTTATTATATATAATATCATTTTTTAATATTAATTTCGAATTTAATAAAATTATTTTTTTAATAAAGTGAAAATTTTGTGGTGGCCTAAGCCCTCACAAAATATTTATTTTTTAATTTGTTTCATCCATTGTGGCGGCCTAAGCCCTCACAATGGGAGACATTTTGTTGCGGCCTGGGCCCCCACAAAAGCTTAATTTTAAAAATCAGCTTTAACTTTTGTGGCGGCCTAAGCCCTCACAAAAGTAGATGTTTGTGACGGCATTTGCCCTCACAAAAGACAACAAATTTTTCACAGTTTGTGGCCGTTTTGGCCGCCACAAAGGTTTGTGACCACCTTATTTGAAGCTGCTTAAGGCTGCCACAAATGCCTACTTTGTAGATTAGGGTTTGTGACCACCTTATTTGTACCTGCTTAAGGTTTGTGACCACCTTATTTGTACCTGCTTAAGGCCGCCACATTTTCCCTCAATGTATTCTTGTTGTGAGTGGCCTCACTTCAGATTGCTACAGCTCCAAATAGGAACACTTTGTAGATTTGAAATGGACCAGACCACCTTGAACAAAGTTTACCCAGAAACAACTTCAATCGTGAATTGAAAAGTAATACGAAGTCACCTTCTTTGAATTCTATTCTGGTTATGTGTTTATCACGCCACTTCTTGGTTCTTTCCTTGTAGAGTTTAGCATTCTCATAAGCGTTTAACCTTAATTCATCATGCTCATTGAGTTGGAGCTTCCTTTTTTCACCAGCAGCCTTCAAATCAAAGTTAAGAATCTTTATTGTCCATTATGCTTTATGTTCGAGCTCAACTAGGAGGTGACAAGACTTTCCATAGATCAACTTGTAAGGACTCACACCAATGGGAGGGTTGAATGTTGTACGATAGGCCAAAAGCGCATCATCTAGCTTCATGGACTAGTCCTTCCTTGACGTAGAGACAATTTTCTCAAGAATGCTCTTAATCTCCTTATTGGAAACTTCTACCTGTCTGCTAGTTTGAGGGTGATATGATGTGGCAATTTTGTGCTTCACTCCATACTTTTTGGCAGACCCTCAAATTTTTTAGCTATGAAATGACAGCCTCCATCACTAATCACCACCTTTGGCACGTCAAACCTCAAAAGTATTACCTTTTTGACGAGCTTAATCACTACCTTGGCAGCATTTGTTGGGGCAGCGACATCTTTAATCCACTTGGACACGTAATCCACCACTACAAGGATGTATTGATTTCCAAGAGACGAGGGAAATGACCCCATAAAATAAAATCCACAAACATCGAAGATTCCAACTTCGAGGATATTGTTCAAAGGTTTTTTTTTTTTTTGATATGTTTCCGGTACACTGGTATTGATCACATTGAAGCACAAAGCGATGCACATCTTTGAAGAGTGTGTGCCTGTAGAAGCCTGCTTGAAGTATCTTTGCTGCAGTTTTTTAGGAACTAGCATGTCTAGGGATGACAATGAGTAGGGTATTATAGTACTTGTCCCCATACCTGCAGTTTACAAAAATACCTACACATGTGCTCGTACCCTCTTGGATATAAACTTTAATACCCGTACCCTTACTCTCTAGGTTCCTAAGTGCCCATACTCATACTCATTACCCATGCTTTAACTAAAATAGATCGATAAATAAATGATATTGTTGTGATTAAATTTAAAAATTATCCAAATATCTTAAATCTAATCATAAAGTATTATAAACCAAAATATTTTCTAACTCAAAATATTTCAAATGAACACTCATTACAATACACATTCAAATATTCATAATAATATTTTATGAAGTTGCAAGTCATAAAACAATATTATTCGAGATCTGTAAAAATAATTTATAGGAAATTGCAAGTATAATTATAAGGTCGCTATTAATAAGACATAAATCTTAGTTATAAAGTCATAATTATTTACCTATTCATCATAATCAAATTCTTAAAAAGTTTGCAAACGTTTATCTTTCAATTATAAATATTGTAGTGGTCCAATGATATTAATAGATGTTAAAACATAAAAGAAAATAATTAATTAAACTAAACACTAATAAATAAATAAATAAATAATATATTTATATATGTGCGGATGCAGAGCGGGGTGAGTACTATAATACCCATACCCGTACCCACACCCACACCCGCTTAATTTTGTGGGAAATTATTTGTCCGTGTACCCACATCCATTATGCAGATTTTTACCTTATCCCTTGAGGTTTTTTTTTTTTTTACGGGTACCTACTGAGTATGAATCTGATTGCCATCTCTAAGCATGTCCGCCGTATGCGGAGGAATGACAGTGAAACATGATGCTTTTCGTTTCTTCTTATGGGATACATCTTCTGAAAACTCCATCAGCCCCTCTCTTAAAAGTCAGAGGTTCATCCCAATAATTGGGTTTATGATTCGAGAAAAACTTCTTATTTTGTTGATAGTTCAAATATGGGGGTGACATTCCAACTGGTAGGTAATTCACAAAATCAACATACCCTGGTAATTGATCATCCAGTAACAACACATTTTCATTTTTTTTTTCATGTAGCCTTGAGAGATGATCGATCACCACATCTTCAATACCCTTCTTGTCTCGAATTTCTAGATTAAACTCTTGGAGAAGTAGTATCCATCAGATCAACCTCAGCTTAACACATTTCTTGCTCAAGAGATATTTAATGGCCACATGGTATGTGTAGACAATTATCTTGGATCCCACCAGGTAGGAACGAAACTTGTCAATGACAAACACTACTTTCAATAGATCTTTCTTGGTTCTGGCATAGTTAATTTGAGCCTCATCCAAAGTCCTGCTAACATAATAGATAGCATGAAATTGCTGGTCTTTTCTCTTCCCCAACACTGCACCTTCAACAAATTCACTAGCATTGCAGATGATTTCAAATGGAAGACTCCAATCAGGTGGTTGCATAATCGGGGCGAATATAAATGCTTCTTTTAACCTGCAAAATGACTCAAGACAAAATTCATCAAATACAAAAGTTGCATCATTTAGGAGCAAACTGGTTAAAGGCTTAGGCAGATTGACAAGGAATCATTACATGAGTACTGGGAGAGATTCAAGAAATTAGTGTCGAGTTGTCCTCATCACTAGATTTTTTAAAAATTGTTCATCCAGTATTTTTATGAAGGCATGCAACCTATGGATAAAAGTATTTTGGATGCTGCTGGTGGGGGGAACACTTGTCGATAAGACCCCAAAAGCGGCAAAGGCTTTGATTGAGAATATGTCCATTAATTCTCAGCAGTTTACAACTAGAAGCAATTCAACAGTGTTGACAAGGGGTGTGAATGAAATTTAAGCTTCTTCACACAAGAATTTAGAAGATAGACTTGATGAGCTTAGATCTTTAGTAAAAAAATTGGCAATAGGTAAAACCCAAGAAGTGGTCTATGGTATTTGCACTTCTCTAGAGCATCATACAGATTAATGTCCTACATTGCATATGCTCCTCACGCATATGCAGCAAATATATACAATCCTCAAACCAACTATGATTTGTCATCTAACAAGTACAATCCTGGTTGGAGAAACCATCCCAACTTGAGATGGGGGAATTCATCTGCACAACAGCAACCTAGGCAACAATAGCAGCATCAACAAAATATTCGACAACAGCAAAACAATGCACCTTCATTAGAGGACCTCGTTAAGCAGATGGCTATCCAGAATCTCCAATTCCAACAAAGAATAGATTCCACCATTCAAAATTTAGTAACAAAGACTAATCAGGTAGCCACTTCAATTAATCAATTACACACTCAGGGGTCAAACCAATAGCCTGCACAGTCAGTAGTAAATCCAAATGCTCCCAATGTCAGTGCAATTACATTGAGGTCTGGGAAAGCTGTTGAAATACCAAAGTGGATCAAGGGTTCACAGTCCACTTCAAGTAGTATCCTATGCATGCAAATGGATGGATTAATTTCCTTTAAGTCCTCAATAGTATATCCAATAGCTTTTGGATACATCTTGAGGACTCCAAGCAATTTTTCAGTTTCTTCACCATTTAATCCAGCACATACAATGACAGGAAATATAGAAGTTTTGCCAAGGAATCCATACCTGAGATTTAAGGGAAAAGGCTTAAGTGCTACATGTGGAGCCTCTTTTGAAAGAGGTGGTGAATTTTATGCTGCTAATGCCTCAAAATTTAAGTTTGGAAAAGGATGATTTTCATTCAACAAGTTAGCATATGCATCAGCTTCCTTTGTTAAGTCTTCATGACTTGTGCTTCCAGTCAAGCATGCTTCCAACCCATCTTGCAAGAGTGGTCCAAAAGGAAACTCCTTAATACAATGATCAATTAAGTCAACCCTGCAACAAGAGTCTTTCTACCTTCAAATGATGCATGTTGTCTAAATAGTAAATAGGATGAAACTTGGCTATGGCATAAGAGAGTAGCTCACATCCACATGGATCATTTAAATAAACTTGTTTGCAAGGACTTAGTCATTGGTCGACCAAAGATCCCTTTCAAAAACAAAAACTTCGTGACGCTTGTCAAAAAGAGAAAAACAAGTAAAGGATTCTTTTAAATTAAAAAATGTTGTTTCTATAAATTGGCCTTTACAACTTTTACACATGGATCTTTTTGGACCTTCTAGAACTATGAACTTTGGTGTAAATTACTATGAACTTGAGATTGTGGATGATTATTCTCTCTATACACGGACATTGTTTATTTCTCATAAAAATGACATTTTTGGTGCCTTTTGAAAACTTGCTAAAGTTATTCAAAAAAAAAAAAGTTTGATTGCATCTATCCAAAGTGAGCACGGTTGTGAGTTTCAAAACGGGCTTTTGAGGCGTTTAGCGATAAAAATGGAATATAGCATACTTTTTCTTCACCGAAAACTCCACAACAAAATGGAGTAGTGGAGAGGAAAAATAGGTCTCTTGAAGAGCTAGCGAGGATGATGCTAATTGAGACCAACCTTTTTAAGTATTTATGGCCAAACATGGTAAGCACCACATGCTATGTGCTAAATAGAGTCCTCATAAGACCTATTTTAAAACTAACACCCTATGAAATTTAGAAGAGAAGGAAACCTAATATCTACCATTTTCACATATTCAGATGTTAATGCTTCGTTTTAAATAATGGGAAATTAACCTTGGTTAATTTGATGCTAAAGTCGATGAAGTTATATTTCTTGGTTATTTAAATATTTTCGAATTTATAAAAAAAGAACTATGACCATAGAAGACTTTTGTACACATTACCTTTGATGAATCTAACCCTTAAAATGTTGTAAAGAAAAGTGCTGATGATCTTGCAGATGTTTTTGAAAGAAATCTTCAGAAAAACAAAGACAGCGAGGAAAAAGTTGAAGAGCAAGCCTCTTTTCAAGATCAACCATCTCATCAAGATCTTCCAATGGAATGGAGAGTTTAAAAGAATCATCCTCTTGAAAACATCATAGACATCACAAAAGGGGTAACTACTCGAAACTCATTACATCATGCTTGTAATGATATTGCTTGTGTCTCTCAAATCAAACCTAGTGACATTGATGAAGCTATTGTCGATGAACATTGGACCCTTTTAATTCAAGTAGAATTAAATCAATTTGAATGGAATAGTGTGTGGGAACTTGTTCCTGAACCAAAAGGTCATCTTGTTATTTGAACCAAATGTTTTTTTTTTTCCGTAACATGATTCACGAGAATAGTGTTATTGTAAGAAATAAAGCAAGGTTTGCTGCGAATGGTTACAATCAACAAAAAAGGGCATAGATTTTGGTGAAACCTATGCTCCAGTGGCTAGACTAGAAGCCATATGCGTTCCCCTTTCCTTTTTCATGCATCATGAATTTCAAACTTTTCCAAATGGATGTAAAAAAAAGTGATTTTATTAACTGTTATATCCAAAAGCAAATGTATGTTGGTTAACCCTCTGATTTTACAGACCTTGAATTTCCAAATCATGTTTTCAAAATGAAAAAGATATATATGGTTTGAAACATGCACCTCGAGCTTCGTGTGAATCGTTAAGCAAATTTTTACCTGAAAGTGGTTTTAAAAGAAGAAAAGTTGACACAACCCTCTTCATTGGAAAGGTAAATCATGACATTTTACTTGTTCAAGTATATGTGGATGACATTATTTTTATGCTACTAACAAATCTCTATGTAAGGATTTTTCTGACGTTATGCAAAGTAAATTTGAAATATCTATGATATGTGAGCTTCGCTTCTTCCTTGGTTTGCAAGCCCAACAACCAAATGAATGAATTTTTATAAATCAATCAAAATATTGCAAAGATCTCCTCAAAAAATTTGGAATGTATAATGCAAAGGAAATCTCAACACCTATGTGCACCTCATGTCATCTCGATAAGGACGAGGAAGGTAAGTCTGTCGACGTAAGTAAGGATTATTGTATTATTGGATCTCCTCTCTATCTGTTTGCTAGTCATCCTGATATTATGTTTAGTGGGATAAAGTAATAGTGGGACGTGCCACTTGCTTGACAATGCGTCTCGCGGCATAGTACGAAACAAGCCAACACGGCCTTGTACACTGTTGAAGCATGATACGTTACTGCTGGTAGTTGTGTTGCTCAATTGAAAGATTGTGGTATTAATCTTAAAATGGTTCCAATTAAATGTGACAATACTAGTGCCATAAATCTCATGAAAAATCAGGTTTACCACTCTCAGACTAAACTCATTGAGATTAGGCACCATGTTAATAAACAGGATTGCTTGATTGAGTTTGTGGAAACTTCTAAACAACATATATTTTTACTAAACTATTGCCTAAGGAAAATTTCTTTTTCATAAGAACCGAATTAGGAATCTTGATTCAATCATGCATTGATTGATTGTATGTGGTTTAATTTTTTATTTTTTCTGACTTCTCGGTTGAGTGTGCTAACAAGTTGATGCCAGTTATGAGTCCCAATTATTCTCCAAATGAATTTCTTTTTTGGGTCCAGTAAAAAAAGTTAGACAATTTTATGGTTGAAATGACTCAAAGGCTTGCATCTGGGCGCGTTACAAAATAATCAATTATGTTATCTTCATAACCGATTATTTCTGCATTGAAAAGAGAAAACACTGTCAATGAAGTCTATAAAATGACACAACAATAATTATTAACATAACCGATTACTCTTCGGACATAATTGACTATTTTGATTGTTTTATGGAAAATTGAAAAAGTATTGCACAACCATCAATTATGACTGCACATTCAAAAATAATCGATTATTCAAGAAGAAATATTATATTATTGTCATGATCTTCATAAATTCAAAAGTTACTCGATATAATTGATTATGGAAGATTTTATAATCGATTATGTTCAAGCTTCAGTTAAACATGACACGTCAAAGTATAATCAATTATTCTCATCAAATAATCGATTATTTTGGAAACATAAGGTTGAAAATTCTAATTTTTTGTTGTTGTTAATTCCCTATATTTGCAAAATTTGTCTTCTTCCTCCGTCATCATCATCATTTTCCTACTTCATTCTCATCACTTATTCCCCACTCTTTCAGGGCTCCTAAAAGACCAAAACTGCAAAATATTGGTGAACCTCTAACAATGAATCAATCGAAATTCATCTGTAACACTTTTCAACTAAAGCATTCAAAAAACACTAAATAGAGAGAAATGTTCAACAACCCAAATTTCTAGACTTCGATATTTTGAGAAGTGAAAATTTCAATTTTCTGTCCTATTGGATAATGTTGAATTCACCATTTTTATTTGGAATTAACACGATTTTTATAATGCAACCTTGATTTGCTGGTGACATTATGACTTATGTGGTTTTACACAAATCCATCTATGTCTCTGATTTTGGCCGAATTTTAGGGCTTCCCTCTAAGGGTCTCTATGTAAGTATGGGTGATTATGATGCCTAGTCTGATCGTTTTAATAGCACTAACACTACTATGTTGATATTGATTGATCCTACTGATGTACGTCACAAAGAAGTCCCTATTTCATTGCTCAGATGTTGAAAATCGAGCATTGCCTACTTCATTATGCTATCTATAAGTCCCTATTTCCTAGACGCAACAATTTCTCTCAATTAATCCGCACTGACGAGGTCACCATATGGATTATGTTGAATAGGATGATTTTGAATTAGACATTCTTTATCATGGCCCATATGTATGGCATGAAGACAAAAAAATCATTGTCGTTTAGAAATCTAGTAACACGTCTATCGGTACATGTTGGTGTTGATTTGTCTAGTGAAATTTTTTGTATCCCAACAATGAATTTTTATCATGGTTCAACCAAATCACTTTGAACCAAATGAAGTTGGGATCTAGGAATGGCCAATGGGTTCATAAGCCAGAAAGAAGACAACCGATTGTAGCAAAAAAACATCTATAAGATAGAACCATCAAGCTCTCTAGTGGGCTTTTTCGCAAATCTTCGTCCTATTCCTCCACCAGACACCTCCATTGAAATGATAAAATTGATCCACACAATGTTTGCCGAAGTAAAGACTAACACATAAACTGTGGAGTGCTACACTACCACCATGGAACACCACACTGCTGCCTTAAACAACCATTTTGAATCCATCACTAGTGCAATTTATTTGATCAGGGATATTAGATATGTTGTTACCGAGTTGATTGAAGAAACTAAGCGGTGGAAATATTAAAATTAACCCTGAAGGTGTAAACACGAGAAGGGAGGTTGAATTGTGTTTGTCTAAGTTTGATTCTTTTTTATTATTTATTCAATAATTGGTACGGGTTGGTGATTTTAATTAAAACAGAGGTAACAACAATCAAGTTTAAGTAATAAGAAGCAGCGTCATTGTAAAGAGTGCAAATGTAAAATGTCACAAGATTTATTCTGGTTCACCACAAAATTGGTAGCTACATCCAATTCCTTCACTTATAAAGATCTAACCACTAAATCAAATCATTGAATTACACAACACATGATCCTACAAGTTAGTCTTCTCAAAACAACCTAACACCTACAAATTCTTTTAGGCAAACAAACATCTTGACCCTACAAGTCAAGTCTCATCCACAAAACTTGAAAACCACAAATTGCTTAAGGAAAACTAAAGCCATTATTGGATTGGGTTACACAATTTTACAACATATTGTGTTTTGCTTCTACTAAGTAGATTATTACAATTAATTTCTCACACTAAAACACTTAGAAAATATTTCTTTGATGTATCCACTTTTTTCCTTGTAAAATATGGATCATATATTTCTTGTGAACAATTTATCAATGTATCTTCTTGTGAACAAATTATGAGTGTATGTTCTTGTGAATAATTATGAGTGTTTCTTCTTGTGAATAATTTTGAGTGTATCTTTTTGTGAACAAATACTGAGCATTTCTTCTTCTAAGCAAATTCTAAGCATATCTTCTTGTGACCAAATTTTGAGGATATCATCTCATAAAAAATATTTTGAACATATCTTCTTATGAACAATATTTTGATTATATCTTCTTGTGATTAATATTTGGACTATATCTTCTTGTGAAAAGTATTTTGACCATATCTTCTTGTGAATAATATTTTGGTCATATCTTCTTGTGAACAATATTTTGCCCATATCTTTTTGTAAACAATATTTTGACCATATCTTCTTGTGAATAATATTTTTACCATATCTTGTCTTCACCTTGGTCAAAGATTTCCTTCAATCATAGTTCTATATATTATGTAATTTCATATTATGCTAAAAAACTTATTCATGCAATTCTTTCTTCATACTCTTGATTGATTGAGCCGAGAATGTATTCAGGCTTGTTCTTCAATATTTAGAAATTTTGATTCGACAAAGTCTTTTCTTCAGAATGCATTATTTCAATAAGAGCCATTAGCTTTCCATCAAAACCATTGACTTTCTTGTTGGAGTGAGATGTTGTGTTTCTTGGATAATAAAAGTCAAAGGCGAAATTGCGTGACTTAGAATTAATGCATTTGAGAAAATCACACTGTTGAATCATTAGAGTCGGTGCAACGTTAGAGGCTGAATATCAGAGGCAACATTTTGAGTGTGTTGCAACTTTTGATTAGCAGAATATGAGCTTTGAATGTGTCGTTTGTACAATCTCTTTAGAGTTAATAATAGTTTTACATTAACTCTTCAGAGGCATGCTGAGTTTGTACATTAGAGGCACACAAGGGATTCAAAGGCAAGCTTCAAATTCAGTCTTAAGAAGTTGTCTTCATACCCAGTTTAAGAGTCAGTCTTTAAACCCAATTATGAGAGGTAGTCTTCATCCCAAACTTTAGAGCTAAACATTATAGGCAGTTTTGTAACCTACAGAGGAATGTTGCTTTTAGAGGCATATGTTCAGATAGATGTGTATGCTTTTGTGTTCCTCTGATTTCATCCTCTAAGAGCTTCTTTTGGTACATTCCTCTGGTACCTTCCACTAATTTTCTTGATCTAATCATTGCACACTTAATGAAGCCATTTATCCAAATAAATTTTTCTCCTAAAATACCATTGTTAACATCAAAATCACAAGAGAAAAAACAAACTTGGTTTTAACAAGCTCAAATGTTGTTACATTGTGTTTTGTAGAACCCATCTAACATGTATACTAAAAATATCTTTTTTGAATATTGAAATCCAAAAATGTTTCACAAATACACTTTTCATCTCTCTTTCTCGTGGATGAGTCTTGTAACATCCTGTTGTTTCGAGATATTAACTAACGAACTTCTTAACGTAAAAATACAAATTCGCTTTTTATTTATTTATGATTATCTTAAATACTCATTTACCTTAAAATCCACTAATAACATTTTTAACTATATTTTCAAAAATAATGAATCAAAGTATTTGCAATTACTAAAAGTAAAATTAATACGTTAAACAAAAGCAACTCCTAGAGCCAAAACTCTTGACGTTTTATTACCCAAACATAAATCCTAGTTAGTCATAAACTTTGGACTTGTGGAAAACTCTCCCAACAAGTCTAACACTAGCACAAAAGTATCTCGGAGCCTCCAACTGCATGTTATTGTACTTCCTCGCATTTCTCCTATTAGGTTGATCGTAACATTATTCGCTCAAGTAACACTATATTTGACGTCCTGTCAAATGTAAGGGTCATCTCCAAATAACAAACACAGAGCAAATATACATGCATATATAGTTGTTATAGCAAAATATAAATAATCATATACTTCATTTAACAGTTAAAAATCACAAAGCATCAAGTTACAGATCAACCAAAATGCAGAAATTCTATTTATTAGACTATATGTCAATGCATGATTCCAGAATATCGCCACTCTGTAGAGCAAAGAGTCCCACCATTGGACAATGTCCCACCATTGGACTTGCCCAACCGTTGGACAAATGCTCTTCAAAATTTCATGTTCAGTACTCCACCGTTGAGTATTCTTCTGAATCATGTTGCCTTTGCAATGAATTGTCATCACGTACTCGTGACTAAGTTCATGCCACCAATGCATGCATGAATGTCATCGCCTTAGTTAGTAACAAAATAAATCACTCAACCAGAACGTCCAAGACCATTCAACATTGTCCTAAACCAACCTAGCTTAGACCCAAGGTCATCACTTTGAATAATCACCCAATACCAGTCAACATACGCAAATCATTTAATCTCATAATATCATTCATAAACATGTAATTCATATAACACATATTTTGAAGATAACATACAAAAAAAACCGATACATCACATTATAGTATATTTATATCACGTATAATTCAAGTACGAAAGCGAATGGAGTGATGCCCTTACCGTTACCAAAGTTGTTTCTAGAATTATGCTTCACAAACTTTTGTCTCACTCATTTCACATCTGCTTCTGTGCGAGTACAATTTCTCTCTCTCTGAACGTCGTTTCACCGATCCGACCGTTGAAAACAAAGACCTGAACATTGCAAACCTGCTATCCAAAAATCAGCCCGATCCAACGACTAACGAATGCGCAATCGATGTTTTTCTGAGACTGATTTAACAAAATCGGGAATAGGGTTACTCCTCTCTTTTCTCTTTTGGTAGTTTCCTTTTCTATCATAATATTCTCTCTCTCTCTCTTTTTCTTTTATTTTATTTTATTTTATTAACCTAATTGTAATTTATACTCCCTCAGTAGCTAGTAACTAGTATCTGACATATGGGTCACACCCATTTAACATGATTTCTTCCCCTTTTTATTATTTTTATTGTTATTCTTTTAACAACCAAACAAAACAAAACATGACACTACTATTATTATTAATTTATTAGTATTATTTCAATTAATTTATATAGAGGCATTATTTAGTTTATATCTTTATTTATTTTATTTTTAACAAAAATTAGCGAAATATAGAGTCAAATTAAATAACAACATATGCACTCCAAAAAGAATAATTAAAATTAATATAAAATCTAGTAATTACCTAATAAAATTAAATGAGGAAAATGCATCTCATTAACTATTAATAATGGAAAAATGCATATCTTACATTCTATCCACCTAAAATAGTTTCGTCCTCGAAACTGGCATCAGAGAAAAGCTTCGGGTACTGCTCCCCTTGAAAGGATTCGTTCGGACAAGAGACCCCTCGACCATTCATACGGTAAACTCGCCCTTGAGCGGTTGGGCGTGTGACTTTAGTTGCATCCACTGAAGCACCAGCCTTAGATACCCTACAGTCTTTAGCAAGGTGTCCTGGTTTCTAACAATTGTAGCATAGATTACTCTTTTTGGTACACTTATCAACAAGATGTCTAGGGTCCCCACAACGATAGCAACAAGGTTTAGTTCCCATTGCCTTTCCTTTATCTCTCGAGTCTGGAATCGTAGGACGATATTCTCCCTTAGCTTCCTGAGAACGATGATATGGCTCTTTCTCGAGTTGACCATGATTGTGATTTTGATTGTTAGAACGAACTAGTCCAATAGAGTTACTACTATTTCCACGGTTCAATATGCAGTTTTTCATAGCCTCAATCTCTCTACACTTTTCCACTAGTGGTTGGAATCGTTTGATTCCCAAGGGCAGTACAGAATCTTGAATTTCATATTTTAGCCCATCTTGGAAGCGGTGACACATAAAGTCTTCATCAACAGTCTGACGGAAAAATTTGAAATACCATGACAACGATTCAAACTTCGCCGCATATTCTCTTACAGTCATACCACCTTGACGGATTCAAACATCGCCGCATATTCACCCAACTTTGTTCTAGCGCTAACTGGAAAATGTTTATCTAGAAATTTCATCTGAAAAAGATTCCCAATTAATCTCTTCTTGAGCAGCTTCCATCATCAACTTGGTGCTCCTCCACCAATACTCAGCATCCCCAAGTAATAGGTAAGTGGCGTAACTCACCTTTACCCCGGGTGGGCATCGAATCACTTCAAAGATCTTTTCTACTTCCTGTAACCACTTGTCAGCTTTTTCGGGGTCAACATCTCCATGGAACTTGGGAGGGTCATGCTTGCGAAAATCTGCCAAACCTCTAGATTCATCGGCTCTTTCTTCCCTTTCATCTCTTCGCAGTTCACCTTCATTCTGGGCTGCGATAGCAGCAACCATCTATGCCATAGCTTGAGCCATCCCTGTTTCATTGATCCCATTAATGGCACCACTAGCACCGGAAATGCGTCTTGTAGGCATTGTTTCCTGATACACATAATCTATTTAGTGCTAGACATCAATCACAAATGAAGAAATATATTGTCCTTACTCAACGCGAGTAAGGGGAAACCCTAACTACCACACTCATACTAGAAGATAAGACAAAGTTATAAAGAGACACACTACGAACTACCCTATAACCCGACACTGGTCAACTTAAGACATTCAACTCACAATCCGAATCAGATTGAACTGCTCTAATACCACAATGTAACACCCCGCTGTTTCGAGATATTAACTAACGAACTTCTTAACGTAAAAATACAAATTCGTTTTTTATGTTCAGTACCCCATCGTTGAGTATTTTTCTGAAACCTTTGCAATAAACTATCGTCACGTATTTGTGACTAAGTTCAGGCCACCAATGAATGTCCTCACCTTAGCTAGTAACAAAATAGATAACTCAACTAGAGCGTTCAAAACTATTCAACTTTGTCCTTAACCAACCTGGTTTAGAAACAAAGTCATCACCTTGAATAATCATCTAATACCAATCAAAATACACAAATTGCTTAATCGCATAATATTATTCATAAATATTTAATTTGTATAACAAACATATTTTGAGGTTGATGTAGCTAAATATCACTAGAAGGGGGGTTGAATAGGGATTTTGCTGTTAAAAATAGTTTTTCAAGTGTTTTAAAAACTATCCTCTTGCTGAGGATGGCAAGCCCGGGGATGGGTTTTCAAAACTTTTAAATTCAAAACGAGTTAAAGAGTTAAGAAGCAATATAAGATTGACACACACTGTTTTTATACTGGTTCACCCAAAGATGGCTACTTCCAGTCCTCACACCCTTGTGAGATTTCACTATTGTTCAAACAGATCAACCTCTGACCGAGGATGATTACAACTTGTGTATTCTCAAGCTTCACCAATCTTACAATCAGATTTCAAATATTTCCAAGTGTACCTCACGTGGAAATTACAATGTGATAAGAGAGTGATTGATTCTAAATACTTTCTCAAAAGATTAACAAAGATCTAATGTAGGATTTTTCATAAGCCAAGCCTTTTATGACCGTTGGAAAATTCATTTGTGAAATGCCAAGGCTTTTCTTCATATTTATGAAAATGCCATTCAGCTCATTTGAAAATATGCATTCCATGTTCAAGTACGAGGTACTGTTTTCTTGGCACTTGGGGACATGTGTTGTCCTTTTCTCTTTCCTTTCTTTAATGTTTGAATATTGTGTGGAGTCCTTTTCATTCTCTTTCTTCAATGCCTTCATAAAGCTTCACATGTGAGCTTTTTCTCTTTCCTCCATTTAATGCCTTGTAAGAACATGTGATGTCCTTTTCATTCCTTTCTTCAAGGCTTTGTGAAGGCTTCACGTTAAGGCCTTCTTTCTTCTTTCCTTGCCTTAAGACATGTGATCAAGTTATTTAAGACTTGTTTGTTGTTGCCTTTTTGAAGATTGACTTTATAATCTTATTAAATCACATAATGGTACATATAGCCTTTTTGCCTATGACATGATGAGTTGCTTTCATAAAGTCTTGGAAAGCTTTTCAAAATGTTGACTATAGGCACATGCTAATATCATCATTCCTCGTACCTTTCTCTTGCATTCTTGCTACTTTTCTTCAAAGGCCTTTCTTTAAACATTTTTAATAGTATTTTGCCTTTATTGAGTGAATCAAACAATTAATTCTTTAATACTATTCTGCCCTTGTTGAATGAATTCAAATAATTCACTCTTTAAAACTATTATGCCTTTGTTTAATGAATTCAAATCAGCGAGGATGCAGAACCAGCTCGTGAGGCCATCCTCGGCATTTTCATACTTAGCATTTAACTCAGAATTTTCTTCTTTTTCCTTAATGAATGATAACCTGTTTACTTAAATAAATACACTCAAAAGCACAGATTAGTCATTAACACAATCATAATCTTTTAATTAATTTTGTTATCATTAAAACCAATTGAGAGATTTTGTCTCAACAATCTCCCCCTTTTTGATGACGACAAAATTCTTTAGATTATGATTTTTGTTTTATGTAAGAATGAAATAATTAAACTCCCCCTCAATCATACAAGTGATAATTTTGAAAAATTTCCCTTTTAACATTCAAGTAAAAGCAAATTTTTGAAATTTTGCAATATTGAGGTAAATAGATCATTCATAACACCTAAAATAACATGCATGGATTCACCTCGAGAGGATGAAGGTTCATCTTCTTCATTTTTGTCCATTTTTTCTAAACACAAGTCATCAAACTCATCAAAAATAACATGCATGGATTCCTCCACAGTTTGAGTCCTAAGATTATATATTCTATAATCTTTTGACGTTGTGGAGTATCCTAGAAAAATTCCTTTATCAGATTTTGGATCAAACTTTCCCAAATTTTCTTTATTATTAAGAATGTAGCAATAACACCCAAAAATATGAAAATAGGAAATATTTGGTTTTCTCCCTTTCCATAGCTCGTATGGAGTTTTGTTTAAAATTTTCTAATGGATGCACGATTAGAAACATAACAAGCAGTGTTAACGGCTTCGGCCCAAAAATATTTTTCAAAATTGGCTTCATTTAAAATGGTTCTAGCCATTTCTTGTAAAGTTCTATTTTTCCTTTCAACAACCCCATTTTGTTGGGGAGTTCTTGGACAAGAAAATTTGTGAGAAATACCATTTTCATTACAAAGATTTTTAAAAGATTCATTTTCAAATTCACCCCCATGGTCACTTCTCACAGAAATAATTTTTGAACCATTTTCGTTTTGAACCTTTTTGCAAAAATGGTGAAACGCCTCAAAGGCTTCATCTTTATGTTTCAAAAATAAGACCCAAGTAAAACGAGAGAAGTCATCAACAATAACAAAGCCATATCTTTTGCCACTAAGACTTGGAGTCTTTATGGGACCAAAAAGGTCAATATGAATAAGTTCAAGTGGATGTTTTGTTGAAACAATATTTTTTGAGTGGAAGCTACTTTTAACTTGTTTTCCTTTAACACAAGCTTCACAAACTTTGTCTTTCTCAAAATTGATTTTTGGAAGACCTTTAACTAATTCTAATTTTGATAAATTAGAAATAGTTTTTAAGCTTGTGTGACCAACTCTTTTGTGCCAAATCCATTTATCTTTATCAATGGATACAAAACAAGATTCAGTGGGTAAATCATCCAGATAAAGTTCATATAAATTCTTTTTTCTAAAACCGGAGAAGAAAACTCTACCCGAGGATGAATGTTTGACCTCACAAAGAGTAGGCTTAAAAATAACTTCAAAACCACTATCACATAATTGACTAATACTTAGCAAGTTATGTTTTAAACCATCCACATACTGAACATTTTCAATTTTAGCAGAATTATTTTTACCAATAATACCTGTACCTTTTATTTGAGCTTTATCATTGTTACCAAATGTGACTGATCCTCCATCCTTTATTTCTAAGGAAATAAAGCAGTGCTTATCTCCCGTCATATGCCTTGAGCAACCACTGTCCAAGTACCAAGGCTTTCTTTTGTTGATCATAGGATGAACCTGTGTTAGGTTTTAAAAGTAACTTAGGTACCCATATAGCATTGGGTCCTTGTTGGTTAGTTTTTCCTCTTGTGAGGATTTTTCTTTTGTGATAACAAATAGAATCATGGTGCCCATGTTTACCACAAAATGAACAACCTTTCTTTATATTTTCAGCTTTCTTCTTAGCGTGGCAGATTTTGAAAGTGTGCCCAAGTTTTTTGCAAAAAATACATTTTGGCCTATCCTCTTGTTTCTTGGGCAAGAAAAAATTTTCATACAATTTTTGTTTTTGAGAACTTTTAAAACCAATACCAGCTTTGTCAAATATTCCTGATTGAGATCCCATTACTTTTTGAAAAGTTTCAGTAGATTTAACAAAGTTGGTAATGTCATTTTTTAGTTCTTCAACTTCTACTTTTAAAATCTCCTTTTCTGTGTCCTCTTCTAGAGGATGAATTCTGAAATTCTTTTTATTTAAACGTGCTTGCTGCTCAGATAATTTCTCATGAGATAACTGCAAATCTAGAATGATTTTTTCATATTTTTCATTCTTGGCTTGAAGTTCCTCATTGAGTTTCTTTATTTCATAAAGTTGATTTTTGAGAAAACCACATTTATGAGATAAAGTATTTGAGTCATTTAAAAGATTGTCAAATTCAATTTCTAATTGTTCACAAGAAGGACATAGTTCTGAAATACTTACTTTTTCAGTTTCTGATTTTGCCATAAGACATAGGTTGGCTTCTTCATCCTTTTCTTGCTCAGA
>NC_021161.2:28466623-28474762 GCF_000331145.2 Cicer arietinum
GCATCCAAAACAAGTTATCTGACTTTTGTCAGTTTTTTCTTTTTGAGGAGATCTTCTATCTTGTCCTCTTCGATTTATCATCCTTTGGATTCTTCTGGAAATTAGAGCCAGTTCGTCCTCCTCTTCCTCAGATAGAGGATACTCCGAGCTTTCCTTTTTCATGACCTTTTCCGTCTTCTTGAAGGATGAACTTTCTGCTTGGCTTGTTTTTAGTGCAATCATTTTTCCTTTTCTGTTAGGTTTGTCAGCCAGCAACAATGGTTCATGAGCTCTTAAAGTACCAACTAGATCTTCCAACTTCATGTTGGTCAAGTCTCTTGCTTCTGTAATGGCAGTCACCATTGGCCTCCATTCTTTTGGTAAACTCCTTAGGATTTTTCTTATCCTTTCTTGAACGGAGTATACCTTTCCAAGAGATCTCAAGTTGTTTAATATGATTGTTAACCTTGAGAACATTTCATCAATAGTTTCTTCTTCCTTCATTTCGAATAGTTCGAAATCTCTTACTCCCATGTCAATTCTTGCTTCCTTCACGTGACTTGTTCCTTCATGATGGATCCTTAGAGTGTCCCAAAGCTCCTTAGCACTTTTGCACTCTTCGACTCTATCATACTCTTCCCTGCACAAAGCACACGTTAGAAATAAATGAGCTTTAGAGTTTAGGAGTACCTTTGCATTTTCATCAGCTGTCCATTGTGCTTGAGGTTTCACATCGGAGGTTGCATCTGCGTTGTTGGTTCTGATGACATGATCTCCATTTTAGGAGTACCTTTGCATTTTCATCAGCTGTCCATTGTGCTTGAGGTTTCACATCGGAGGTTGCATCTGCGTTGTTGGTTCTTATGACATGATCTCCATTTTCCACCACCGACCACATATTGTTGTCTTGTGATATGAGAAATAGTCTCATTTTACCTTTCCAGTGGTAGTAATCTGTACCATCAAAGTAGGGAGGTCGGCTGGATGATCCTCCTTCAGGAATATACTTAGCTTTAGACATTTTTGGATCTTTTTCTCTTACACTGTTAAGTGTATTCTTCTAGAGGACCTTGCTCTGATGCCAATTGATGTAGCTAAATATCACTAGAAGGGGGGTTGAATAGGGATTTTGCTGTTTAAAAATAGTTTTCAAGTGTTTTAAAAACTATCCTCTTGCTGAGGATGGCAAGCCCGAGGATGGGTTTTCAAAACTTTCAAATTCAAAACGAGTTAAAGAGTTAAGAAGCAATATAAGATTGACACACACTGTTTTTATACTGGTTCACCCAAAGATGGCTACTTCCAGTCCTCACACCCTTGTGAGATTTCACTATTCTTCAAACAGATCAACCTCTGACCGAGGATGATTACAACTTGTGTATTCTCAAGCTTCACCAAGCTTACAATCAGATTTCAAATATTTTCCAGTGTACCTCACTTGGAAATTACAGTGTGATAAGAGAGTGATTGATTCTAAATACTTTCTCAAAAGATAAACAAAGATCTAATGTAGGATTTGTAGAAAGTATGAAGATATAATGTGTTGCTTCTTGAAAGCTTTAAGATCAATGATCTTTTTTAATGCAATGTGTTGTATTTTTCTGAAGATTTTATAGAGGTCTTGTGATGTTCATTTCATAAGTCAAGCCTTTTATGACCGTTGGAAAATTCATTTGTGAAATGCCAAGGCTTTTCTTCATATTTACGAAAAATGCCATTCAGCTCATTTGAAAATATGCATTCCATGTTCAAGTACGAGGTACTGTTTTCTTGGCACTTGGGGACATGTGTTGTCCTTTTCTCTTTCCTTTCTTTAATGTTTGAATATTGTGTGGAGTCCTTTTCATTCTCTTTCTTCAATGCCTTCATAAAGCTTCACATGTGAGCTTTTTCTCTTTCCTCCATTTAATGCCTTGTAAGAACATGTGATGTCCTTTTCATTCCTTTCTTCAAGGCTTTGTGAAGGCTTCACGTGAAGGCCTTCTTTCTTCTTTCCTTGCCTTAAGACATGTGATCAAGTTATTTAAGACTTTTTTGTTGTTGCCTTTTTGAAGATTGACTTTATAATCTTATTAAATCGCATAATGGTACATATAGCCTTTTTGCCTATGACATGATGAGTTGCTTTCATAAAGTACTGGAAAGCTTTTCAAGATGTTGACTATAGGCACATGCTAATATCATCATTCCTCGTACCTTTCTCTTGCATTCTTGCTACTTTTCTTCAAAGGCCTTTCTTTAAACATTTTTAATAGTATTTTGCCTTTATTGAATGAATCAAACAATTCATTCTTTAATACTATTCTGCCCTTGTTGAATGAATTCAAATAATTCATTATTTAATACTATTATGCCTTTGTTTAATGAATTCAAATCAGCGAGGATGCAGAACCAGCTCGTGAGGCCATCCTCGGCATTTTCATACTTAGCATTTAACTCAGAATTTTCTTCTTTTTCCTTAATGAATGATAACCTGTTTACTTAAATAAATACACTCAAAAGCACAGATTAGTCATTAACACAATCATAATCTTTTAATTAACTTTGTTATCATTAAAACCAATTGAGAGATTTTGTCTCAACAGAGGTTAACTCACAAATAGAACCAATACATAACATCACATTGCATTTATATAGCATATAACTCAAGTAGGAAAACGAATGAAGTGATGCCCTTACCTTTGTTCTTAAAATTATTATGCATCGTCTTTTCTCTGACAGAGTTCTACACCTTCACAAAATAGTCGCTCACTTAGTATCAAAAATCATCTAGTCCTACTCCTACTTAGAATCTGAGATGACTAAAGGTACACATTAAAAAAAAATGTTAACTAAAACATTTAAATCTTGTATTTTAAATTAACAACATAAAGTAATTATTAAATAATTTCCCAAGGGTAAAACTTTTATATAATTTAATCCTTCAAATAAATAAAAATATAATAAGAAAATAAATTGCTATTACTTTTCCAAAAAAAAAATAGATTAGCCTATGTTATAATGGAGATGTGAAAAAAAAAATTATTATTGTTGTCGTATAAATTAGCAACGAATTTAGAAACCATTATAATTTTACTTTCCATCAACTAAAATAAAATTTATCTTTAATAATACACACAAAAATAAATAGAATTAGATTCAATAATAACCTTCTGTAATTTTTTTCAGCCAAATTAATATATTTGAAATTTCTCGACGTTGAGATTTTTTTTGTAATTATTTGCTTCTAGTATCATATATATTTCAACAAATATTCTAACTTAAGTAATATCAAAATTGAATTATGAACACCAATAAAATTTAGAATGACATAGGTGATCCATCAAAACTTAAATTCAAGATTTAAGAAAAAATCAGTTTTTCAATACTTCTAAATCAGTTTGTTTTAACAAAATTATTCTTAGCTTTTCAATCATCGCAAAAATATTTCCTAATTTCTTTGAGTCTAAAATCAACCCCTTTAACTAAAAAATCAGAATTTTATTTGTTTCAAATGCAACTAAAAATAAAATCTTATACCTGCAACTTTTAAAATTAACATCTAAATGAAATACTATAATAACAACTTTCAACACCTTTATTATTTATGGGAAAATTATTATATTTTAACATCTATAAGGTTTTTTTTTTTATATAAAATTTCTTCAACAATCAAACTATCACACAATAAAATTTTAATCAAATAAAAATTGAGTTTGTAGTCAATAACGATATCTAAGGGTTAAAACACGACATATTCTTTATAATGACTTCTTCCGATGAAAATTGATTTTTGACATAGATAAACATTTTATCTAATCTAAATAGGTTTTTATATCAGTATCTTAAGAAAATCCTAAGAAATAAATTGCATGTCACGATTTCTACATGGAGCAAAAATCCTAATTTGATAAACTAATAGTAAAATTGAAACTTTAAAGATAAGTAACAAATTAATAGCACTTACTCAATAATGATAATCCACTAAATTGGCCTCTACTTATCTTCCTAAGGCTTTATTTTTTCTTCTAATTTTCTCGCAGATGTTAGACTGGGGTTTTTATAGAGTACAAGAGAAGGGAGGAGGCGCTGAGTTGTCTTGCTAAGGTTAGGGGAAACTCTTATTATAGTCTTAGTTACAATTGGGCTGAGTGGTTCTACTCCAAATTAGCTTTTTAATATATTATAGTATGATGTTACTAATTCTATTAATCGCAACCTCTATAATCGTACGCATACATTCACAAAATAAAATGAATCTTATTGCTCGTAACACCACCAACCTCAAATATTTCTATGCACCGGGAGATTAAAAATTACAACATTTAATTTCATGGAATAAAACATAGATAGGAACATCACCTAAATTAAAATAGCAAGATACCTTTAATTAATTAGAAAAACCACTAGTAGAAACAATCACTAAAAAAATATTTCACATCTAAGAAAAATAAAATATTTTTAATATATAAGCAAAACCATAATAAAATATTTAAATATGAGGATAAGTATCAGGATAAAAATAGAACAAAATATACGGGTCTTACAAATCTCCAACATAACAAGGATAAATTCATAGCATCACCATTCTCAATCTCCTTCTTGCTTTCCCTCATCAAGTAAGTTTTCTTTTTGGATACTTTGAACCTTGGATGTTGCATAATTGTTTTGCAGTATCATATGGCAACACAATAGAAAGAAAAGCGAAATAATGTTACAGATACATCATCCTCCCAACTGCATGATACTTTCCTTTTCAAAACCATTGTAACTCAAGAATTTCATGCCAAACTCCCTACCACCAAGTAATTTGTGGGTGATAAAAAAAATTCGGTTAGAAGAAAATGAATTTGCTGATATCCAAGCTATGATTGTTGTCAGAGGATGGGAGAAGTTGACCACGTTTTTCCCCAAAGCAAGCAAATCATTAGCAGTGGAATTTTTCTTCAAACCCTCTGATCTAAATCTTGAAGGACCCCTTCCGCATGATCAATTTTTTAGTTTTGTGGGAGGAATAAATGTGTCTTTTATTCCTCAACTCATCAATGAAATTTGTGGTCTGCCAAACTACGAGGATTGTGGTTTTCAAGCAATGGAAGACAAAAAGGTAACAATAGACAGTCGGGAGCTCTTGCGAACTTTGTGTAGAGAATGCACATATTGGGTCAGAAATAGAGATGGAACGGCTAAAAAATCGTGCTCCTTGGATCTCACCCCAATTGCAAAAGCATGGAGTACCTTTGTTCATCGTACTCTGTTCCCATGTTCAAATGTTCCATATGTAACATTTCAGAGAGCATGTTTACTAGCTACAATTATAAAAGGTGAAAGAATCAATGTGGGCATGCTACTAGCTAATGATCTGTGGGGGACAAAAACTCTTGATCGTCTAGTGTCCTACTTTAATCATGCCTCCTTGATAAGAAAGCTCTATGAGAAAGTAAGAGTGTTACCAAAAAGGGTGAAGAAATGGTGAAACTTGTTATCTCAATTAATACATAATGGATAGAAAAACACTTTAGGATTCAAATATAATTTCAATCAATTCGAAAACTTTTTGTTCAAATTTAGTACTTAAACATAATTCGATAGTAAAACACAATCCTTTGAGTTCGACACTCGGTACTACCGTTTAAATTATTACTTGCAACGATTCAATACATTTGATGAAACGATATCACCTAACATTGCAATTTTGCTTTGCGAATAGGTTTCATTGCTTCGTATAGGGTTAAACCTACCCATCCCATTTCTTCGTTAATTTCAATTGTATTTCATTAATTTCAATTGTATTTCATTAATTTCCCTTAGCCATTGGAAGATGTAGCTGCAAGATACTCCTTGAAGTTTTTATTTGATGATTTAAAGCAAAAAAATAGAGTACATAATCTAAGTTCTTATTTGATTCTTTTTTAAAGCAACAAAATAGGATACATAATACTTATCTTCAATTAAAATAATGAGTAAAAAAGAGAGACAAAAATAATGTTATCAATGTTGCTTGAAGTTGTGTTTGAAAAATACTATAATTAACTAACATGAAACATTGTAAACTCCTCAGAAAATTACAATTTCCAAATATTTCTACTTTGATCCTGCAAACTTATACATTGTAAGTTATATGCTATAAGCTAAGGATTTTATCATCTTAAAAAACCTTAATTATTTTTTGGGGTTCAAACTTTGAAGCTATTTTACATCACGTAATATTAAGGTTTAGCATAGTATTATTTTGAAATATAATGTCATAGTTAAAAAAATCATATATAATTATCTAAAAGTGGTATCTCTGGGAGTCTATTTGCATAGATTGTTTTAATCTTTTAATAAAAACACTTTTATTTTTGGGGTAAGTTCTAATGTCTCAACAGTGATAGATACTAGGAAGAGAACAATCTTGAAGTGGCTTAATCTTGTAAATTCAAATCTCAATAGTGAATTGTTTTGCTTGCTTTCCCGTGACGTAAGTCTCATTAATTGAGGTTGGACACACAAATCTTGATATTATTTTTCCCTTATCTTTCTTTATTTTGGTTTTACAAAAAACTACCATTTTCTGAATCAAATATTTGATTTTCAAAATTTCCGGTATTAAAAAATAACTACCGAAAATTTTATTCTTGAAATTTTCAGTACAACATTTTATTTTTTACATTTTTTCATTCAATTGATTTTTAGTGAGGGCTAGAGGAGCGAAAAATACTGAAACATTCTTGAGTTTGACATCCTACACAATCTAATAGAAGAGTTGTCGTTGAATAAAGAAGAAAGAGTAACGCATTGGTTGTGAAATCGACACATTAAACTAATAATACATCACTTCCTTCCTCTCTATCCGATCTCTATGTCAAAGAGAGTATTGATAACAGTTACTCGATTTTGTCGACCGACCTCTCTTACACATTATATGACAACTTCTCGTAACTTAATAACTTGATCAATTGTGAAAGCTTCAGTCAAATCAATACATAATGATGTTTTTTCCAACCTTATTTTTTAAAAAAATAAATAAATAAATAAACAAAAAAAAAATTACTACAAATTTTGAAAATTCCAATAGAATAAAATTAACTATCAGAAATTTCAAGACACAAATTTCGGTAGAATAAAAGTAGCTATAAAAAATTTAAAGGCACAATTTCCGGTAGAATAAATAGTGTACCAGAAATTTTGTTAGTGAAATCTTCGGTAGTCAATTTATACTATCAGAAATTTTGTGCCTTGAAATTTCCAGATTTTTGTACTTAATTTTTTGAGTAAACAATGTAATTACCAAATTTGGGTGAGGGGGTAAGATTTTGGAGTAAATTTTTTTACCTTTTGATTGAATGAAAATGAAAAGACAAAATTGAATTTTTAACATTTTGAAGTAGTATAAATTTAATTGTAGGGTTCCAAATCCAATTTTCTCGCTAGACTGATGCAAGCACACAAAGTGGGTTGTACAGAACTTTGTTCAACTAAAAAAATAAAAATAAAATCCACTAAGATTGATGCAAGCACACAAAGTGGGCTGTACAGAACTTTGTTCAACTAAAAACACTAAAAATAGAATCCGAGAATTGGCTAGCTATTGTACCCCCATTTAAACTTATACCCCCCAACATAAAATTTTTGTTGTAAAATACCCAAAATAACCCTAAAAAAATAGTAAAAGTCAAAATAAGAAAAAATTGAAACACTTTACCCCCACACTTGAAAAATCCGGAAAAGTAAGTTTTCAGAAAAAAAAAAAAGTTTTTACCGGAAATTTCAAGAGGATTGAAATTTCCGGTAGTTCAAAATACATACCTGAAATTTCAAAAACGAAATTTCCGGGAGGCAAACCAGAAATTTGAAAAATCCGGTAGTTGTAAATTCCCAGAAATTTCGTTTTTGAAATTTCCGGTATGTATTTTGAACTACCGGAAATTTCAATCCTTTTTGAAATTTCCGGTACACTATGTAATTTTTTTTTTTAATTTTTATTTATTGAATTTTGTTAGTGAGGACCAGAGGAGGAAAATCTGACAGTGGTGATTATTCGCGAGTTCGGCCTCCTACACAATCAAATAGGAGAGCTGCTGTTGAAAAAAGGAGAAAGAGAAATAAGGAAAGGCAGGCGCCCCAGGACGAGCAGCCTCAGGATGAGCAGCCCCAGCAAAATCTTATGTTTGATGCAGAACAGGATGAGCAGCCCCA
>NC_021161.2:28475556-28476619 GCF_000331145.2 Cicer arietinum
ATTGGAGGGTATTTGTCTTTATTTCAGGTACTATTATATTTATTATACTTATCATTATTTTTTTAATTATTTCATCACCTTAATAATTTTACTACATTTCAATTATTTACAGACTTGGATTTATGAACATTTCCCTGATATTTGTAAACGGGATATGGATGAACATATTTCCTCGATGCCACGGATGTTTCGTTGGACTGCAAAACAAACATCTGGCAATGTTGCATATTACAAGGCAAAGTTGGATGCTTTGAGGGATACGGATATTATCTGGGCACCAGATTACGATGAGAACATTGTGACACGATTTCAGTCTATGTCATTATTTACAGGATACATTCGTTGGTGTTTCACGATGGTTCCGTATTTACCTGAGAGGTGGATACGACAGTTTGGGTATACTCAACACATTCCTCCTACACCACCGATGCTTGTTGCACGTGATGTCGACGTTGAATGGAGTATGTACCGAAATTCTGTACGATCACTTCGAGCTAGATTGCATCCAGCTGCATATCCACATGAGTGTGTTGAGGGATACATCCAGTGGTATTATAGGATATCTCATCCTCGGATGATCCCTTATGTTGCTGCATATGCTGGTCCTAGTTATGATGCTGATGCTGGTCCTAATCATGATGCTGGTCCCGATACTAGTTGTACACGGTGTCACGCAGTTGGTGGTCTTATACAGCAGAGTTTAGATTTGCATATGGGTGGTCCTGAAGATGAGATGTGTGTCTTATTGGAGAGAGCTTTATATATTTCTAGAGGAGGAGATTATCAGTAGTATCATAGTTGTATTATTCAGACTTATTTTATTATTCGTGGGTTATTTGTTATTCAGACTTATTGTATTAGCGACTTATTCAGACTTATTTATTAGCGATTTATTTATTTATTAGATGATTGACACTGAGTTATTATTAGTGACTTATTCAGACTTATTTATTATTAGCGATTTATTATTCAGAGTTATTAGCGATTTATTATTATTCAGAGTTATTATTAGCGACTTATTTATTATTCAGAGTTATTATTAGCGACTTATTTATTATTCAGA
>NC_021161.2:28477027-28480044 GCF_000331145.2 Cicer arietinum
TTATTCAGCGATTTATTCAGCGATTTATTATTCATCTGCCAATCATATCATTTAAAACAAAATACAACTCAAAAGTATCAATCATCTGCCAATCATATCATTTAAAACAAAATACAACTCAAAAGTATCAATCATCTGCCAAAGACATATAATCTGAATTATTTTCTAAATCTAAAGAACCCCAATGTTGTAGACGTCCTGCATAAGCGATAGCCCATGATGTAGACTCATCGCTACGATGCTTCTTCCAATGCCATGCAAGTGGTGGTAACGGACATGCAGATTTCAATTTAACTTGAACCCAATGATTTTCGTTAACAAAACCAATGCTGATAACACGATCACGTGACAAATCTCCATTATGTGCACCCCTCAATGGGAAAAAAGTCAAACAAAAAGTTTTTGCTAATGTAACAAGAACGAGATTATATTTTGTTGCTATCACGTAACCCATATCAGGAATGGTCATCCACTTCTCATTACCTTGGTTTTCCAACTCAGTTACAAGTAAAGACTCTGTCACTTCTTGCAAACGTTCCTTGAATAATGCAGCATATAAATCAGGTTTGGACTTAATCTCTGTATACAACTGCCGACGTATAATGCTCCAGTATTCTTCACCATAACCAAGTAAAGCAGCAATAGCACGATATCCACAGTTTCCATCTGCTTTAACATTAACTATGTCTTCAATATATGGATGAATTAAAGAAGGAAACTCGTGGAAATATTTTTTAACCTGGTGGGAGACTTGTTTGGATGCTTGATGGGAGACTTGTTTGGATACCTGCTGGGAGACTTGAGTATCAACATGCTCAAAGTATGATGGGTCGCGATATACGTCATATCCCTTCGGCTTATTGCCTTTTTTCTTAACACCACCTTTTGTTTTGATTTTATCCACTGGTGCACACATTGATGTTGTCTCCGGATATGCTATTTCACGCAACTTGCTCTTTAAAGCCCTTCTTCCAGCAATATTAAGTGTTTTCCATTTTTTCCAAATTATATCCATCTCCGATGTAATGTCCAACTCTGAATCATTTGTCAACTGGTCATTCTCTTGATCACTATTCAAGGTTAATTTCCTCCAATGTATATGAACAGCATCTAATGGGATTGGAACACCTTTCATCTTGTATCCTGCTAACTCACATGCACAAGGTAATCCATGAGTCTTTCTAAGTATACAACAACACACATCTTTGTCGTTACCGACATAACTGACTCTCTTGTATTCTTCAACAATATCACCTAAGGCTTTCTTGGATACCACCCAAGTCAATTTCTCAAAGAATGGATTGTTGTGTATATGCTCTTTGCGACCTTTACTTATCTCAAATGAACCTTTGATCTTAATAATTTGAAACTTCAACATGTCATTCATACCATTCCATGCCTTACAAAAATCTCCTTTACTGTGTTCCAAAAATCTCTTCAATGACCAATGAGCAGACTCAACCCTAATATTTAAACAAAAAAAATACAAAATGTGAAGTAATGATCATATATCATGCATAAATCATATATCATATATCATACAAAATGTGAAATTTTAATGACATACCTATTAGTCGTAGTATTTCCTAGATGCAATACTCGATTGGTCCATGCTTCAACAAATCTTTCCTTATGAGGATTCAACCATGTGTCTCTGACGTAGTCAAAGAAAATAATATTATCGACACATGCTTGCTCAAATACTTGCAAAAGTTCCTCGTACTCCTTCTCTTCAGAACAATAAACAATTTTCCTCCACAACTCAAGAATGGGTTCTTGCATGTCTTTCTTTAATATATACTGTTTGCATTTGGCTCCAACATTTTTGTTAATATGAAGTTGGCAAAGTAAATTTGTTGAAGATGGAAATACAACTTTAATTGCATTCATTAAAGCCAGTTCTCTGTCAGTCACAATCACCTGAGGAAATGGCGTGTTTGAAAAAAACAACTCTTTTAACTTCTCCAATGCCCACCAAAAGTTGTCTTGACGTTCAGAATCCATATAAGCAAATGCAACATTAAATGTCAACCAAGTTGAAGTTACACCAACAATTTCAAACAACGGTAACCTATACTTGTTGGTTTTGTAGGTGCTATCCATGATCAATACAAGAGGGAACATGTTAAGCAAAGTTATGGAATCTGTGTGCGTCCAAAACATATCCCTCACAACGTTGGAGTCCTCATGAGTCCTACTCCAACAAGTATATTTCTCAGCTTCAAGTAACTTCAACAAGTGTTGCATATCAGTTCTAGGTCCCATCAAATTCTTCCTGTATGTACTTCGTCGCTTGTAAATTTGATAGATACTAGTCACATTCTCCGTATCTCGATCTCTCAAAGATGACAAGATATGTCTCGGTGCAACGTGATACTTTGTCAACTTGTCAACATATTTCTTATCTTCTTCTGTTAAGCGTCCCATAAATGCATTATTCTCAAAAGTAGCTACTAACTCATGGTTGTGAAGTCCACAGATTAAACTAATAATCCATCCTTCATCATTTTTCAGTGGTCTCGATCTAAGTTTAAACGGACATCCACACTTTTTAGTTGAAGTACCTGTGTCATTTTTATTTGACTTATATTGTCCACCTCTATCACAACCAAGAATTAATTTTGACTTTCTTCCTCTCTTTCCAGTCTCTAAGTATGATCGAGTAATGATAACTGCTACTCGATTTTGTCGACCTATCTCTCTTTCCCATGATATCACAGCTTCTCGTGACTCAAAAATTTGATCAGTTGTAAATGCTTCAGTTAAATCTATAAATACTGGTTGTGTGTTTTCCATCCCTAGTTAAAAAAAAAATTAAAATAAAATAACAAACAAATTAAAAACATATTCAAAAAAAAAAAATTTAAGTACCGGATTTTTAAAATTTCCGGATTAACTACCGAAAATTTCAAAAAACCAAATTTCCGGTGAACAAAATATGACTACCGGATTTTTCAAAATTTTTGAAATTTCCAGTATTGAAAATACAACTACCGGAAATTTCATCTAAATTTCCT
>NC_021161.2:28480231-28509751 GCF_000331145.2 Cicer arietinum
GGGGGGGGGGGTACAAAAGCCAATTCTCATAAAATCCACTAAGATTGATGCAAGCACACAAAATGGGCTGTATAGAACATAGACCCAAAACTTTTCATTTGAAAACAATTACGCAAGTTGCAATAGTATAGTGTTTGACAATCTTGCTTCCTTTCTTCTCCTATGCGACGTTCACCTATGCTGCATCTTTTCTTCCTCATATGGAAGCTTCTTCTTCTCTTCTATTCCTCACGTGCGCTTCTTCTTTTCTGTTGCCAATACCAATTTTTTTTCTATTATGTAAAAGCATAATGTGGTCCAACCACCGAAACCGGCCAAACCGTAAGCTTTCCGGATTTTACCGAGTTTTTCGGTTTATATGCTCATTCTTTTTCAAGGCCGTTTTCATGTATGATTGGCCTAGACACAAGTCCAGTTCTCAGTCGAACCGGTCGGTCTAGTCCGATTATCATTGTCTTGGACTTAACATAATGCTCAAAATCAAATTTCACGTTCAAACCAATCAACCAATGTCATTAGCTTGACGTCTTAACCATTGCCTATGTGGCATATATGAGACACACAAAATAATCCTTCTTTCTTTTTGGTTGGTAGAAATTACATGAACTTGAGAAATAGATGATGTTGCTTTCATGTCGTTTTTTATTGGACAATGGCGAACAAGACATAGATTGAATCTAGAACTTCATCAATATCTTCCTTTTCCTCTTTCTTTTTCATGTCTTTCTTGCTTATTTTCTTCTACTAAAACAATGAAGTCATCTTCAATCTCCAACTTCTCATTCATTTTCTCAAACTTAAACACTTGCTCAACTAACCTCTCAGATTAACTTTCAAATTTTTCAATAGAAACCCGATTAATCTTCATGAATTCAACCAAAATATCTTTGATGTGAAAGTCTTTGTCATATATTTTCTACTTCCTTAACCAATTCATAGAAGCTAGGACAAGTGGCATTCTTACGTATTTTTTCTATAAGAATCACATCTAAGAGGTCACATGAGAGAGAGTTGTTCTTCACATTCATTTACCATGTCCTCAATTTCATTTATGAGTTTTTGTTGAGATAGAAGGCAAGTATCAAAATATTTAGCACAAGATAACCTTTCAAATCTTTCATGCCACTAGCACATGATATCAACAAGGTCAACAAATAAAAATAGAAAACTAAAATACAACAGAATAGGTTTTTTTTTATTTAATATATTAAAAAATAAAATTTCAGCTCAATAGTGATATGGTGATTTTTAGTAACGATGCCGAATAAAATTTTTTTTAATATTCAAGAACAAGCCGGAATCATTTCATGCTCCAATCAATCAAGAGTATCAAGAAAAATTCACATGAATAATTTTTTGAACACAATTTGAAATTAGATAAAATTTTGAATTATAACTGAAAGAAATCTTTGAACAAGGTAAAAATGAAATGCTAGTAACCTTAGGTGCATTTATTGTAGGTTCATAAGGTTTAGGATTGTTCTCACATTGGTACCTAGCATAAAGCAAACATCTTACTAAAACCAACAACACTTGTTAGTCATGTTTATATCAAAACATCTTGGAAGAACCATTAGAAAACCATAGTGGCAATCATTGTGGCATTCATTTCATCCATTAACAAACCCTTAACAATAACACATTTAGAATCAAAATCAAAGGATAATATTCCAATACAACACAACAAGAATCATTCCGAACTT
The DNA here is from genome assembly GCF_000331145.2 of Cicer arietinum. Classification (NCBI taxonomy): domain Eukaryota; kingdom Viridiplantae; phylum Streptophyta; class Magnoliopsida; order Fabales; family Fabaceae; genus Cicer; species Cicer arietinum. The sequence continues at coordinate 28,481,935 of NC_021161.2, forward strand.
ATCATGCAAAGTTCAAACAAGAAAAATATCCACAATGCAAGTTACACACTTATAACATCTCACTAAAGTTTCTTATAAGATATATCTTTCATTTTTTAAGAGTCACAACCTCTCTCAAAATACTAGTATTACACAACTTAAAAAACAAAACAATAGGAAACTCTTTAATTAAAACCTACAAATTGATTAATTGGTAATTTTTTTCAAGCATCTATAATAAAAGTCATCACACCTTTGTCCTTGAGACTATGATTTTCTAACAAAGCCTAAAACCTACACATGGTGCGAACTATTAAACTTTTGTGAATGCAAGTATATTCTCTTTTGTGACACTTTTTACTTTATGATTAGTAAATTATCAACTTATTAATGAAAAGAGAAAACATAAGCTAAATTGATGAGGAAACTTACCAATTCAATAACCCTCAACTGCAGCAAGCTATGAACAACAATACAAGCCCAAAAATCTATTTGATAAAGTAGATAGCAAAGCAAAATAAAATTTGAAGGATCAAGAGAATAGAAAAACAAATCAAAAACCCTAAAATACAAAAACAAAACCATCATGGCGTATTGGCGTATCTAACAAAACAATATATATATAAGGACGGGGTTCTTTTATTCACTTATATGAAGGTTAAAAGAAACCTAGTGCGAGCAAGAACGAGATTTGAAAGTGAGAATATGATGAGAGGAGGCAATGAATGAGACTATGCGAGTTTTAGCAGAGGGGAAGAGATCTGTGCGAAACACTAAGGCGAGTGAGACAGTGAGTGACGCAAGAGGAAAGGGAAGATAGGTCAATGCATCAAGAGTCTATTTTTCTTTTAGAGCAACATACGTTAGGTTCTGATGAAAAAAAAAAAAAACTTGTTTTAGAAAGTTAATTAAAGGTGACGATTAAACACTTTTAGACCATGTTAAAATGAGTGGCTGCTCAATCTTAATATACAACAGTTTTTTGGGTGGTCTAATACATCTACGCTTTATTAATTGTACTTAATAGGTAAATTATAAACAATGCCTAAAAATTTGTTGCTTATTTCTATGTTCATCCACAATTTTTGTAGTCGTGGATAACTAAAGTGTGGCCTATAGTAAAATATTATTATAGTGAATCATCAAAATAATAATTTTAAAATCATAGTTAGTTTTAATGGTTAAGATTGAACCATCTGATCAATGAAGTTAAAATTTCTAAATCATATTTAGTCTAATTTGTTAAAATTGAACAATTGAGTCGTCAAAATTAAAATTTATACGCCATAGATAGTTTAAATTATAAGCTATAACTTTAAATTATAATTTCGATGATTAAACAACGTAGTATATTACTTCAATTAATAATTAATATATCACATAAATAAAAAAATGTTTAAATTATATAATTTTAATATCTATATCTATCTATCTATCTATCTATATATATATATATATATATACACTTAATTATATTCTTTTAGCTTTAAAAAAAATTCAATTTGTGTAATATATATTGGATTTGCTCAAAATTGTCACCAAATTTATAAACTCGTTTACTAAATTCGTTTTTGAAATTTAAAAAAAAATTAAAAAAATCAATACGGAAATCATTAAAAGAAGAAATACAAAATAAAAAACTTTTGAAAAGTAGAAGTGATGTGCAATAATTAAGCATTACTTTTTTATTATTACTAAAATAATTAACTTCACCGAAACAATAAAACTAAACAATGTACTTTAGAAATCCCCTAATTATAATTATATTATTACTTTTAATATTTGTAGTTATATATCTCCTATTTTAATTTATATCAAACAATTAGTTAACAATACACGTTCAATTTTTTTTCTAAAAAAGTACTTTAATTTTTACATTTATAAAACTATTTTTGCTCATAATTTTTTCCGTGAATCACATGTACACGCGTGTATGTTCTAGTACTAGGGTTGTTCATGGTTGGTTTTTTTAAAAATCAAATCATATCCATTTTAAAACTAATATATGGATTTAGATTTATAACCAAATTTATTATTTGATTTAAAACCGGTTATAAAATCAATTATAAAATTAGTTATGGTTAAAAAACCGGTTTATAATTAAGTAATTGGTTTTGAAAATTTTAATTTTAAAATCGATTAAAATTTGATTATTTTTTAAAAAAATCATTTATTCATAGTTTAAAAATCGATTATAAAAAAATCGATTTTTCAATAAATTTCTTTAAAAAAATTCTCACCAAATTTTTCGAGAAAAAATTCGATTTAAAATTTTTTTGAGAAAAAAAAGTTTTTCCGTTATCTTTTCGAAAAAAAAAATTCAAATTTTTTTAAGAAATAAAATCTCAAAATTAACAAAATATTAGTAGTGGATAAAAACCAAATTCAAATATAAAAAATAAATAGTTATCCAACCAATTTATAAATAAACCGAATTATAACCATATTATTTTAACCGAATATTTTAAATGAATTTAAATCCAGTTTTAGATTTGAGCTTCGTAACCAAATTTTTTTCACAGCCCTACTTAGTACTTTGTTGAAAAGGAATCCTTTTTATGTGACATATTTACCAAAACTTGGGTTAGTTTTTCGATGAAAACAAAGAACCGAGTTAATGCTCAAATAAAAACGACGGAGTTAATGCTTAAATAGTGTCATATTTTATACTTTATCGATCGCACAATAGTTGTGACAGTTGATTTTGCATAAATTAAAAATAATAATAAATAAATACAATAGTGATTCTACTCTATTAATTTTATTAATTATAACAATAAATAAATACAATAGTGATTCTACTCTATTAATTTTATTAATTATTGATGTATTTGTAATATCATAACTACAAAGTTGAGAATAATAATGTAAAAGTAATTCACATTACATTAAATTAGAAGATATAACTAAAAATAATAATAAAAATTACATTAAATGCGACGATGATTGTGAAAAAAACAAATTATTTCTTTTTCTTTTATAATATAATATAAGGTTAAATTTTTGCATGACACTATTTTTTTGGGGTCAAAACATAACACTAATATACGCTTTTAAACACAGTCCATTCAAATAGTGGAAATTCAAATGGGCTAACAATATTTATGATTTCCAACTAAGTTTCAACTAATAGAATGTAGTGTGATAAAAGATGTACCCTACAGTTTTAAATATAAACAAAACGTACATATATATTTATGCACATTTTTGTTTATATTTAAAATGGATGGAGTATGTGTACTGACCCCATGACACTAATCCACCAAAATGGTTTGAGCCAACTCTTTTTCTAGTTACCATTGACCACCTAATAACTAACTCAGCTGAAAGCCACAAGTCTTTTCTCTCTAATAACCTACCTTCATTTCTTCGTCACATTCACATTTTCTTATCCTAAGGATGGTAAATTCAAAATTTTTACATTTTTCATTCAAGGTTCCTCAGCCAGCTTTGGAGAACAGTATGAAACAGCCTCTGCAACAGTGAGGAAGATCTTGTCCTCACCAAGAAAGTTTGCAAAGTTTGATGTGTGGAGTTTGTCTATCACTAGTGGACCAGGATTCGCCAGAACAAGCTGCTCAAAAAGAGGTACTTACTTTTTTAGTAAGATAATATATAATTGGCACATTATATTCTTATTTTATACGTTTTAGAAATGCTGTTAGCATACAAATATATATACTTTGATTAATCACCTGAACTTCTCTCTTTTGAAGACTTCTAAATAACTCTTCCAAGGCATGGATACCACTGGTATCAATGTCAGTAACGGCTGCAAAAAATTAAACATATTTTTTAGGTTGAGCACAACAAACCATAATTAGTATTTACTCAAACATTAAGTTATTATAAATATATTTAGCATTTGTTTTTTTTTAAAATTGTCCTAAATGAATTGAGGGTGAAGGAAAATAAAGACACTCACGTGACATCTCAACTATCAAAAATTGGATTCTTGTTTGGTAGTCTCTATTCACTCGTTCTTCCTCATCCATCAGCCATCTTAATATCCTGCAAGAGAATAGATCTTAGAAATAGGTTTTATTATTACCAAAAGGAAAGAAAAAACATCAATTTTATAATAGTTGTGTACATGAGAAGAGTGAAACACTAATTAATTCGGTAGTATAATACAAAATACAACTCTTCAAATTTAAGTAACAAATCCCAAGTTTTGAAAAAATAGACCACAACTATAATGGTAGCTCTGACGTTAAAGGTTTTTAATGTGTCTTCATGGTCCTAATTACAGCTACATCAGTCGAATTTGACCCCAATTTTGAACAATACCAATGAGAGCAACACGACCAGAACCGCGATTTAATACCGTAACAAATCCTTCCATAGAGTAATGTGTGTAACTCGATCAGATATTCAAACCATCCATTTGGTTTATTGGGCAATTTTTTGTCTTTGACCATGTTTCTTGTTTAGAACGTAAAACAACCCTTCACTTTTTATCATTAGATTTCAGTCCAATCGGCATGCATGTTTAAAATATTATTACTAAGCCATATCAGCAATGTGGAACTCTCAAGTCTCAACGCACCTCCTTCATGTGCAGAACGACATCTAGAGAGTGCGACATCAATAGCCTAATAATTGTATTGTTTCCTTTTAATTGAATCTAAATGTTTAACAAATAGAGGGGGAATACATAGTTACCTTTCTTTAACATAATTGGAGTTGGAAAAATATATTGCAGAATCAACTCTTATTATCAGTACACCAGGAACCCTTGTGGCCTCTGGATATTGCTGGATGTTTCTATAGACAGTTGTCCTAGGGATCTTCCCAAGAATCGCAGTTCGGGGCCTCGTGACTTGCAATAGGATTTTTGCAAAGGATATTGAGACCTGCCGCAACATGTAACAATCATAATCAAGTAAATATTAGTGCCAATCAGAAACTACTTTAAAATTATACATCATTTGATAACTAATCTTGGTACTTACCGCAATCAAAAGTCCTATCTCGACTGATGCAAAAACGACCCCAAAAAATGCTCCCATGCAAGCAACAAAATCAAATTTATCGATTTTCCAAATCAAAATTGCTGCCTTGTAGTCTACAAGGTTGATGACAGCACAAATGATGATTGATGCAAGAATGGCATTTGGAGTGTATTTGAAAAGTGGTGTAATGAATTGCAGGGTTAAGAGCACAACAACAGACATGACAATATTAGAGACCGCAGTTTCGCAGCCGGCCATGAAATTTACTGCTGACCGAGAGAAAGAACCTGGTGATAGAAAGAAAGTATAACAGCAGTTGTAAAATGATTAGTTTATAACACACTTAAATGCATTTTCATGATTAATCCCCTCAAGTTTGGTTCATGGTAAAATTGTTAAAAATGAACTTTTAATGTCAATTACTATTTATGTTACACATTATCTGATATGCTTTAATCCGTTGCAAAGAAAATAAAAATCTGTTATACTTTAATCTACCCTTGAATTTTTTTTAAACAAGTAAAAGGAATGCAATTGAGAAATTAGTGTGAAATATCAGGATTGAAAAGAAAAATGTTATTTATAACTTAATCCCTGCGGACTCAATTATATGGTAAAGTAACTAACTGCACATAGATTAAGAATAGTGGTTAACCTCATTTAATTTTCTTGATGTAAGCAAAAGAATAATCGCATTTTTCAAACTAACCTTTCTTTTCATTAAATATTGTATGGGAACTTGCTTCAGGGTATTTCGAAAGTAATAGCATTAAAAAGGTTGAAAATAGTTAGATTTTGTTAATATTTTGCACCATCAAATATGACTTCTCTTTTGATTATATTTGAATCAGGAATAGTATATTTTATCATGCATGACCATTTCTTACATCTTTCTTGTAGTTGTATTTGATGACGAAAAATAGGTAGGTTCAAAAATAAATCTTGTAGCTTACCAGTTGCTACATAACAAGATGTCATTGAACCAACAACATTCATAGCTCCTAATGCCACCATTTCTTTGTTTCCATCCAGTTGATAGTCCTTCATCGAAGCAAATGTTCTTCCAATTGCTATGGCTTCCTGATAACCAAAATATATGACATAATACCGAAAGCACAAGTAAACGGTAAAATACTCTATGAATAAAGATAATAGTCTCAAAGCTTTCTTACAGTCAAAGCTATCATGCCAGCCACAATGCCAATTCTAACACCTTTCCCAAGGTAATTGCCGGTAAAATAAATTTCCTTCACGGACGAAGGATTTATCCCTTTCTCTATGTGTTTTACCTACACACATCAATAGAAGAAACAAAACTACTACTTAGACAATTAGTACTTTTGTCTTACCTACACTGAGTACAATTATAATCTGCAATGTTCAGGAGAAGAGAAGGGTTATAGTACTTACAATTGCGACACCATGCTTGTCTGCACGGGTTATGTATACAAAAAGAGTGGAGAGCACAACAGATATCAATGGGGCAATTGCTGGCACCCAGAAGAGTTTCTGGCTCTTCTTTCCCTGATCCACAATATATCACAACATGATTTTTAAATAATTTACAATGCCGAAAATGCGTCTAAGAAATGTATAGTAAAATGAATAAGAGTGCTTACAATATACTTGGCAAACAGAAGAAAAGCAAGAAAGGTAGATCCAATTAATATAGTTTGCCAGTTCCACTGCAATATGTTAGATTTTAATCAGCTTTAGAGTTCGCATACGCACACACATATATCTTAAAATCCCATTATTAATTTTTGTGTGCAGGTATAGAGAAAGAGAGGGAAAGCATACACCATGATGGGCTGATGAGAATACTGAACTCATCACAGAGATTATATCAGTTTTCCTTGTGAACTTTTCAATCCCAAGGAAACCCTTAAGTTGTTGTAGGGCAATTGTGATGGCAGCTCCTCCCATGAAACCAACTATTGCAGCATGAGATAGGAAATCAATCAAAAATCCTAACCTGGTCAAAAAACCACACAATCAAAACTAATTAGTATATTAAAATGCAAAGAATTTTCATAAGAGTTTTGTAGCACATGTATAGGGAAAAGTATAGTGCTAGAAAAATTTCAAATGTAAACTCTCCTAGAATCAATGTGTCATACCTAAAAACTCCAAGAGTTGCCTGTGTAATCCCAGCGAAAAACGTCGCAGTAAAAGCAAGTCGTCTATACTCAGTTGGATTTGTATTGGGATCAATCTCGTTCTGAAGTAAAGTCCCCAATAAGAGAGAAACCACTGCCACCGGTCCTATTGCGATATCACGGGAACTACCCATGAGAGCATAAATCAGTGGTGGAACAAAACTGGAGTCTGTAAAGAGTAGAACAAAAAACAACAAAATCTCAGTTCTACATCCTAAGAAAAACACATAGAAAACTTGAACTATTGATGAGAAACAAGAGTCTTACACAGTCCATACTGTGGAGACAAATTTGCAAGCTTTGAGTATCCAATATCCTGTTATCAAACCAAATATATCAAAACATAAAAAAAATAAAATCGGTAAGTAATAGGAATTATAACAATTCTCTACTCATATGAACCATTTTATTGTTCTTCAAAAAGCTAAAAATCAACATTTTAAAGTAAATTTACCTGAGGAATGCAGAGACTTGCAATAGTTAGACCGGCTATAAGATCTCCTCTAAATTTTTTGAGGTTGTAAGTTCTTCCCCAACTAAGTATGGGGAATATGGCTTCTATTCCCAGAACGAACTTCCGGGACTTCGTCTGATCCTTGAAGGGACGTAGAGGATCGTCCGAAAAGAATGTTTCTTTTACAGTGTATTGGAATTCCTTGAAGAGGTTTTGTTTTGGAGGGACTCCAACCTTGTGCACGTATGGTTCCTGGCTCTGTGAAGATGTCAAACTTCTGCTATCCATCTCTTTTGTTTCAATATTTTCATCCGCTGGATGACTCATTGAGGACATCAACAATGACTTTCACTGTAATTCAAGTGACAAACTTAGCTAGTAAAATGAAAATAGTTTAACTGAAGTATTAAATTTTGCATTCAGAACAAGCTCCTATACACTTTCTTACATCGAATTGGTGCAGTTCCCACCCGGAGTGAATAGCAAGAGTTAGTAAGATTTCAATTACGTTCATCTTTGCCACTAATATGTTTATATAGACTACTCTAAACCTAACAGGCCTGACTAATGGGTCGAAAACAAATATTACACATAATTACAAAGTACGTTACTTACAACATAGAGTTTCACAGTTAAGCATACCATGATGCATACAGTACCTCTATAATTCAGAAACATTTAACCAACCTGAATGAAAGGTAGGGAAGGATCACTCGTTAAAATTTGAAACACTTATTGAGCAGCAACACCACTGTGAAGCAACTATGGTTTATATAACTCAAGTCAAAAGTTGGTGCTTTTCTGAAAGAATAAATGTAGCAAAATAAGAACACACATGTCACTGTCATGAATAGTTAGAATTTTTTAAATAAGTAATAGCAGTTCTATGTTCAACACTTACTAACAACCTATGGAAGACTCAGAAGTTTGGGTTCTCATGTAGCAAACCAACTATTTACTTCATATGAAGAATGGTAGAGAGGATATATATATATATATATATATATATATATATATAGTGTGTGTGAGAAGAAGCAAAAGTTACCACAATCTGAAATTTATTAATATATTATTAAATCATAAGACAACTTGTAATTGACGTGCTTAGTCGATAACCAAGTAGTCCAAAAAGTTAAATTAAAGAGAAGTTGAACCATGGTGTATATTACTACTAACCAAGTAGCCCTTTCCTTATTGTTACTCGTTTTTCTGTCGATAAGCTCCAATTGCATCATAGGAATTGCAATTCGTTTTTTTAATATACTTATAATTATTATTGCTAATTTTTTCATTTTGAGAATTTTTGCAATTAAACGGATTATACCTATTTGCACAAATACCTCGACCATTTCTGCTTGTTATTACATAAAGTCCAATACGCATATCTTGAGTTGGTATGGAAATGGGATCCCCTCAATAACCAAGTAGTCCAAAAAGTTAAAATAAAGAGAAGTTGAACCATGGTATATATTACTACTAACAATTTCACTGACACTTTGTCTTGATTTCTATTGCCAAATTTCGAATCTAATTTAATCTGGAGAATAATTTGAAGAATTTTAGGAGGACAATTCGGATATGGTATTATCTAAATATAAGATGACAAAGCAGTTTGAAATATAGGGAAATTGATAGTGAAATTTAATATCTATTGATGTGCATGTAAGTACATCTGTATTTTGATAAACTTAGTTAACATACTAAAAGTAATTCCAAAAATGCACATACATTAATATTGACATTTTAAGCCTATTGATAACAAATTCTCAAATATCATTCGTTTATGGCTAGGAATAACAATCAAACCATTACAAGAATTTAATGGCTTCAAAATGGGAAACACTAATACATCAAATGAAAAACAAGTGTAATGCAAGTTTCACTCTGTTTATGTTGTTGAAGCTCCAAAGTGAAGCTTTTACTAAAATCATTGTGGCAAATTGTGATTATACCAAACTCATTGTCAATTCAAACATGCACTTATGTCAACCTCCCTAATAAGATTAAAAATGAATCAAATTATTAAACCTTAATATTGTTATATTTTTATGAGTATCCATCTATAAGTTTCCTCCGTAAAGATAGTCATGTTGTATTGTTGTTCAATCCCTCTCTCGTTACATTTTTATGTGTGATTTAAACTACATGTGTTTGGTTTTGTCGTAGAGAGTCAAAAGTAATTTCAGACACAAAATTGATTTTGATATGTTTGGATGATGTCGATTGAAATTGATTTTACTTCTAAAATTTATTCTTACTTGAAGTTAGTATTGTCAATTGTGGATCACAGAAAATAGCGGCTTGTTCACATTCCACTATGCTATAGTGCTATAGCATCGCATTATCGGTTATTTGACAACACTGACTTAATAGTGTATCGTAGAGCAATAGCGATTAGTTCAATTTTCACTATGCTATAGCGGCTATTTGACAATGCTACTTGAACAGAGAATTTGTAGTTTTTTACTCCAAATGTGATTTTTACACTATAACTTTTCAACTCACTTTGATATAAACGAATTTAAACATAAACCACTATACATTTTTAACACAATTTTAACTAAGTTACTAAAATCAATTATTTTACTGCTGAACGAAACACCTGTTTGGAAAACACCAAAATCATGGTGGCCCAAAAGCTCTACATATTTAAGCTTCCAAAACCACAATTGGAGAGCTTTAAACTCACGGCGGCGACAACCCGCCGCTAAACCAAACACATGCAATGTAAACCATTCAATAAAATAATATCAATTAAAATATAGTATCATACATTAGCGTTAACGTGGTGCCACAACATTTGCTTTTTAGTTCACACTTTATGCGAGTAACAATATAACAAACACGAATTGAACTTTTCCTTAAACATAACAAGACAACCCAAATTTGAACTTTTCCAAACTACTAAGAGCCACTAAATGTCAATTCAAAAATGATTTTAAGTTTGAAGAATAAAGTCCAACCTAACTATAGACTAAAAACTCACCTCTCTTTCCTATGCTTCTCATGCAAACCATTGATAGTGGAAGATTCCAATCTAAACCTATCATTATTTCAACGAAGCAAAAAATTAGAACAAATTAAAATCAATAAACAACGACTCAAAAGGGAAAAAAGAGAACGCATTGTAATACTATATACACATGAAATAGAATATACCCGTAAACAGTTTTAGCTTCGTTTTCAATTCTCCACAATCGATGGTTCTTGTGAGTCTTCACGAAATTTATTATTTTGAAATATTGAAATCTGAAACCCATTAATAGAAAAGGTGAGTGACACTAAATTAAAGAAAACGATCACGTCCTGATTCGATGAATCTATTTGTGTTAGACAAGTGTTAATTTGATTTTGCCAGCTTGTGTTTGGTTGCTCAGAAGAAAAATAAATTAGGCGATTTCATACATCGCCTATACTAGAAAAAAATTGAAAAATTGAGGTAAAATCATACTCCCTCCCCGCACACAATTATCAATCTACTATTTTAGACATATTAAAATAAATTATAGATATGAAACAAATGAATAAAAAGAGGGTTTTGATAAAAAAAAATATGAACAAAAGAACGAACAGTTTTTTTTTTAATAATTGTTCTATATAGTATTAATTATTATTTATAAAATATATTTTAAAAATATAATTATATCACTTTAAAAATTAAAAATATCAATTACTTTGAGACAATTTTTATTTTGCAAACAAATTAATTATTGTGAAACGCAAAATACAATTAATTTTTGTTTTACATAAATACATTTTTTTATTAATTAAAACGTAAATTTTAATACTTGTATGTAAGGTGGCTTGGCTTCTATGATGAGAATAAAATGAAACTCCCTCACTTGTGAGAAGGAGAAAAATAGTCCACGGTCATGGGTAAATTTTAGTAAAAAAAAAATTTATAACTTTTAAACATATAATTTTGATCCTTAAGTAGATGTTACAAGAACGTTAATTGATAAAGGAAATGTGGATTAAAATATTTAAATATGTTTTTTATGCTTGTAAATATAACAGTTTTTAGTTTTATTCTCTGAAAAATATTTATTTAGATTTTATAATATCCAAAAACTTTATTTTTTTGTCATTAACGTTAAATGGACGTTATAAAAACGTGAGCCGACAAATAGAGAAAAATGTGAACCAATTATAGCACTTCAATGGAAATATTAATTCAAATATTAAAATAATTCGTATTTGTATTTTTATTTATTATTTAAATATTGTTTCGATTAAATTTTTTTAGAATAATTATTTAAATTTATATTTCTATTGGAGTTTGTATACTTATTTTATTAGAAATAAGTATACAAATTTTTTTTATTTGTTATTTAAATATTGTTTCAGTTAAATTTATTTAGAATAATTATTTAAATTTGTATTCTCATTGGAGTTTGTATACTTATTTTATTAAAAATAAGTATACAAATTATTCTAATATTTAAATTAATGCTACGATTAGTTGATGTTTTCCTCTATTTGTTTGCTCAGGTTTTTGTCACGTCCATTTTAACATTAAGTACCTAAAATAAAGTTATGAATATTGCATGGATGAAATCCAAATAAATATTTTTCAGGGATTAAAACTGAAAACAGTTATATTTACAAGGACCAAAAATATATTTAAACGTTTGATCTACGTTTGTTTTTGTCAATTAACGTTTTTGTAACGTCCACTTACCAAAAATAAATTTTTCTGATATTATAGGGATGAAATCCAAATAAAAAAATTTACATGGACAAAAACTAAAAACTGTTATATTTATAGGAACTAAAAATATATTTAAACCTAAAATTAATTAGTTTATTAAAGACTACACTAATTGTGAAATCTTTTTCTTGTTCCAAAATTCATTCAAAATACACATGTCATGCGCAACATTCTTGTTGAAATAATGTTATGCAAGTGTTTGAAGACCATGAACAATTTCCTCTTCTAATATTGTGTCACTCCAAGAGTTTACGATACGTATTTTAAGTAACACAATTATCTGAATATCCTCTTTATGAGTTTCATCGATATTATCTTCTATATTTTGCTAGTTGTCTTAGACGAACTACTATTGAATACCTCATGAATGACATACTTAATTTATGACATTAAAAATATATGTAATTCGAAAATCTTTAATTAGTCATTCAAATTGCATGTCAAATATTGAAAAATCACTATTTTAAGGAATGCTTCTAAAAATCATGAAATTGAAAAAATAGTTTTAGTTAGAGACATATATTTTTGACATGGATAAACTAATGATGGACACACATTTACAACATCTCTAAACTAACTTAGTTTTGAAATTAAATTAACCTTATACTTTAACTAATTGAACTCAAACTCAATTGTAGCAACAACTTTTTATGTTAAAAGAGGTACGTGCAAGAATACTTGGAATGTTGAGAAACCTAAAAAGGTTTCTAATGGTTTAGCCTAGAGAGGGAGAGTAAAAGTTATTGTGAGCAAGTATAAAAATATGTGTTTCTCTCTTATATTTCATTTCTTTTATTTGATAAAATCTTTAATGTTCTTTTATTTGATATTTGAATTATCCTATATGTTATTAAGTAATTTGAATTATTTGATAATTTTCTTTTTCAGGTTTCACCATTTCTGCCATTAAGTAATTCAAATTACCTATATATGTAACTCAAATTAAAAAATCAAAATTGCTTTTTCAAGTTTCTCGTAACAACCTAATTTGAATTACATTAAAGAGTAACTCGAATTATTCACTAAAAATCTATTTTATTCACAAAATATTTTACTACATAAGTCATATTACTTCTTTTTCTCATTTTCTAAGGAATATTTATAATATCTTCTCTATTTTCTCTCGTACAAAGAACTCTTTGAAAACTCGCAAAAACCCTTTGATGTGAGGGATTGTTAGTGAAATTTTTAGCTAAGTAGAGTTTTGTGATTGTGAGTGTTCTATTAATTGTGAAAATGAGTAATACGAAGTTCATCATCTACCATCGAGAGAAAAAAAAATAAGAAAGTGATATATTAGTAATGAATTAAATATTTTTAAATTAAATGAATGAAATATTAGTAATCTATACTAAGATTATTTATGACCGATTTCAAACATAACTTCTTCCACATGGGCAACCTCTCAAGGATTCTGTCTCACAACAATTCTACATTAAATACTATATCACTAAATTAATTACAAGAATCTAAAATAAATCAAAACAAAAACGGAATATGTAAATAAATTTTAATCAAACAATTAATTCCATTAAACCATTTACAATACATTAGGAAATAACAAGATTTATTGTCAAGCGTACAAGTGAACAAGCACCGTAAAATTTTAGATATTCTACTAAATTACATTGATGAAGTTGACAAGCTGTTGTATATATATTGAAACATTATAATTCTATTAAATGAAGAAAAAACCAAATATTTTAGGCTTTTAAAAAGATAATTTCATACCATATATACTTCAAACCAGAGGCAATATTATTCCTCACATATTTTGTTTCAAAAATAGATATCGAATATTCATGTTGTGAGTGCACTTTTTTGCTTCTTATAGAAGTCTTATAATTGTATCTATATAAATAGATCCTAACATCTCTTTTGAAACCTAATTTTGCATTAGATAGTGTAAGCACATAAAAAATATGATACACACAATACCTCCAAAATATGATGTTCTCTTTAATATAAGTATTCGAAAGAAAATTGAAAGTAAGAGACGTCAACCACAACAAACTTTCGTTTTTTAGAGTTAGTCTCGATGAACAACAAGGTTAGAGTTTGTTTATTGTTTTGTTTTTGTATCATATATTACATATTATTATATTGACGACTCTAACACTAATTTTTATTTTATTTTTATATTTAACAACATAATGGAACATTTTTTATAGAAATTCTGTGATGATATGATTATTTTCAATGGAATGGTAAATATTAAAACTTAACTATTACCTACTTTTTTTAACTAAATAATGGTTGACCATACATGTATATAAAGTTTTATATTTATATCTGTCATTTTGTTGATGACACTTTGAAAGTTAATAACAATTGAATGATATGATAAACTCATAAACAAGTTTCTTTTATTCAAGGTGGCACTTGATATCAATCATAAATTTATGGAGAAGACATAAGAAGTAAAGCAAATTATTGATGACAAACCAATTCTCAAAATGTGAAATTTTTATTTCAATAATGGTCAAGAGATACATGGATAAAAGACATCATGCATGGTTTATTTAGGATTTTTATTCCAAATTCGATATTTTATTTACTATTTAAATTTTAATATTGACTTCGTGCATGATATTGGTTCTCTAATTATCAATCTATATTTATAACTATTTCATATGTTATTTTTTTTTAATCAAATATCTGAATTAGTTATTTCATAGGTTAAAGAAATTTTGGAAACAAAATTTGCAATCATTGCTAAGTACCAAGATCGATTTTCTTCGGTTACCATTATTGCTTTTAAGTATTAAAAAAACTTGCTTAAATTACCAGGGATTGTAAATTGTATCAATCTAGACAAATCAAATGAAAATCATTTCTAAAATAAAAAAAATCGTAATTATCTTTTTATTTTAATTTTTGTTTCCATTAATAAAATAAAAAATGATTTGAATTATTTATTTTTTATTATCATGTTAATTTTAGACCTAAAAAGTAATAAATAAAAATGAAGAAAAAGTTAAATATATATTTCTTTTTATTAACAACCAAAAATCAAAAAAATAAAATAAATGAAAATCATATTGTTTTTTATTGAAATAAAAAACAAAAAGTTAAGGTAAAAACTTCAAACTGTCATTTTTTTTATGAGTAATTATAAAACGGTGATCAAAATTAAGTGGTAATAGCTCTTCCTCTCTACTTAGAATTTACTAGAGAATCATAGTAAAGAATAAGTAAATACCACGACTCTAATTTTGTCCAAAAAAGATAGCATTGATGAAGAAGGGTGCAAGTTATTTTGCGACATAAGATTCAGGTCGTTTTTTTGACTTGGGGTGTGAGTTATTTTTCTTGGCTTAAGATGTGAGTCGTTTTTTTGACTTAAGATGCAAGTTGTTTTCTCGACTTAGGACGCAAAGGGGTGCAGGTTGGAAATCCCAACATTAAACGAACAATAAAATGTGTCCAAGTCAGAAATCTCGACTTCAAAAGAATAATAAATGGTGCGGGTAAGTCATCCCAGCTTCAAAAAATAAAGGGTGCATGTTAGTCATCCCAACTTCAAAGAAAAAGCAAAGGGTGTGAATCAGTCATATCGTCTTTAAAGGAAAAATAAAGGATGCAGGTTAGTCATCCTAGTTTCAAAGGAAAAATAAAGGGTTCGGGTCGAAAATCCTAGCTTCAAAGGAAAAATAAAGGGTGCAGGTCAATCATCCCAGCTTGAAAGGAAAAATAAATGGTGCGTGTTAGTTATCTCGACTTCAAAGAAAAAATAAAGGATGCGAGTCAGTCATTCTGGCTTCAAAGGAGAAATAAATAGTGTGGGTCAGAAATCTCAGTGTCAAGGAAAAACAAAAAGAGTGTGGGTTAGTCATCCTAGATTCAAAAGAAAAATAGAGGGTGCGAGTCAGAAATCCCAGCTTTAAAGAAAAAAAATAAAGGGTGTGGGGAAGTCATCTCGACTTCGAAATAAAAATAAAGGATGTTCTGGCTTCAAAGAAAAAAATAAAGGTGCGGGCCAATCATCTAGGCTTCAAAGGAAAAATAAACGGTGCAAGTAAGTCATCTTGACTTCTAAGGAAAAATAAAGGATGCAGGTCAGTCATCCCGACTTCAATGGAAAAATAAAGGAGAGGAAGAGGTAGAGCTGGGTGTTAGGAAAAACACTATGACACATTGAATTGCATTTTAAAAACCCTATGTGGTTGTTGACTAGTGCATTGCACTAGTGGTTTGCGCCATTGCACTGGAGTGAATTTCCTGGAATATTATTGTGCCATTTTGTTTAGAAGG
The DNA here is from genome assembly GCF_000331145.2 of Cicer arietinum. NCBI lineage: Eukaryota > Viridiplantae > Streptophyta > Magnoliopsida > Fabales > Fabaceae > Cicer > Cicer arietinum. The sequence goes on from NC_021161.2 coordinate 28,498,447, forward strand.
ATCGCATATTACGCCAGTACACATCCCCTTTAAAAAATTGAACTTGAAACTTTGTTTCAACTCCCATTTGCATCCAAAACCATTGCAAAAAGAGTTCTTGTTCTTGTGTTATTTTTTTTCTATGTGCTACTATTCCATATGTGGAAAGTTTAACAACATTATAGCAAAGACAAATGAGGTATGGGTGAAGGAGTTTTACACCAATGCCTATGTGAGAAAACACGAGGGACAAACTTGGAGGTCTTATGTGAGGGGGGAGAAAATAGTGTATTGTGGGAACACTTTTAGCAGACTCTTGTAAATAGAACCCCTGCTACAATGTTGGTTGACAATAATGAGAGAAAAGCATGTAGCATATATAAATTACAATTATATTTTAGAAACTTTGAGCCAAAAAATGCCCAATGGAGACCTTACCTTCCCAACAACCCTTTCCCGGTATTGATAGACCCGACTTCCCTTAACCTATAGGCGAAAGTTTGGTTTATCTTCTTCCACCATAGTGTGGAATCATGTTTCAACTACTCGGAGGTTAGAGTGTAAACGACACTTGGTGTCTTTGCCTTGAATAAAAGGCGTCCCATTAATTTGGGACAAATTATCTCAAACAACATTGTCAAGTTGGAAAATGACGATAAAATAGTTTTGGGGCATGCTTCAATCGTTCACATGTTGTATTTGGAACAAGGGATCAAGAGTTATCCAAATGATGGTAAACTCACTCCTCTCAAACATATAAAAAAAATGGTTTGAGAGTGAGCTCAAGAAGATTGACGATGCTCTTGCAGCTAGACCCTCTACCTCAACCACCTCAGCACATATTTTGAATTATGATGTTATGTGACATGCATGACCAATACTCATTTGGAGGTGTACCACCAGTATGATTTACAAACTAACATGACTAGACGACATATGCTCAAAGCTTTATGAGTGCCAATATGGAGCATGTTAGTGTGCCTGATTTCTACCAGCACTACTCTGACATTCCTTTCTCGCCTCAATTCCATCCTCAACACTAACAATCTATTCCTCCTCAACCTACCTCAAACTACCAACACCAGGAGTTCTTCCCCACTTAGGGTCGAGTTGTGATTTCTCTGATGTATTAGAACAAACTTAAACTTTGATTATGACTAGTTTTAGGAATGAGGCAAGGACCTCAGTTGTCGTTTTTTTATGTGTTTCTTATTTTATTTTTTTTATTCTTTTTTGTTTACCATTTTTAAGTGTAGTTTTTATTTGTTTTGTCCTTTTTAATTTAAATTTTATTGTATTTTGGTTTTATTTTTAACAATTTTATTTGTAATGCTTTACATTTTGAATTAATGAGACTAGCCTGTTTTCTTCAAAGTTGATATCTTTGTGTTACCTTTCCTTCAATATTTGTTTGTGCACTTGTTCACACAACTCTAATAAAAGTACTTGTTTTTATAAATAACATTGTCAGTTTGCAGCATGGGTTGTTTGAGATCATTAATATTTGCCTACATAATTGACAATTCATTTGACCTGCCAAATGAAGATTTTGTTTCCTCTTACCTAACAAGTGAGGTTTGACCCGAATATTTATTTTCTTCGGTGTATGAAATTTTGACATGTATCATTTCTTTAGAACTTGCATTTTTTTCTCTACATTGTGTTTACTTGTAAATTGTACATAGACTGATGCTTTTTTCTTGTTACCTTTTGAGTTATTTTTGTCCACCCTGTACTAGTTATTATCATTCGTTTGCACCTTTGAGCCTGAATCCCTTTATTTGTGTTACTTAGACTTATTACAAGTCAATGGCCAAAATTATTTTTATCCTAAACCTTACTTGGAGTTAGGTAGGATATGCTATTTATGACTTGACAAAAACTTTAATTTTGAGGTTTCTCATGAAATAACAACATTTTTAATTTGGGGTGTAGTACAAGATAAACAAAAGCAGAAAATCGTTGTAAAGAAAAAGAGAAAAAAAAATGTGTCATCTTGCTAAGTAATAATTGGTGATTTCATAGGGTTAGTGCTGACACAAGGTGATTTCAAAGTACAAAATTTCCTTTTGATAGAAGTTAGAGCACAATAGGGAGGACCAAGGGCGCATTGCGCCAGTCACTATATTGTAGTGCGCATCTTGACACAACTCACCGTATCTGAGCGCAACAAAGAAGCACCTCAGCGCATTGCGCAACGTGCTACACCACAATTAGCTTTCAGGCAACACATTGCGCAAATTGTTGCACCATAATAAATGTTAGTTATTGTAGCGCATTGCTCCTAGACCTAGCGCAATGCGTTGGTGCGAGTTCTCATACCATTATTTAAGTCAAAAATTATAATTTTGTTAGGGTTTAAATTTTTTGATGCAAAAAAGGAGGCATCTGCACAAAGAGGAGACAAAATGCAACCTTTATGTGTAATTTCCTTCTCTCTATGTATCTTTTATCAAATAATATGAGTAGGTAATTTACTCAACGATTATGTATTAGATGAATCTTGTTGAATCTATTTAGTTTTGGTTTTCTTATGTTATTTATGCAATTATAACATATTTGATTATTCGTATACTTTTGTTTATAATTTGTTGTTGTTGTTGTTATTCACTACTAGAAAATTGGGCTTTTAATACAACAGATTTAAGTCGGTTATGTGCTACCAGACTTAACAAATGAGGCAGAGGTACATTTAAGTCGCTTGTGCGTATAAACGAGTTAACAAAATGAGGCGGTGACAGATTTGTAAATATGTGAAAAACGATTAACACGGTTAGATTGACAACCGACTTAAGAGATACTGTAAAAATAAAATTAAAAAATTAATATATCCCATCATACTCGCTAAATCAGTTACTTGTTAAACGATTTAATAAAAATCAGTTACTTGTTAAACGATTTAATAAAACGAGGCGGTGACAATTTTGTAAATATTTAAAACTTGTTTAACGCGGTTTTATTAATAACTGACTTAAAGGTAAACGTAAACAATAACCTTTAACCACGTGAAACGTTTTATCTTCACATCGCCATCTGTACGTGTTTCATCGCCACTATTTCAGGTATGGTTGTTCAAGTTATTGAATAATAAATTTATATGAATAATTCATTTAGATAAAATGATTAGTATATGTGCTCATAATTTCATTTAGATAATAATATCATATTATTTGAAGGAAAAAAATATGTCAAATTCATTTTTTTTTCTAATGATTTTTTATTTTACTTTAATAGTTACTTATTTCTAACAAATAATTATGTATCATAGTTATTTGAGTAAGTGTACAAGTGTGGATAAATTTTTACGATTTACTTTTAAAAAAAACTTCATAAAAACCAAGAAAAAATTTATTGTTGTTTTTTTAAATAGAACATGTTATATTTTGAAGAAATAAGAAATCATCATGGGATTTGTCATAGTTATACAAAACGGATATGGTATGATGATTTGTTAAACATGACAAATCTATAAGAGTGACTACTATGTCATGTTGCATATGTTGAACATCTTAACATAGTTGTTTCATGGATGCAAGTACGTAATTTTTTACATGTTGTTATTGATTGTATTTTTTTGTATTTGTCTGATAAAAAATTATAAGTTGTTATTGATTGTATTTTTTAATGTTCATATGATAAAAAAATTAGGATTCATATTGATTGTGTGTTTTTTTTTCTTTACAGATATTTGATGACTCGAGATCAAATCACCGGATCACAGTAAATAAGTTCGAAAACATCGTGTGGATTTTATTTTGAAATTAATTGAAGAAAATGACGATGCTAATATATGTCTATTGAATATTGCTACATTGTGGTTTTGTAATTTTGTTAATGGATATCTAATTATTAGTCAGAAATTTTGTACTCTATATTTTTTTGTATAAACATGAGATATTGTGATATTGTATATTTTGATTATTAGATGTTTATATAAGATTGTGATTGTAAGTACAAAACTCTTATTTGAAATTTAATACGAAATATTGTATGGATTAGGAGCGTGAAAACAAAATGAGAAATTTATATAAAAAAAAAAATTATTTTAACTATATCTATTAAGTCATTTGGTCAAAATATCCGATTTAAAAAGATGATGTGTTGTACTGAATTTATGATGTTTAAGTCGGTTAAGGTGAATCGACTTAATATGATGAAGCTCTGTTAAGTCGATTCATGGAACGAGTTAAAAAACAACATATTTTTTAAGTCGTTTGTTGTTAACTCGGGCACGGAACCGACTTAAAATGTACATTTTAACTAACTTAAAAAGGCAAAATTCTACTAGTGATTGTCCCCTATGAAACTGAACAAATATATTATTTCGTTATTTGAAAATACGTTATAAATATCAGAACCAAAATATATGTTTATGTTTTAATATTGTTGTATGAATATAAAATATTAACATATGTCTAATAAATTAATGTTTGTATATGCATTGAGTAATAAGCTTGATCACCTAAGGATTTAGAGTTTGTTGTTATGAAAAATATTGTATATGCATTGAGTAATAAGCTTGTTACTTTAAGGTTGTTGTTATGAAATATTAACATATGTCTAATATAAAATATTGTATATGCATTGAGTAATAAGCTTGAGTAATTAGTTTTATTGGTTAATTTGACGTAATCAAATACGTTATATTGTTAAAATAATAAATCAGTAATTTCATAGTGAAAAAAATATGATTTTAATTTCTTAATCATCTTCTCTTATTGAGTTTTCATTTATTTAATTTTATGTTTGTCCGAAATTATCAACACACTTATAAACCTTTTGTTAACAAGTGTTATAACTTTATTACATTACCAAATTAATTACAATCCTTGTAAAAGTTTATTACTTTATTACTTAAACGATTTAGTATATTTAAAAAAAAAAAATTATTCCATGAGTATTATGAAATTTTAAAATGTACATATATCATTATTAGTACGAAAACAATTAGGTACGTTGTGCACATGTAAACAATGAGGCATGCACTAATAGTGACAACTAAAAAGATTGAAAAGTCAAAAAGTACGAAACTCAATACTTCTTTATTTTGCATTTATTTTTGTGGATGCTGCTATTTACAGAGTAGCCCCACACATGCAACATGAAGGACACAATTGAATACTGAATGATTCCAACAACTTAGCCACATACATTATTTCGATGCCAATTTTCCATCGCTCCATTTTTTAGAGTTTGAATACTAGATTATTTTATTTACTTTGACAAGTAAAATTATCTCCAATCAAATACTATTGTCTTGTAAATACATTTCATTTGGTAGTTACAACTTGCAAGACTATCAATTTATAGAATATATTTTTTGATTTAAAATTTCTCACCTCTTATTCGAATTTAAAATTATCTGATTCTTTATACTATTAAAGTGTGTGAGTCAAACTACCAAATATTTGTTCAAATTAATATTTGTTAATATACTTTTGAGTAACTTAATTTTACAAATTTAATTTTAATTAAAATTTAATTTTCTCTAACGTAATTTATATTTAAATATTTTTTCTTTAAATAATATTTTACTAACTAAAATTTATTTAAATTATATAAACAAATGTACTTTTAAATATGTATTTATAAAAGGAGTATATATTTTGTTATAATACAATGTGAGTAATATGTTTATATTAATTTTTCGAACAACAATAATTACTACAAAGAGAAATACCAATAACAAATAAATTGTTGAAAAGCAAACTGTGTTTATTTAATGTTTAATTTATTTAAGCTAGCTTATTTAAAAATAGTATTTAATTTAATTTAATCAAAAATAAAAGTTAAACTATATTTTTTTATACTAATATTTAAGCTAGCATTTGTTATTGGGTGTTTTGAAATTAAAAACATTGTGAGTAGCTTATGTAGCTAACTAAACCAAAGAAAAACATTGTGAGTAGCTTATATAGCTAACTAAACCAAACACCCAAAGAAAACTGAAACCAAAACTTTCTCTCCCCCGTTACTCATCCACAAACGTATTCCCCAAAAAAAAAATCAAAAACAAAAAAAGAAGAAAAAAGATGGTCTCTTCTCTCTCTCTCTCTCTTGTATGAATGTAAGTGGCAAAATAAAAATAATTTTGTTTTATAGTGTTAAATGCGAAATTGACAATACAAAAGTGTCAATTATGTTAGTTTTAATTAAATATAGATTTGGGTTAAAATTAATTTAATGAATTGTATTTACTAATTGTTGGTATATCAAGTGTGGGTAATGAAGTAATATTAAATGGAAAAATAGATATTGAGCACTATATAAGTGGGAGGACTCATAAACGCATTACCTTAAAGTTTTATATAAAGATGTGGTGTCCAATCCACATGTGTGGTTGTTCTTGGCCCAATGTGATGATTCTTCGGACCCTTTCATTACCCAAAGTGGTATATAGAACTAGGTTAGTTTGATTTGTGCATTTAAATGGAGATGAAAAATAAATGTCCGAGTATAGTTAATCCCAACTCTACTAATTACACACTTTGGTGAGGTCCTTGCTGGACAATTGGGAAGTCTTTGTTATGACATTGACCAATTCAACTCCAAGTAGAAAGTTGAAAATGTCAATGGTAAAAGAGAGCATGTTGAATGAAGAAGCTCGAAGAAAGGAGCGTGGTTTGATTGGTTCTTCTTTAAAGTCAGAAGCACTAGTAACATAGTCACGAGGGAGAAATCACTTTAGACACGACAATTCAAAAAGTTATAGCAAGTCAAGAAACATGTCAAGTATTAGAAAAGAAGTGAGTGATATGCTATCATTGTGTTAAAACACGTCACATAAAAATAAATTGTAGATTTTTTAAGAGAGATCAATCAAGGGAAAAAGACGAAGACAAAGAGAAGAAAAATGATAAAGATACAACTATAATTGCATCTGCTAGTGATGTATATATTGTTTGTGATGATAATTATGTAAACCTTGCATGTTAGGATTCAACTTGAATTATGATTCAGGTGCCTCATATCATATTTCTTCTCATCTTAGTGTTGGTGATTTTGAGATATGTAGGCGTATGTAAAATGATTGGTACGAGAGATGTTTGGGTTGAAACAAGTATTGGATGCATACTTCAATTGAAGGATGTTAGTAATGATCCTGATATTTGTCTCAACTTGATTTCGGTGATAGCTAAGGATATGGAGGGTTATCACACTTACTTTGATGGTGGCAATATATGTGAAATCACCAATGGGTATCTAGTGGTAACAAATGAGCAAAGTTCTACTTCTCATTATAAGATGTTTATCAAGCTATGCAAGCAAGAGGTGAATGCAATTGAAGATACCTCTGTTGATTTATGGCAAGTGTGCCTTGGTCACTTGAGTAAGAAAAGACTCAACATACTTGCAAAGAAAAGTTTTCTTTCAGTGAAAGGTACACCTCTAAAAACTTACACTCATTGTTTTGTAGGAAAACAACATAGAGTTTATTTTCATAACATTTATCCTCATAGGAGGCAAAATATTTTTGATTTAGATCATATTAATATTTGCATGATTGATAGTAAATCTCTTAGTAGTGCATCCTATTCTGTTACTTTTATTGACGACCACTCTAGAATAGTGTGAGCTTTCCTTTGAAATCCAAAGACCAAGTACTTTGAGCTTTTAACACTTCCATTCAAGTGTTGAAAGAGAAAAAGGAACAAAATTGAAATGTGTTTCGATCAGATAACGATGGTGAATACAAAGGTCCATTTGAAGAGTTTTATAAAGAACACATAATTAGGCTTGAGAAGACATTTTCAAAGACGCCTCAACATAATGGTGTTGCAAAGAGAATGAATCGCACAATCATACAATTAATGACAAATTATCGAAATCCTTTTGAGGTGAAACAACAAAAACTACAGTGGATTTGATCAATCTTTCTCCTTCTATTCTCCTTGGCGGTGAGGTTCCGAAGAGAGTGTGGACATGGAACGATGTCTCTTATCATCATTTGTGACAGGCACCCTTAACCCCAAAATAATATATATATATATATATATATATATATATAATAGTTTTTTTACCATATTTTTATAAATATTTTCAGTGGATAAATAAAAACCATTTCAAAGGAAAAAGAAACATTTGGGTGAGAAAATCCAAATAGTGTGTTTTTCGCTGGTTATGGTAATGAAGAATTTGGTTATAGATTGTGGGATTTGGTTTTCAAGAAAATTATCGAAAGTCGAGATGTGATCTTTCTTGAAGACCAGACTATTGAAGATTTTGATAAAACTGAGAAACAAAAGCCAAATTTCTGAATTTACATTGATGTTACTCATAAAGCCTCTAGTTAAATTTTTGTTTATGGGTGAGATATACAGGTAGATGTTGAAAATGTAACTGAAGACCATGTTCCTCATTGTGATGGACTAGATGAGTAGGTTCTAGCTGAACCGTCGGTTGAACCTCCGTTGAGAAGGTTTACTAGAGAGCACAAACCTTCCTATATATATCCTCCATATAAGTATGTGATGATTATCGATAATGGAGAGCCAGAGTACTACCAAGAGACTTTTGCAAATGTTGATAAGGAAAAATAGTTAAAGGCCAGGCAAAAAAAGATGAATTCCTTGCATGAGAATCACACATTTGAGTTGGTGAAGTTTCTTAAGAACATAAAAACACTCATAAAGAAATGGGTATACAAGATAAAGACAAAAGAAAATAGTTCTCAACCAAGACTTAATGATTATGGATAACACATACAAGACTTGCCGGTATCGATTGCCATTACTTGAGATTATTGGTGTTACTTATACTGAAATGAAATTTTGCATGAGATTTGCATATCTACAGTTTAAACAGGTTGATAAACTCACGTGGGCATTACAAATGTTGAAAGAACAAATTACATATATTGAAGTTCAAGTCATAATTACTTATAAAGACATTGCTTTGATGAGTGTAATTCAATATGTTTTTCCAAAAGTAGTCAACTTATTGTGTTTGTTTCATGTATGCAAGTAATGAAGGCATGAGAGGATTTTTCTTAGAGTTATGATGAGACTCAGTATTACATGAAGTTTTCTATTTTAGAAGAAATTTGTAGTAATTGTTATATTTTTTATGATTAGGTACATTAGCAGTGGTTAATTCCTCATAAGGAAAGATTTGTTGAGGCATGGACAAATAGATTTATGCCATTTGGGAACACGACAAGGAAAAGGGTTGAGTTTGTGGATTGAAGTTTGAAAAGGATATTACGAGACAATATGAGGGACATATGTAGTGTTTGAGAAACTATTTCTAGCATTATTTTACTACAACATATTTAGATAATAGCATCATTTGAAAACAACATAATTCAAATGGTGCATTGACACAATAATAGATTGTTCGCCCATTTGCATGGTGTTGTGTCTAAAACTGCAATAGATCACATTGCGATTGATTATGATCACGTGAAGTATGTGGGTATTGATAAGTCTGAGTGTTATCGCACTATTAGGACAACATATGGTCTACCTTGTGCATGTGAAATAGTCAGGTATAATATGATCTCATCTCCCATTTCGTTAGATGCTATTCATGTTTGGTAGAGTAAACTTTCATGATGATGGATCGGGTAAACCTCTAGTGTTATTTGTGAAACATGAAATAGATGTCATAGTGAAAAAGTTTGATGTACTTGGAAAAATTGCACTTAAAGGTAAAGTGAGAGACACCGCTTATCGATCCACTACGTCGATGTGTCTGCCAATTGATCAGGTTAATACAAAGGGTGCACCAAACAAATACAAAAGTAAGGTATCAAAAAGAGAAAAATTGACCAAGTGTGATCCATCTTAGTGAGTGTATGCAAGTGCTCGATTCTGTGGTACAAATGTACGTAGCACTACAACATCTATTAGTAAGGTACAACAACCTCGATCATCAGTAAAAAAAAAAACTCACACCTCAGTCATCAGTCAATAAGGTTCAACAACATAGAGTTCTTCCTTCAAGGATTTGATACCTATTGAAATTCATAAATTCATAGATGACATTATTGATGTCAGTGATGATGGTAATTGTGGATATCATGCAGTTGCAGGTTTACTTGGAATGAATGAGATTTTTTGGGCATTCATTAGTCTTATTTATCTTCAACCATTAGTTAATTTAAGGAGTTATTTGATATATTTTGTTGATTTTAGTTCTTTGATTTAATGAAATATTTATGTTCTTATTTGTTTGATTAAGTAGATATTTTTTCGTAGTTTTGCGTTGTTACTTTGTTTTAGTGAAGTGCTGAATTTAGGTGAGAAATCAACATGACATATGTGGAGTATTTTAGCCATATCTGGAGTTTTAGATGTCCAATTGGAGTCAAACCAAGTGAAAATGAAAGCTAAGATTCATAGCTACACCTTTCATGAAGACATTGGAGCCAAATTCAGACTCAAAAGATGAGAAAAATGCAGACAACGTCAACCACAAGAAGTTGTACGCCTGAAGCGCAACATCTGCGTCTGGGGCGCATTTTCGAATCAGTGACACTGTCCAGACACGCCCAGAGCGCAAAACCTGCACCAGGGGCGCGCGACACGCATCAACATTCATTAAAATGCATTTTTTTTCCCACTTTCTATGCATCTTTTTTACTATTGGGAAGTGGGGAGACTTGTGCCATAGTAGAAAAACTCAAAGACGATCGTTTCTAACACCATTGGAGCAGTTTTATCAAGAATCATTTACGAGTCTTTCTTGTAATTCTTCTCTAATCTCTATCTTTTGTATTTCTGTCATAAGTAACTAAACCCTATTTGTAAGACCCATAATTTTAAAGTACACTTTATCTATTTTATATGTTTTGGATTTTGGCTCGGAGGCTTTTTAGCCAAAGTTAATAATATTATGGAGTTTATAGGATCAAAAAGATACTTTGATGCCGATTAAAATTACTCGTCGATAAATAAATTGAATTAACTACGGTGAATCTTTTACGAAGAATTTAATGCGTTACGGGTGAAATGGTAATTTAACAAATATCTAGATATTTTGAGATATTTGTTAAGTTATATTTAATATATATATATATATGTGTTTGGTTGGAGGGAAAAAGAAAGGAAATTAGAAGGAAGGAAAAGGAAAAGAAAAAGTTATATAAAGGAAAGAAGGAAATAGAAAGGAAGGAAAAACAAAGAAAGGAAAAAGGAAGGAAAGAAAAAACAAAATTTCCATCTTCCTCTCCCTCCCTGCACGCGCGGCCATTTTTCCCTCCTTCTCCCATTTTCATTTTCGTTGCTTTCTTTTCTTCAAGACTAGTAACCCAAGTTTGGGTGAGTGTTAGAACAAGGATTTCGCAACTCCACTCTTCCTCTTTGATTCGAAAACGAAGAATAAC
>NC_021161.2:28517276-28525561 GCF_000331145.2 Cicer arietinum
ATATATATATATATATGTTTGCTTGGAGAGAATAGAAAGAAAGGAAATTAGAAGGAAGGAAAAGGAAAAGAAAATAGTATATAAAGGAAGGAAGGAAAAAGGAAGAAAGGAAAAACAAAGGAAAGAAAAAGAAAGGAAAGAAAATCGAAAATTTCCATCTTCTTCCTCTGAACCGCGAACCGATTTCCCTCCTTCTCCCATTTTCATTTTCGTTGCTTTTCTTTCTTCAAGACTAGTAACCCAAGGTTGGGTGAGTGTTAGAACAAAGGTTTCGCAACTCCACTCTTCCTCTTTGATCCGAAAACGAAGAAAAACGGTATTTGAGATTCAAACACAAACCCCTCCGTTTCTTCTAGATCCAAGCTTCATTTCGCGAAGAGTTAGAAGGGAAAGTTGCTCACTACCTCGCTACGGTGCTAGGGGACCAATTTGGAGGCGACGTTGCGAGCGGAGATTTTTACCGGGTTTGCTTGCGGTACCGGAAACGCACGTTAGAGTTAACGCGAAGGTAAGGGCTCCTTCCAAACTTTTAGTTTGCATCTAGGGCCTTATCTGTGGTTGTGTGGAAACGAATTGTGTTAGGATTGGAGTATTGTTTTGGGAAAAATGATTTTACCTCATGTATGTAAGATTTTGAATAAATGAAATTTATTATGTTGATTTGTGTTCATCGTATTTGGCATGTTCATACTTGATGTTTGTTGATTGATGTGTTTTGGTGTGAATTATGAATTGAATGTGAGAATTTGTTTCAGTTTGTTTTGTGTGGAATTTAAAACCATTAAGTTAAATGAGTATTAAGAATGGGGAATCTCTTAATGTCTCGGTTACTTAATATTTTGTTTTGAAAATCGTTTAAGTTAACTGGGCGTTAAGAATGGGGAATCTCTTAATGTCTCGGTTACTTAATATTTGTTTTTTTGAAAATCGTTTAAGTTAACTGGGCGTTAAGAATGGGGAATCTCTTAATGTCTCGGTTACTTAATATTTTGTTTTGAAAACCGTTTAAGTTAACTGGACGTTAAGGAGGGGGAACCTCTTAATGTCTCGGTTACTTAATATTTTGTTTTGAAAATCGTTTAAGTTAACTGGGCGTTAAGAATGGGGAATCTCTTAATGTCTCGGTTACTTAATATTTGTTTTTGAAAATCGTTTAAGTTAACTGGGCGTTAAGAATGGGGAATCTCTTAATGTCTCGGTTACTTAATATTTGTTTTTGAAAATCGTTTAAGTTAACTGGGCGTTAAGAATGGGGAATCTCTTAATGTCTCGGTTACTTAATATTTGTTTTTGAAAATCGTTTAAGTTAACTGGGCGTTGAGAATGGGGAATCTCTTAATGTCTCGGTTACTTAATATTTTGTTTTGAAAATCGTTTAAGTTAACTGGGCGTTAAGAATGGGGAATCTCTTAATGTCTCGGTTACTTAATATTTGTTTTTGAAAATCGTTTAAGTTAACTGGGCGTTAAGAATGGGGAATCTCTTAATGTCTCGGTTACTTAATGTTTGTTTTTGAAAATCGTTTCAGTAAATGAGTATTAAGAATGGGGAATCTCTTAATGACTTATTTACTGAATGTTTTGTTTTGAAAATCGTTAAGTTAAATGAGAATTAAGAATGGGGAATCTCTTAATGTCTCGTTTACTTATGTGTGTTTTGGTAAATCGTGCAGACCCGTGATAGGTGGCACCTTGGTAAACGGTACGGGCCCGTGATAGGCAGTACGTTTACGATTTACGTTTGGTAAGTTGTGCAGACCCGGGATAGGTGGCACCTCGGTAAACAGTACGGACCCGGGATAGGTAGTACGTTTACAATTTACGTTCCTGCGGGAATTGCGTTTGTCCGTGAGAGACTGCGCAGGGGTTTGTCCGTGAGAGACTACGCCCTGGTTTAAGTTAGATGAGAATTAAGAATGGGGAATCTCTTAATGTCTCGTTTACTTATGTGTGTTTTGGTAAATCGTGCAGACCCGTGATAGGTGGCACCTTGGTAAACGGTACGGGCCCGTGATAGGCAGTACGTTTACGATTTACGTTTGGTAAGTTGTGCAGACCCGGGATAGGTGGCACCTCGGTAAACGGTACGGACCCGTGATAGGTAGTACGTTTACGACTTACGTTCCTGAGGGAATTGTGTTTGTCCGTGAGAGACTGCACAGGTGTTTGTCCGTGAGAGACTACACCCTGTTAAATTGTGAATTGTTGGTTCATTTGGTATGTGTAGTAATTGTGTTATAAGTGTTATGTTTTGGAATTTGGTGATAACATGTTGGATTGCTATACCATTTTGAAACCCATGATGTTGTATTGATTGTGTTATAAATGTTAAGTGTTATGTTTTGGAATTTGGTGATAACATGTTGGATTGCTATACCATTTTGAAACCCATGATGTTGTATTAATTGTGTTATAAATGTTAAGTGTTATGTTTTGGAATTTGGTGATAACATGTTTGCTTGCAATACTATTTCGAAACTAATGATGTTGTAGCGATTGCGTTATCAGTGCTAAGTGTTAGGATTTGAGATTATGTATGAATGTGATTGAGTTAGTTATGAATTTTTGAAAGAATACACAGGGAAATCGATTTCCCAATCGATTGGATGGGTAAACAGGGGCTTGGCCAAATTGACAAAATCGATTAGCCAATCGATTTCGTAATCAGTTTTCAAAAATCCTTTAAGAAATCGATTGCCCAATCGATTGGGCCTTAAGTCAGGGACTCAGCCATATTCGACCAAATCGATTTGGAAATCGATTGGCTTAAAACCAGGGGGCTCTGTGCTCACTCAATCGATTTCCCAATCGATTGATTTCAGCCCAGGATTCTGTTTTCATTAAAATCCTTCACCCCAATCGATTTTCCAATCGATTGGCTCAGTGAAAATCCTCAGTTTGAGTTAGATGTTTGATTACTCATTAACTTATCCATGTCTTGATTTGTTATGTTTTCATTAGGGGATTGAGAATGGTTTGAGAACTTCATTTTGAGTTCATTGTTAATTGGCAAGCATTGTATGAACTTTTAGCATATGGAAAATCCTTTTAAGGTGCATGCTTAGTTGAAAGGTTATTTTGTGCATTTAAAACTTAAATGTTATGTGTTAACTGTTATTTTCGGTTGGTGACCTTTACAATTATTGTGGAAATCTGGGCTTTGCCCTCAGATGAGAGTCAGGACGATCCTACCGGTTCGTACCCTACGGACGGAAATGGAGATGGGAACGCTTGACTGCAGCTACGTTAGGAGGATCTCACGGGGCGCGTGGAGATCCCTCAGGGTGTTTAGTTGTTTTGTAAAATGATCAGACTAGGTCGTCACAGAGGGAACAGATGTCTTTCTTTTGGATTGCGTTTATTTTTAAGCTGGAAGACTATACTACTTTTGTTATGTATATATTTTGAATTCATGGATTGAGAATTTTTCCGCTGCTCGTAAATTCTGTTGACTTATTTGTCGTTGTATTACGACTTAAATATTTATCCAAACGTGTGTTACCTTATTTATTTCTCTGTTTTATTTTAATTTCTTTGGAAAAAAAAAATACACTCTCGCTTTGAAAAACGGGGTGTTACACTATTTGTTAGGGATGAGTGTAACAAGATGAAACCCATATTTTTCTGATTTGATTTCTATTTATATGAATGAGTTTATTGCATTATTTTTCTCATCTTTGTGCTTAATGCTTTTTATTGCTTGATCAACATTAAAATGTTCTACGATTCGTATTTTGAAACGAGAGTGGACTTTACAAATGCTTGAGATGAGAAATTCATGTATTTGTAGTCTAGGGATATATGCAGAGCATGAAACTAATTAAATTAGTTGCAAAGACAATAGTTTAAAAAGAGAATTCTTGTACGGTAAGACTTAATTCTAATCTTAAATCTACTAAGGAATTAGGGGTTACTTTGGAATTAAAGGTTCTGTCACTAAGAAATTAGGGCAAGAATAATAAAGAGAATTCGGTAATAACTCAATAAAGGAATTCAATAACTAGGATCAAATTAGACACCAAGGTTGGATTCGAAGTGAAACTCATCCTTGACATTTTTCTCATTATAAAAGATCAATTTTATTACAGTTGTTAATTTTAAATATCATTTCAATCAATTTGGAAACTTTTTGTTCAATTTTAGTATCAAATATTATTCAATAGTAAAACTAAATCCTTGAGTTCGATACTCGGTACTACCGTTTTATTATTACTTGCAACGATTCAGTACACTTGCTGAAACGCTATCAATTGCCCTATAGGACTTTTGATTAAAGACTACATCATAATCACTTCCACTTATTTGATTTATGCTCAATAGGTTATGTTTTAGTTCCTTAACTAACAAAACATTATAAATAAAACTAAGGAAGTTGTTACCAATTGTGTTGTTTCCAATGATCTGGGCTTTATGCTTTCCTCGAAGAGTCAATACGCCTCTACTGGTCAAAGTTAAGTCTTCGAGCATAGACCTTTCTCCCGTCATATGTCGTGAACATCCAATGGCTAGGTACCATGACTGGCATTTCCATTTGGTTGCCGAGAATTTTATCTTTGGGTACCTAAATTTGGTTGGGTCCTGGTTTGTTAGTTATGAAAGGTTTTTTGTCTTTCCATTTTGTTAGCATGGGAAATGATATTTTATTGTTACCTTTCTAGAAGAAAACAATACACATCTCATCAGAAGGAGTAATTATAGATTTAATCATTGTTTCTTTAAATCACATTCCTCTCTTACTATTTCTGCTAACACCATAAATCATAGATGCAAGTTTGCTTCTATCTATGATGTTTGCAAGGAAATCTTGAAATGCTACTTCGTATTCCTTATCCACAAACTCACTTCTAGAGTTAGAGTGAACATCAACCATCATAGCCAAATCAGTTTACTCTTCATCATTAGAGGATTCATCAGACTCATCCCACACAGCCCTCATAACCTTCTTCTTAGACTTGGAATCTTTCCTCTGACTTGACATGACTAGGTTCATTGCATCCATAGTAGATGATGTTTTTCTTGTCAGACTTATCATCATTTCCTCTACTAGACTGTTTGGAACCTTTCTATGGGAAAAACTTCTTCTTGATGTGTCGCATCCGCAAAATCTTTCTAGACATGTAAGCAAGCTTCTTATCCTATAACTCTCCACTCTAATCTTTTGAACCATTATCCTCTAATTCTGCTGCTCCTTGTAAAGCCTTCTTATGCTTGGATATGAGAGCCAGAGTCTTCTGCTTCTTCTTGGTCTCATCCTCTACATGTTCAATCTAATGAGACTTGAGATAATTGATTACCTCCTTCAGGCGAAGACTATTCAGGTCTTTTGCTTATTGAATAATTGTGATCCTAGGTCTCCACTTGTTGGGAAAAATCCTTAGGATCTTCTTGACATGATCAACAGTTGTGTAGTTCTTTTGAAGTATTTTTAACCCAAAGACTAGATCTAAAACCTGGGAGAACATAGTTTCAAGGTTGTCATTTTTCTCAATCTAAAAAAAGCTCATACTTTATAACCAAAAGATTAGATTTACTTCTTGGACCTATTTGCTTCCTTCATTGGTCAAAACTTGAGCATCACAGATACTCTTAGTTGTCTCTTTGTTGGTGCACTTGTCAAATTTCTAAAATGTTATCGTATTCATCATAAAATTTTTGACTTTATGATGTATCTTGTAATTTTTCTTCTAATCAAAATTCATATCATTTATGGAAACTTTAGTACCAATCTCATTGGTAGAAGCAATATACCCATCTTCTACCAAATCCCAAAGCTCGGGATCTTTAGACATAAATAAACTTTTGAGTTATAGTACATGAACCTATAAAGTTAGTCTTCTCAATTTCCAACCCGAAACTTACAGACCGTTGAGGCACTACAATAACTTGACCCTACAAGTCAAGTATTCTCAACTTCCAACTTGAAAATCTACAAGTAATTAAGGTAGAAAAACCAGTACTAGGCTGGGTTACTGATCCGCTGTCGCACACGAGTCAAATACAATTAAAAAAATGTAAATAGAGTTAATAATTTGAATAGTTTTGCAAGGACTTCTGATATAATAATAATAATAACCGAAATAAAAGTTGAAATTAAAAAGGGATTCTTTAGATTTTTTATTTAACAGATGAGCAAGACGATTAATTCACTTATTCGAGTTTCAAACCTATCAAAAATTCTACCAATGAGTTTCATTTCTAATTCGTGATTCTATTCTTATTTGACTATAGAATTGATCAAATAAGTGTAATCAATCCTATGTGAATTCGGTTTCTTTGACTGGATTAAGCATCACAGTCATCGAAATATTACAATTAACGATCAAGCGTCGCAAAATTATAATTCAATTAAATTAGAAACCGAAACCAAATTTTGTCAAATAAATTTAATCGATCTTATTGAAATTCAATTTAAGCAATCATAATATAAATATAATCAAATAAATAATAATAGAATCATGAATCGAAATTGACAGTGTAACCTGAATCTCAAGGTGTTGATGAAACTTTGAACTCGTGGATTAATCTTATAAAATTAGTCTTCTATGAAGTTAAAATAAAAACTATTTATTTCTTGTAGCAATCTCAATCCTAAAATTTCGTCTGTAGAAAAGAAACAAAACTGCCAATATATAGTACTCGATATAGGGCTTTAGGGTTTAAAAAACAAGTGACCTGCTATTTAAAATTATTACAAAAGTCCAGATTATGAAATTTGTAATTTAGCTGAGTAAAGTTTAGCATTGGGCTTTTAATTCAAAACAAAAGTTGTAGCTGTGATTTTTAGCTTTCCAACGCCTACTCGTATTCGCCAATCCGATATCTAGAGCTCAAGTTATGGCCTACAGAGCAAACAAGAGTCAAAATGTAAATAGTAAAATTATAATTCAAATTTGACCTAAAGTTTAGAAACAAGCTAAAAATATTATTCTAAGCTATAAATGTAACACCCCAAAATTTCCATATAAATTATATATATGTCTTGTTAGTAATTGTTATGATTTATTATTAAATTAATAATTATTTTATGTATAAATAAATTAAACTAAATTTTATCACACTCTATTTTACCTGAATAATTATAACCTTTATTTTTATTTAATTATTTTATTGTGACAATTACACGGGGATGATTTATGATGTGATTATTTTCTAAATGGACTATTGTGCATTTTTATTTGATTAGTTTCAATAATCATGAAATTGATGTGTTAGATATGTTTGTTTTATTTTGTTATGTATGGGTAGTATTCTTGTCTTACTTGATTTATTTTGGTTGATAAAATATTAGTTGAATTATTTAATTAAATTCGGATTTATAAAAGTTATATTGTTTGTTAGGTTTATTTACGACCAAATAAGTATTTATTTTAGGAGATATTATAGAGTTAGTAAAAACCCAACCTTTATATATAAGTGTTTTGAAAATATTTTTGATCCTGTTGATTATTATGACCTCGTAATTACAGAATATGACAGTAGTTATCAAATTAACACAATATAGAAAACCGAATACGTCTAGCATACAATTAAGATCGAACATACAATTATACGATGCAAGATTTATTCAGATTCATACACATCGGAATTATAATACGGCATACAAGATTAACAATTAAAAGTAAAAGGATAAGGGATAGAATGCACCAAGGTTTATCCTGGTTCAGTTGTCAATAAGACAACCAACATCCAGTCCGGACAATCCAACTGGATTTCAGCTTTTTCTCCGATAGAAAGAATTGAGACTTGTTTACAGATTGTCCAGTTTCCTTGAAACCTATCTATCTAACTCGAATTCTTTCCTATTGCTTAACCCCTTGATCCTTGCAGTCACTCGGCAGACTCACACAAAATCAAGTACAACTCCTTCTTGATGAGACCTCTACCCCAAGAAGATCGCCACCAGTTTCTAGCTGGATTTTTCACAGTCGTTTCTTTACAGAGTATTTGTTACAAACAAAATAAAAGAAGTACAAAGTTTGTCTTCAATCTTGATCAATGTATCTCACAAGAATCTTGTTGTTCAATGAGTGTTTATGAGAACATTGTCTTTTTCTCTCAAGAATTCTTTTTCAGCTCTCTCAATGATTATGGATAATCTTTTGGTCTTGATCTGAAAAAGCGATATCAGAATGTTAACAACATGTTCTTAAGAGTTCTTCAGTGTTCTGAAGTATATTCAAGTGTTCAAAAGTATTATGATGTGTTATTGAGAGAATGATTGAAAACTGTTTATATAGTTTCTGAAAAACAACTAATAAATCGATTTACCAATCGATTCATTAAAGT
>NC_021161.2:28525978-28526765 GCF_000331145.2 Cicer arietinum
CAAATCAGGTTGCCACTGACTTGCACAATTTTATCACTGATTGTGCCAGTCGATTGCCTAATCGATTGTGTAACCACAAACAGTATGTTTCCTTACAACCCTTTTACGAAATCGATTTCCTAATCGATTTGTTCAGTAGATTTTCAACTTTTGTTGATTTCTTGAGTTTTAAGCAATTGTCTCAAGTATGTAGGGTTGAGTTGTTGTTCCTGAAATCTTGCTCAGTTAAAATGTTAGATTTATCATATGATGTATGAACATTGTATGTTTGTTAATTATGTCAAAATTAGGATTAAGAGGACTAAAGTCCAACAATCTCCCCCTTTTTGCATAAGTGACAAGCATACATTTTTAACTTGAGTTTGAGCATTTCAAGACATAATATTAACAACAGAAATAGTTTCATAGCATCATATGTACCATTATCAGATCATAAAATCAGAGCATCAGATCAGAGCATAACAGTACACATGCTATTTAACAATATCAGAGCATTCTAATAATTCATTATCAGTCATCAGAGTGTCAAAATTATGCAGCAGTCATTAGCAAGTTAATAATTTTTCTCCCCCTTTGTCAGTTAAGGCAAAAAGGCAGAAAAAAATTTCCTCCCCCTATGTTAATAAACATAAGCACTGGGGGTTGAAATTAGAAAACATTGTATCAGAGCAACAAATGAGCATATTTAAAAGATTATGGCAAATGATTTCAGAGAGTAATGGAATAAATGTTCTAGTGCATTATATATATAGAAGAAATGAATACACCAAGTCATTACAAAACAACA
>NC_021161.2:28526926-28529630 GCF_000331145.2 Cicer arietinum
ATGCCTAAATGCGCTTGAATAGCATCAACATCCTGAACAACTGAATTCAGGGATGCCTGGAGAGTCTTCAGATTTGCTTCCATGCTGGCCTGTGACTCTAGCATTTTGGCATTATGAGCCATCTGAACTTCTATAAATTCCATTAATTTTGTGACAAACTCAGGAGGGGCTGTTTCAGTAGCTGGTTGAGGATGAGGTTGAGCTGGTTCAACATTCGGCTGAGGTCTTATCCAAATACCACGTAACCTTTTCAATTGCATCTGGTTTACAATTGATTCTCCAAAAATTAGAGTGGTCTTAGAAGCAGCACTAGCTTACTCTGTGAAGCCTCCAGCATGTGCCTTAGCACAATCCATGCCCAGCTCATCCTGAGCTCCTTGGACATTCCCCATAGCAGTAGTATATCCAACTTCTGGACTACTGCATGGTTACCAGATCGTGGCACAAGCATCCGGGTCAGCGTATACATCAGCATTCGATGTTGGACCTTCATTTGACCGATAGGCAGTGAAATGGTTTCAACAAAACCATCAATCATCAGGTCTTTAACAGCAGTATGCTTGTCAAACGACTCTTCCCATCCTTCGTCAGCAGTATCAGCCTCAGAACTGCCGTCTATTGAAGTTCCGTGAAATGGTAATCCTGATAAAACAGAAAAATCTTCAAAGGACATAGAAATCCTTTTCCCTTTAACCTGAGCCTTGAATCCTTCTTCAGTCAGCTTGAATGTTGAGTAGAATTCCCTTATTAACCTTGGATAACTGTCAAGAGTAGAAGAGAGAAAGCCCTCAAGACTGTGAAATCTCAGATGGTCTTGGAAAGTGAAACCTTCAGCATCAAAATAGGCAAAATCCAGAGTCCGACCCTCATGGATTTTCCTTTTAAGAAAGTCTAGTGGAATGGTAGGTTCTACATCTTTATCCTTAGATGCAGGAGCTTTCTTAGGTGGGGGTGAAGAAACTGGTTTCTTCTTCTTCTGAGAAATTTCTTTCATGGCGTCAGCCAAAAGCTTCTCAGCGGGTGGCTCATTTCTTTTCTTAGATTTCTCTTGATTAACAGCAGGTGCCTTGCCTTTGTCCTTGGCAAGAATTTTATGAGTTGGAATGGGAACCCTTTTGGTTAAAGTAGGTGGTGGTGAGGGGGTTCTCCCACTTGATGAAGATGATGGTGAGGGAGTTCTAATCTGTGTTTGCTTAACTCGTGCCATAATTGTAAGTTGAAGTAGTTTTAATGTAGATAGTAACAGAGAACAATTGCAGAGACAGAGAGATGAAGCAGACAAAAACAATTTGTGCAATCTGGAGAAATGAAGTGAACAAATCGATTGATAACTGTTCCTATTTAAACCCTTAAATGTGTAAATTGATTGCCCAATCGATTATGTTACCGTTGCTGGGTAATGTCAATCGATTTAGTAATTATTGCATTCAACGGCTAGTAAAGGAGAGTCACAACGGTCATATTGTAAATCGATTCCCAAGTCGATTTCCAGATTTACTCAATCGATGTCCAAATCGATTGTTTTAAAGTTAAAAGGTGAACTAGTCGATTTCCCAATCGACGCTCGGGCAAGGTTAAAATTTTTTTTTCTGAACTTTGAAGTCTGGGGCCAACGCAATCGATTCCCAAATCGATTTTGTAAACTATTTACCAAGCTGGTAATCGATTTAACTGGAAAACACTGCAAGCACCAGAAGTGTCCTGTGAAAGGGTTCAAAGATCAGACGTCGCTAGGATCAATGGTCCCTAGTTTCATCCTTATATGCAGGAAAACTTCTCTTGGTAAAGCTTTTGTGAAGATGTCAGCCAGCTGTTCAGCTGTGTTAACATACTCAAGCTTAATGATCCCATTTTGAAAGTGATCCCTTATAAAATGATGTCTTACTTCAATGTGCTTGGTCCTGGAGTGCATCACTGGATTCTTAGTAATACTTATTGCACTTGTGTTATCACACATAATAGGTACTGTTCCCAAGTCAACACCAAAATCCAATAAGTGCTGTTTCATCCAAAGAATCTGAGCACAACAGCTCCCAGCTGCAATGTATTCAGCTTCAGCAGTTGATAGAGCAATGCTAGTCTGTTTCTTGCTAAACCACGACACAAGAGAGTTTCCAAGTAAATGACAAGTTCCAGAAGTGCCTTTCCTGTCTAGTTTGCATCCGACAAAGTCTGAATCTGAGTAACCAACTAAGGTACAGGTTGATCCCTTTGGATACCAGAAGCCGAGACTCTTAGTTCCTACTAGATATCTGAAAATCCTCTTAATTGCACTAAGGTGAGACTCCTTAGGATTTGATTGGTACTTTGCACACATACAAACACTGAACATGATATCTGGCCTGCTTGCTGTAAGATAGAGCAAAGATCCTATCATACCCCGAAACCTAGTAACATCTACAGGTTTACCTTTCTCATCTCTGCCTAAGTAATTTCCTTGACTCATGGGAGTATCAATGGACTTAAGGTTTTCAAAACTAAATTTCTTTATCAAATCATTACAGTATTTAGTTTGACTAATGAAAATGCCTTGCTTGCTTTGGTTAATTTGAAATCCCAAGAAATAAGATAGTTCACCCATCATTGACATTTCAAATTTACCTTTCATTAAATTTTCAAATTCTTTGCACAACTTATTGTTTGTAGATCCAAATATTATGTCATCAACATATACTTGGACCAGCAAGATATCATTTCCAGTAGT
>NC_021161.2:28530148-28531636 GCF_000331145.2 Cicer arietinum
GGTCCCAAGGAGTTGATTCTAATCGAAGGTTCTCGCTTACATGTATTGATCAATTACTAGTCAAGATTATGCAGTAATATGTCTACAGATCAATCAAGATACATGCATGTCAAACAATATTAATCATACAAACATAAAATGCAAATAATAAAGAGTAAGGGTTAGAGAAGAATGCACCAAGGTTTATCCTGGTTCAGTTGTCAATAAGACAACCTATATCCAGTCCTGACAATCCAACTGGATTTCAGCTTTTTCTTCAATAGAAAGAATTGAGACTTGTTTACAGATTGTCCAGTTTCCTCGAAACCTATCTATCTAACTCAATCTCTTTCCTATTGCTTAACCCCTTGATCCTTGTAGTCACTCGACAGACTCACACAAGATCAAGTCCAGCTCCTTCTTGATGATCTTTACATCAACGAAGATCGCCACCAGTTTTCATACTGGATTTTCACAGTTGTTTCTTTTTACAAAACTTTGTTTACAGAAAGAAATAAAAGAAGTACAGAGTTTTTCTTCAATCTTGATCAATGGGGGCAGAATATATGTGGTTGATTCCATGTTGTTCACAATAAGTTTGAAAAGAATCATTTTGGAATTCACCTCCATGATCACTTTTAATTGATACAATTTTCTGGTCATTCTCATTTTGAACCAAAGTAGCAAATTTTTTAAAAGTTGAGAATGCCTCACTCTTGTGAGCCAGAAAATATGTCCATGTGAACCTGGAATAGTCATCAACCAACACATATCCATAAAGGTTACCTCCAAAGCTCTTCACTTGAGCAGGTCCAAAAAGGTCCATGTGAACTAACTGCAAAACCCTATTGGTTTTGACCATATCTATAGAGGGAAAGGAAGTCTTAACCAATTTGCTTCTCTCACAAGAGTCACAAAGTCTAACCTTAGTAAACTTCTTGTTAGGGAGACCTATAACTAGCTGTTTGCTAACCAATCTATTCAAATGATCTATATGAATATGCGCTATACGTTTATGCCATAACCAAGTCTCATCTAAATTAGATAACAAGCAGCATATAGTACTTGGCAAAGAATTAAAGTCTAACATATAAATGTTATTAATTCTATCACCAACTAACTTTATGTGTTTGTCATCTTTATGCTCAATAATACAAGATTGTGATGAAAAACTTACCTGGAAGCCTTTATCACATAGCTGGCTTATACTCAGCAGATTGTGTTTTAGCCCTTCAACATACAAGACATTTTTGATTACTGCAGTTGACTCATTGCCTATGTCACCAATTCCAATAATCTTTTCTCTATTGTTGTCACCATATTTGACAAAACCTCCTTCCTTTAATGTCAAAGACAGGAATTTGGATTTGTCTCCTATCATGTGCTTTGAGCATCCGCTATCTAAATACCAAGAATGCTTAGTGGATGTCAAGCACACCTGCAAGATTAGGTTAGTGTCAAACACAGATTTCTTTGCTATCCAAACTTGCTTCCATCCTCTATTGGCTA
>NC_021161.2:28533506-28535328 GCF_000331145.2 Cicer arietinum
GCCTCTCACCCAAGAAGATCGCCACCAGTTTCTAGCTGGATTTTTCACAGTCGTTTCTTTACAGAGTATTTGTTACAAACAAAATAAAAGAAGTACAAAGTTTGTCTTCAATCTTGATCAATGTATCTCACAAGAATCTGGTTGTTCAATGAGTGTTTATGAGAACATTGTCTTTTTCTCTCAAGAATTCTTTTTCAGCTCTCTCAATGATTATGGATAATCTTTTGGTCTTGATCTGAAAAAGCGATATCAGAATGTTAACAACATGTTCTTAAGAGTTCTTCAGTGTTCTGAAGTATATTCAAGTGTTCAAAAGTATTATGATGTGTTATTGAGAGAATGATTGAAAACTGTTTATATAGATTCTGAAAAACAACTAATAAATCGATGTACCAATCGGTTCATTAAAGTGATAAAACAGGCCTAATCGATTTGCCAATCGGTTATCGCGAGTCTTGTTTTTCTTGAATCTTGAAACTACATAAACTAATCGATTTTCCAATCAATTCTTTTAAAAACACTTTTCAGTAAATTATTTGCAGACTTATATGAATTGATTGCATAATCTGTTGGTATCAAAGGCCTCGTTTTTATGAAGAAAAAAAAAGGTTTAAATTGTCTTTTAAAAAATTCCACAAGATTGATAATCAATTCAACAAAAGAACCTTTTATAGAACTAATGATCAATCACGGTCCCAAGGAGTTGATTCTAATCGAAGGTTCTCGCTTACATGTATTGATCAACTACTAGTCTAGATTATGCAGTGATATGTCTACAGATCAATCAAGATACATGCATGTCAAACAATATTAATCATACAGACGTAAAATGCAAATAATAAAGAGTAAGGGTTAGAGAAGAATGCACCAAGGTTTATCCTGGTTCAGTTGTCAATAAGACAACCTACATCCAGTCCTGACAATCCAACTGGATTTCAGCTTTTTTTCTTCAATAGAAAGAATTGAGACTTGTTTACAGATTGTCCAGTTTCCTCGAAACCTATCTATCTAACTCAATTTCTTTCCTATTACTTAACCCCTTGATCCTTGCAGTCACTCGGCAGACTCACACAAAATCAAGTACAGATCCTTCTTGATGATCCTTTCATCAACGAAGATCGCCACCAGTTTCTAGCTAGATTTTGATCAACCCCTTGATCCTTGCAGTCACTCGTCAGACTTACACAAGATCAAGTACAGCTCCTTCTTGATGATGCTTGAATCAACGAAGATCGCCACCAATTTCTAGCTGGATTTTGATCAACCCCTTGATCCTTGCAGTCACTCGACAGACTCACACAAAATCAAGTACAACTCCTTCTTGATGATCCTTTCATCAACGAAGATCGCCACCAATTTCTAGCTGGATTTTGATCAACCCCTTGATCCTTGCAGTCACTCGACAGACTCACACAAAATCAAGTACAGCTCCTTCTTGATGATCCTTTCATCAACGAAGATCGCCACCAGTTTCTAGCTGGATTTTGATCAACCCCTTGATCCTTGCAGTCACTCGACAGACTCACACAAAATCAAGTACAACTCCTTCTTGATGATGCCTCTCACCCAAGAAGATCGCCACCAGTTTCTAGCTGGATTTTGATCAACCCCTTGATCCTTGCAGTCACTCGACAGACTCACACAAAATCAAGTACAGCTCCTTCTTGATGATCCTTTCATCAACGAAGATCGCCACCAGTTTCTAGCTGGATTTTGATCAACCCCTTGATCCTTGCAGTCACTCGACAGACTCACACAAAATCAAGTACAGCTCCTTCTTGATGATCCTTTCATCAACGAAGATCGCCACCAGTTTCTAGCT
>NC_021161.2:28535490-28538280 GCF_000331145.2 Cicer arietinum
AATCGATTGTGTTTGTCACAGGTCATGTTACTTTTGAAATATTATTTAAGCAATCGATTTGCCAATCGATTAGCCTAGTAAATGGATTGTCCTTGTGACTTACCCAATCGATTTCCCAATCGATTTGTTTCAATCAGTTTTACTTTGTGATGTGCACAATCTATTTGCCAATCGATTAGCCTGTAAAACAGGTTGCCACTGACTTGCACAATTTTTATTTCTAATTGTGCCAGTCGATTGCCTAATCGATTGTGTAACCACAAACAGTATGTTCCCTTACAACACTTTTTATGAAATCGATTTCCCAATCAATTTGCTCAGTAGATTTGTTGATTTCTTGAGTTCCAAGCAATTGTCTCAAGTGTGTAGGGTTGAGTTGTTGTTCCTGAAATCTTTCTCAGTTAAAATGTTAGATTTATCATATGATGTATGAACATTGTATGTTTGTTAATTATGTCAAAATTAAGATTAAAAGGACTAAAGTCCAACAATCTCCCCCTTTTTGCATAAGTGACAAGCATATAATTTTAACTTGAGTTGAGCATTTCAAGACATAATATTAACAACATTTCATAGCATCATATGTACCATTATCAGATCATAGAATCAGAACATCAGATCAGAGCATAACAGTACCCATGCTATTTAACAAAATCAAAGCATTTTAATAATTCATTATCAGTCATCAGAGTAAAATAGCACAGCAGTATAAGCATCATAGTAAAAAAAATTATAAAAAAACAGGTTATAACCAAGATATAATTTCTCTGAATCAAACAAGTTATAATTTCTCTCCCCCTTTGTCAGTTAATGCAAAAAGCGGTAAATGGAGAGAGTATTAAAACAAGTTTTCCTCCCCCTATGTTAGTAAACATATGAATTGGGGATACTTAAAAAAAATTTATCAAAGCACAAACGGTATGCAGCTTAAACATAGTATGGCAATGTATATCAGAGAATAATGAAGGAACTTGCTTCTATAACATATACAAACAGAACACAAAACAGCAAAGCAGCAAAAAAAACAAACAAGACATCACAACAAAGAACTTAAAAACCTAATCTCATAAACTGTGCTGGTCCTCACTATTAGCCAAGGGAGAGGTAGAGACCGCTGTATTACCCTCAGCAGGTGTCTCCTCACCGTGAGTCGCAGGACGATCTAGGGGAGTTGGATTTGGTTCCTCTATTGCTTGTCGACCAATATCCGCTATGTCTTCAAAAGATAGCTTGAGGCCTAGGTGAGCTTGAATTGCTGCAACATCTTGAACAACTGAATTCAGGGATGTTTGGAGAGTTGTCAGGGCAGCTTCCATTCTAGCATTTGACTCTAGCATTTTGGCGTTGTGAGCCATCTGAGCTTCCATGAATTCCAGCAGTTTCGCTACATACGCAGGAGGATCTGCCACTGGTTCAGAAGCCTGTGGAGGAGTTGACTCAACATTTGGCATTGGTCTTATCCAAATGCCATTCACCCTCTTCAATTTCATCTGATTTACAATTGATTCGCCAAAGATGAGGATGGTCTTGGAAGATTCTTCATTGACCAGAGAAACTTTGAAGTGTTTCAGAATCTTTGTGATTAGTTGAGGATAAGGCAGTACCAACTTGCTCTGTGAAGCTTCCAGCATGTGCCTTAGCACAATCCATGCCCAGACTCAATCGATGTCCAAATCGATTTCTTAAGGTGGATAAAAAATAACTAGTCGATTGCCAACATGATTACCTTTAGAGTATACATAAGCATTCTGTGTTGTACCTTCATTTGACCGATTGGGAGCGAAATAGTTTCGACAAACCCATCAATCATCAGGTCTTTCACAGCTGTATGCCTATCAAGCGATGCTTCCCATCCTTCGTCAGCAGCATCAGCATCAGAACTGCCGTCTATAGATGTTCTGTGAAATGGTAATCCTGATAAAACAGAAAAATCTTCAAAGGACATAGAAATCCTTTCCCTTTGACCTGAGCCTTGAAACCTTCTTCTGTCAGCTTGAACGTTGAGTAGAATTCTCTTATTAACCTTGGATGACTATCAAGAGTAGAAGAGAGAAAGCCCTCAAGACCGTGAAATCTCAGATGGTCTTGAAAAGTGAAGCCTTCTGCATCAAAATAGGCAAAATCCAAAGTCCGACCCTCATGGATTTTCCTTTTAAGAAAGTCTAAAGAAATGGTAGCTTTTACATCTTTTTCCTTAGATGCAGGAACTTTCTTAGGTAGGGGTGAAGAAACTGATTTCTTCTTCTTCTGAGAAATTTCTTTCATGGTGTCAGCCAAAAGCTTCTCAGTTGGTGGTTCCTTTCTCTTTTTGGGTTTCTCTTGAATAACAGCAGGTGCCTTGCCTTTGTCTTTGGCAAGAATTTTATGAGTTGGAATGGGAATTCTTTTGGTTAAAGTTGGTGGTGGTGAAGGGGTTCCACTAGATGAAGATGATGGTGAGGGAGTGTGTGTTTGGGTTTGCTTAACACGTGCCATGATCGTAATGTGTGTGAATGAAGATAGTGAACAAAGATCGATCGCAGAAACAAAGTAGATGAATAGCAAAGAAGAAATTAAGAAATTTGGAGAAATTATGTGAGTAAATCGATTGACAACTGTTCCTATTTATACCTTCAGATGCATAAATCGATTTCCCAATCGATTAGGTTACCGTTACTGGGGAATCACAATCGATTTAGTAATCATTTCTTCTAACGGCTAGTAAAAACAGTCACAACGGTTATAACTTGAATCGATTCCCAAATCGATGTCCTTTATTTACTCAATCGATGTCCAAATCGATTTCTTAAG
>NC_021161.2:28538727-28541810 GCF_000331145.2 Cicer arietinum
CAATCGATTTAGTAATCATTTCCTCTAACGGCTAGTAAAAACAGTCACAACGGTTACAACTTGAATCGATTCCCAAATCGATGTCCTTTATTTACTCAATCGATGTCCAAATCGATTTCTTAAGGTGGATAAAATAACTAGTCGATTGCCAAATCGACGCTCGGGCAGGGTTAAAAAACTTTATGAAATTTTGACGTCTGAGGCCAATGAAATCGATGTCCAAATCGATTCTTTAAACTTAAAAACCAAGAAGGAAATCGATTACCCAATCGATTTAACTGGAAAAACTTTCAAGCACCAGAAACTTCCTTTTTGATTATTGCCATTGACTCATTTCATGTGTCATCAACACTACTTATTTGACAAAACCTTCTTCCTTTAATTGTTAAAGACAAGAATTTCAGACTTGTCTCTTGTCATGTGCTTTGAGCATCATCTATCTAGGTACCAAGGGTGCCTATTGGATGTCAAGCACACCTGTAACACATACTTAAAAATTGATTTTAGGTACCCAATTTAAGTTGGGTCCTGGGGGGTTAGTGTCAAAAATTTGTTTATTTGCTATCCAAATCTGTTTCCATCCTCTATTTGCCAGTTTTTTAAATTTGCAATTTCAAACAAAATCTCCTTTTCTGCAACAGAAATGACATGAACCAGCAAAAGATGAATGTTTATTTGGCTTAGTAAAGATGTCATACATATTCCTTGAACTACCAGATTTCTGACTATGTTTGACATTTTTGTTTTGCATATAACCAATACCACATCTAGTGTTATTTTTAACATGTTTATTTGGGTTATATCCAAGACCAAATTTTTCATTAACATGTCTCTGGTTGGTAAGTATATCGTTCAGTTTATCTTTACTGCTAGCAAACTTCAATAAATCAGACTGTAATGATGCAACATGTTTTTCAAGTTCAATGCATCTTGCAGATTTGTCATGTGAATCCTTTTTCAGTTGTTCATACAAGTTTTCAATTTCTTTATGATCATTTTTCATTTGCTCAAGCATTTTCTTTGTACTTATCAACTGTTTAATAGAATTCACATACTCATCATGCAATTCATTGAAAGCTTCTTGTAGCTCATCATAAGATGGATTAGATTGTGAACTAACCTCATTTTCTGATTTTGAGTCGGTATTTGCCATGAGACATAAATTTGCTTCTTCTTCATCTGAAGAGGCAGAGGATTCTTCGTTGTCATTCCATGCAACATATGCTTTTCTGGTTTTGGTGACTGGTTCCTTGCCTTTAGTTTTTGTAGCTCTATTTTTGTTCTGCAACTTGTAACACTCCGAGTTTATGTGATCTGTTTTACCGCACTCATAACAGGTGATTGTCTTGTTGTCACTAGTCTTAGAACTGGATGGCTTTCTGAATTTGTTGTCATTCTTTTTCAGAAATTTTTTAAACTTTTTGACAAGTAAACCAATCTCAAGCTCTTCATCAGTCTCACTGCTTGACTCATCTGAGCAACTGTCTTGTTCAGTTTTTGATTGATGCGTTTGGGCTTTCAAAGACAGTCCTTTTCTTTTCCTGTTCTCTTGTTCTGATTCATCTAGTCTGTGCAACTCCATCTCGTGCTCCCTGAGCTTTCCAAAAAGTGTTGCAGTGGTCATTTTTGCCAGATCTTTTGATTCTGCAATAGCAGTTATCTTGGGCTGCCATTCCCTTGTTAAACACCTCATGATTTTTCCTATTTGCTGCTCATTATCCACAACTTTCCCTAGAGCATCTAGATTGTTGATGATGTGAGTGAACCTTGTTTGCAGGTCATTAATAGATTCATCTGTCTTCATGCTAAACAATTCGTATTCATGCATAAGTGCATTTACACGAGCTCTTTTCACGTCTTTAGTGCCTTCATGTGTTTCCTAAAGAATGTCCCACATTTCCTTTGCTGATTTACAGTTTGATACCCTGAAGAATTCTTCTGCACACAAAGCAGATGTTATAATATTCTTTGCCTTAGCATTATAACCTACTTTCCTTTTGTCATCCTCAGACCATTCGGATCTGGGTATAGGAGTTAGTAGATTATCAGTTCCAGCAATTTTAGGTATGAAGGGTCCATTTTCAACAGCATCAAGAATATCAATACCATTAGCTTCAAGAAATATTAGCATCCTATGTTTCCAATACATGTATGCGGTTCCATTGAAGGCTGGGGGCCTTACAAGTGAAGCACCTTCTCCTAGAAATCCAACTGAGGGCATGAACTTTTATGAGAATTACTCTAAAAAAGGTAAGCTCTGATACCAATTATTGGTATCAAAGGCCTCGTTTTTATGAAGAAAAAAAAAAGGTTTAAAACTGTCTTTTAAAAAATTCCACAAGATTGATAATCAATTCAACAAAAGAATCTTTTATTGAACTAATGATCAATCACAGTCCCAAGGAGTTGATTCTAATTGAAGGTTCTCGCTTACATGTATTGATCAACTACTAGTCAAGATTATGCAGTGATATGTCTACAGATCAATCAAGATACATGCATGTCAAACAATATTAATCATACAAACATAAAATGCAAATAATAAAGAGTAAGGGTTAAGAAGAATGCCACCAAGGTTTATCCTGGTTCAGTTGTCAATAAGACAACCTACATCTAGTCCTGACAATCCAACTGGATTTCAGCTTTTATTCTTCAATAGAAAGAATTGAGACTTGTTTACAGATTGTCCAGTTTCCTCGAAACCTATCTATCTAACTCAATCTCTTTCCTATTGCTTAACCCCTTGATCCTTGCAGTCAGGAGTTGATTCTAATCGAAGGTTCTCGCTTACATGTATTGATCAATTACTAGTCAAGATTATGCAGTAATATGTCTACAGATCAATCAAGATACATGCATGTCAAACAATATTAATCATACAAACATAAAATGCAAATAATAAAGAGTAAGGGTTAGAGAAGAATGCACCAAGGTTTATCCTGGTTCAGTTGTCAATAAGACAACCTACATCTAGTCCTGACAATCCAACTGGATTTCAGCTTTTTCTTCAATAGAAAGAATTGAGACTTGTTTACAGATTGTCCAGTTTCCTCGAAACCTATCTATCTAACTCAAACTCTTTC
>NC_021161.2:28542180-28542772 GCF_000331145.2 Cicer arietinum
TTTCAAAATATTTGTTTCAATCGATTTGCCAATCGATTGTGTTTAAAACAGTGACTTAGCTAATTTCATGTTAATCGGAGTGCCAATCGATTTGGTAGTATTTTCCTGAAAAGTTCTTACTAGTTGTTTAGTTCAATCGATTTCCCAATCGATTGAAACCAAACTTAACATGATTGAAATTCTCACAATAGATTGTTCAATCGATTGTGTTTGTCACAGGTCATGTTACTTTTGAAATGTTATTTAAGCAATCGATTAGCCTAGTAAATGGATTGTCCCTGTGACTTTCCCAATCGATTTGTTTCAATCAGTTTTTACTTTGTGATGTGCACAATCGATTTGTCAATCGATTAGCATGCAAATCAGGTTGCCACTGACTTGCACAATTTTTATTTCTAATTGTGCCAGTCGATTGCCTAATCGATTGTGTAACCACAAACATTATGTTTCCTTACAACCCTTTTTATGAAATCGATTTCCCAATCGATTTGCTCAGTAGATTTGTTGATTTCTTGAGTTCCAAGCAATTGTCTCAAGTGTGTAGGGTTGAGTTGTTGTTCCTGAAATCTTGCTCAGTTAAAATGTTAGATTT
>NC_021161.2:28542896-28543898 GCF_000331145.2 Cicer arietinum
GTGTTTTGTTCCAATAATAAAGTCACACTAATCGATTACTTAATCGATTTACTAAGTCACATAATCGATTCACAAATACACATAATCGATTTGGCCACAAACTGAGAGTTCACTGTGATTTCAAAATATTTGTTTCAATCGATTTGGCCACAAACTGAGAGTTCACTGTGATTTCATGTTGATCGAAGTGCCAATCGATTTGGTAGTATTTTTCTGAAAGGTTCTTACCAGTTGTTTAGTTCAATCGATTTCCCGATCGATTGATACCAAACTTAACATGATTGAAATTCTCACAATAGATTGTCCAATCGATTGTGTTTAAAACAGGAACTTAGCTAATTTCATGTTAATCGAAGTGCCAATCGATTTGGTAGTATTTTTCTGAAAGGTTCTTACCAGTTGTTTAGTTCAATAGATTTCCCAATCGATTGATACCAAACTTAACATGATTGAAATTCTCACAATAGATTGTCCAATCGATTGTGTTTAAAACAGGAACTTAGCTAATTTCATGTTAATCGAAGTGCCAATCGATTTGGTAGTATTTTTCTGAAAGGTTCTTACCAGTTGTTTAGTTCAATAGATTTCCCGATCGATTGATACCAAACTTAACATGATTGAAATTCTCACAATAGATTGTCCAATCGATTGTGTTTGTCACATGTCATGTTACTTTTGAAATATTATTTGTCCAATCGATTGTGTTTGTCACTGTGAGTTGTTGTTCCTGAAATCTTGCTCAGTTAAAAATGTTAGATTTATCATATGATGTATGAACATTGTATGTTTATTAATTATGTCAAAATTAGGATTAAGAGGACTAAAGTCCAACAGATCCATCGTCCTTCCTTGGCTTATTCTTGTCCAATTAGGGTTTTTAACTAAACTTGTGCATCCAATAAGTTCATTTGGGTCATTGAATGAACATTTAGGTCATTTTCGTCCTCCCTAGGTTTATTCTAGTCCAATTAGAGTTTTTAACCAATCTTGTGCATCCAATAG
>NC_021161.2:28544044-28607616 GCF_000331145.2 Cicer arietinum
TCCATCCTAAAAAAAAACTAGTGACTTAACTCATTCTTTTACTCTCCTTTATGACAAGATTTTATGATAATTCATGGTGTTTCTTGGCATAATATGCATTAACTCATTTTTAACATCTTTAATTTATTTTTAAAAAAGATTATAAATTTAATTATAAGTTTTTTTTTGTGCAATTAAGAGAGGACACAAAAAGACTATTGTCCTTTTTGTATCTCATGCATTCATCTCTTTTAAACTAAAATTATAATTTTATTTAATTTGTCTACAAAAATAATTCTATGAAATTTTTGGTTTCGTAACTATTAGATAAAAAAAAATTAAAAGGGTGATGTGACAATCTCTAATTTATTTATTTAATTAAAATAGATGGCGTGACCCCCTACAATATATGGTGAACTTTATTAGTTAATCCTAATTAACTCATACACATAAATACACATGATTCCAATTGACTTTGTAACAACCTAATAAAATTAAATAAATAGTAATTATTGGTAGCATAATTTTGGAATTAAGTGCACTTCAAGTTTAGACAAGAATTCAATCGTAATATTGCAACGTAAATAGGTATTACATTCATACATTTCCATTAGACTTCTTGCTGTCACATCTATTTGTCATTCGTACACTCCTAAAATAATTTTCTAAGTCATAAATCTCAATATCTATCGGTGTTGAATTCATCATTGCCTTATAAGGTATTTCTCGTGCGAATTTAGAGATGTTAAGAAAGAAAGCGTCACAGGTTAGGGCTTTTCCCCATGCTGAGTTAGGCTAGATATTAAATTAGCGATTCGTAAAATATTGATATGATGTCTGAATGTCTTAAAAGAAAAATGTTGATTTTATTTTCGTCGTAGAGAAATTAACTATAATGCTTTGATTGTTTTTTTTAATACCTCTATCTTGATGAAATTAATTATACCGGTATATTTTTATTATTATATCTTGATAAATATGTTTGTAGTGAAAATGTTTAGTGTTTACGTGTTTTAGAGTATTTAATTATAAAGTTATAATTTTTATAAT
Source organism: Cicer arietinum (assembly GCF_000331145.2). NCBI lineage: Eukaryota > Viridiplantae > Streptophyta > Magnoliopsida > Fabales > Fabaceae > Cicer > Cicer arietinum. The sequence goes on from NC_021161.2 coordinate 28,545,074, forward strand.
GATGTAGTTAGTAATATATTTATTATGATGTATTTGATTTTAAGTGTTGACTTTTGAGTATTCTAAATTTAAAACATTACTTTTATGAACAATATATGTGTCTCGATGAAATTGATGAAAATTTTATATCTCTTTAATTTTAATAATATGAGAAAATTGATTATTGAATGCATTAATGAATAGTCCATTTTTAGAATGCTGAAAATTTTATAGTGAAAGGAATGAAATTTATGTTGTTATTTTATTCTTGGTGATATGAGTTTTAATGGTTATCAATAACACGTAGTCAAATTTGAGATATTTGTTCACGTGCATATTTGATGTGTTGAAGTTATTGAGCTATAACTATGAACATCCATGAGAATATAAATTTGATGTCTTATGTGATTAAAAAAATTTAATCTAAAATACTTTATCTTTGTGGTTGCCTAAGTGGCTGGTGATTTGTGTTTTAAATATTGTTATCTCTGTGGTTGCTTAAGTGGCTGATGATTTGTGTGATTATTTAAGTGAGTGGTGACATGTACATTTTGAGCATCATTATCATTTCATGACATATCATATGCATCTTTGTGGATGCCTGTGTGGTTGGTTATATCCGGATCATATATATTTAGGAGCATGCATAACTTGCATACATTTTATTGTTATTTTTATTTTGATATAATTATTTGTTCTACGGTTGCTACTTGATTTATTTAGATATATTTTATGATTTTGATACCCCTATGAGAACTATTAAAGAATCAATTTCTTTAAATCTTTTATTACGAAAAGATTTTATATTCATATTTTATGACTGTTAATTTATTATTTGGTTTAATTTTTGGTGTGGGATGAACTGACCCCTTACACCAACATTTAGGTACTAATGATCTCAAAAAATTGCATGAATGATGTTCGATTGGTGCACGCGCGGGGGAAAATGAGACTTTTACTTAAAAATAATGTTTTGTATTACTAAAAATTTTGTGGTACATTGTAAAGTTATTTATTCGTCATCATTAACTTTTAATAGAAATGTGGAAGTGAGATTTCATTCGTAATTAAATAATTGAATGTCATTAATTTTAGTCAACATTGTTTTATTTGAATTTCACTTAAAGATAATTTATTTTATTTTGGACCATAAATGAATATCGATCTAACAATTGGAATATTAATTTCGCAAATAAATAAATAAATAATATTTTAGTAAATTACATTACGTTCTTTTACGAAAAAAAATATATATCTAGTTATTTTCTTACGCATCTTCAATTTATTACATGATGAATTACTCATAAGAAAAAAAAATTAGTTGTTTCTAAAAGAAAATAAATATTTTTAAGTAATATTTGGATCAAAAATTTGGGGCATTATAATAAAGAGCTTTTAAAGTACCAAACTTAAAAACTAGAAACATGTGTCCAGATGTTATGATCAGTTACAAAGTGGTGAAATTGGGTTCTATTTTACTTCTTCTAAGCAAATTGAATATAATGAACTTCAGACTAAAGCAGAGCACTAAGCACTGTGTAATACAAGATATGAATGAATGCCTTTGCTGTGTAATATAATGAATGCCTTGAAATTGAATACTTACAGACTTTTGCATTCGTAAGGTTTTCTAAGTTGTTGTGTTGTGTCGTACTTGCGATGTCAATAGAGATCTTCATAAAAAAACAAACCTTGATAGATACAGTTTGGGAATATGACATTTGAAACTTGACTGATTCCAAAACGAACCTTCAAGTACATATGCTAGAATGATTATGACCCCGTTTAGTAAAATTAAGCTATAAGCTAGCTGTTAGCTGAAAAACTGACTTATAGTTGATAACTGATGACTTATAATTAAAAAATAATTAATTGAAATTAAAGTGTTTGGTAAATTTAACTTTTTAAAATATAAAATGATATTATTTTATTTAAAATAACAAAAAATGTGACATTTTTATCGAATCTCTAATAGGTATTGTTTTACTCCATTTCCCTTTTTTAATCAATTTTCCTACTTTGTTTTTGTGGTAGAAACCCAAAAAAAAAAAAAAATACTACAAAGCTTTGAAATGAAAATCAGAACCATACAATTCATTTACATTTTTTTATTACTATACATAAATTTGAGGAGTTCTTTAAATCTTTAGCAAGCTTCATATGTATAAATAGTAATTGTAAAAACAATGCAATTCATTTATTGTTGACAATTTGACATATAAAATGAACTTGAAAATAATAAATTAGAAGATGAAGAAATAATAATAAATATGACAATGTGTGCGAAAATGTCCACATAGCCCTTGAAAATAATTCTCATTGAATCTTCTGAGCAAGCCTTCCTTCCGCGAGGTCAACAAAGATCTTCATAAAAAAATAAACCTTAATAGATATGGTTTGCCAATATGATCGTTGCAGCTTGATTAATTACAAAACAATTATTCAACTAAATCTTCTAGAATGATTATGTGCAAGAATGTTTAGATAGCACTTTAAAATAATTCACGTTGAATCTTTTTTCATACGTTTGTTTAAGAGCAGAGTCAAAAAACATAATTTGTTCTTTGACCATCAGAATCATGAGACATTTTAGGCTTCATCAGAGTATTAACTTTTCGTTCGACTTGTTGACTTTCTTCATAGAATATAACTTGATCATCAGAGTTAGATGTTGTGTTGATTTTTTAGGAAGTCAGAGGTAGAGGCGTAGCTGCATGACTTAGAATTTGTGCATGGGCAACGTGACCTTGTTGCATCTTCAAAGCATGTTGCGTATCAAAAACAACATCTTGCAGCAAGTTGCAGTCCACAGAGCGAGCGAAACTTGAGCTTTAGAGGCAACTCAAATAGAAGTTTCAGAGTTAATATAGTAGAAGCTTTAGAGGCATGCTTCAAAATTCAGAGGCGGATGCGTAGAAGCTTCAGAGGCACATTGCGCATACACTTCAGAGGCAAATCTTTAAAGGTAGATGCGTGCGTACAACAACGCGTGTAATAACTAGAGTCTGAATATTGCATTGAATTCCTTTGACTTCACTTGACTCTAAGGTCTTCCTCTATTTCATAGTTCTATTTACTACACACTCAATAAAATAATTAGTGCAATAAATTATTCTCACAAAGTTCATTTGTTATCATCAAATCATAATGAAAGAATTGTTCCTAGAACCAACTTGGTTCTATCAAAAGTCCCATAACAAATATAATTTTGCTAGAAATAACTTAGGCTAAAGTATCATTTTGCGCAAAATATCATCAACTGCGATTTAGAGGACATAATTTGTGATTCACCCTTTCACTTACTTCCTTCTCAAAAGTCTATGTTTAACTACCTAATGTTGTCCATCTTCCTATTCCAAGTTCTTATTGTTAAATATTGAAAGTGAAAATATGTGTAAAATACATTAACGCAAAATAAGGACTAAACCAAAATAAGGAAAAAAGAGCGGATAAAAAAACATTGAATAACGCAACCAATATATCCTAGTTCACCACCAACACGATAGCTACGTCCAGTCCCTTAAACGTGAAAGATTTAATAAACTGAAACACCATTGAATTACAGTTCCACTAAACATTTACTAGTAAAACTAACTGTGTTTGAGTCTTCTCAAACTTCTAGCTTAGTGCAGTAAAGCTGTTGAGGGATGCAACCACTATTGGGCTAGGTTACAAGAGAATATGTTTAGGTTTTCTGAAAATAATGTTTCACAAGAGGGTGTTTACAAAGTAGTACTCTCATTAATATTTTTCTGAACTATGTAACCGAAGTTAAAGGTAAGAGCGCAGCAGTGATTGTATTATGCTTATTGTAGTGCATTGTTTCTTTTGTTGCTCAAGCAACAATTGCATGTTCTTTTATAGAGATCTTTTGGGTTTTTTATAGTTGTTCTTATTGTAAGAAATCATCACATATCATGCATTTTCATATAAAATATTTTGAGATTGATATGCCATTAAAAACTTGTCAAAATGAGTCCTTGTAATTGATGTTGCGTATCTTGGTATGAAGACAGAAGGAGTAGAGGATATGATAGCATGTCTCATAGATCTTCATACACAAAAGCAAATTTAGGGTGTTTATCAACGGATACGTAAGAACTGTGTGTTCTTTGGAACTGTGTGTTCTCTGGAGTGAGTTAATCGAATAAGTTCTAGAGGGTTGGTGGAGGGGTCAGGGTGAAAAGGTCGGAGACAGAAGTAGCCTCAAACATCTTTATCTAAGATGTAAGAGTTAGAGGTAGTAGGTGTGAAAAATGCAGGGTTGGAGGAAGGGCCAACTAAGTGTGTATGTGGGGGAAAGGGTGTGGGAGGTTCAGATTCAAGATGAAGGGTAGGAATAGTTTGCTCAGAGTTTGGTGTTACCTTTCGTTTCTTCCTCTGAAAGAGGGGTGTTGCGTCTTCATTGGCGTTGGTTTCTTCTTCCTCGTCCTCTCCAACTCTTGTAACCCAACCCGATTGTGACTCTCTTGTTCCTCAATCAATTTGTAGTTTTCAGGTTGTGTTGAGAAGACTTGGCTTATAGAGTCAAGGTGTTTGTGTTCCTCAAAATTTTGTAGGTGTCAGATTGTTTTGAGAAGACTGGCTTGAAGGGTTAGTTGTTGTGAAATTGAATTTTTGAATTAGTGGATTAAATCATTTTGAGTGGGGGGAATGGACGTAGCTACCAAGTTGGTGGTGAACCAGGATAAATTCTTGTGTCATTTTAACTTTGCAGTTCTTGTTTTACTTCTACCTCTGATCTCTTAATCCGATTGCTACTACTTTTATTCTAAGTAAGTCACCAAACCCGAACCAGTTTTAAACAATTTAGCAAAAAGAAACCAACTTAAACTAACACAATTCAACTCCTATTCTCGTGTTTTCACCTTCAATTGGAATAAACAGCGTTCAAATTTTAGCACTTTACAATGTTTGAACAAAGGTCCAAGGACTCAACAATGTATGAATTTGGTGAAAAAGCTAATGGAGGAAACATAAATAGGACACGTTTGTTTGATGGTGAATGATTTGAGTACTAGAAGGATAAGCTGAGGAGTTTATTTATCTCACAAGATCATGAACATTGGGAGTTAATGGAAGATTGCTACACTGCTCCAACAAATTCTGATGGTACTAAAATTTCAAAGAAATAGATGGACGTTGAACATAAAAAGATTTACAAGATGCATCACAAGTCCCAAACCTTCATGATCAATACAATCACCTTCAAGGAATTTGATAAGGGCACTAACAAAGAAACAACAAATAAAATCTATGAAAATTTGGTTTTGACTCATGAAGGAAGCAAGGAAGTTCAAGAAGTAAAGAACAACCTCTTAGTCAGATAGTATGAGCGATTCAAGATGAAAGAAGATGAAGACATTTAACAATTTTTTTTAAGATTCTAGACTCTAGTATGAGGTTTAAAGGTACTTGAGAAGAGTTATACTGCTGCTGATCTTGTGAAGAAAATTCTTAGGAGTCTTCCTAACAAGTGGAACTTTACATTACAGCTATTCAAGAAGCTTAGGATCTCAATACTCTTAAATTGGAATAATTGATTTGCTATTTGAGATCCATGAAATTGAACTTGTAGAGGATGAGCCCAAGAAGAAGCAACAAACTTTGGCCTTGAAATCCAAGAAGAAGAAAGGCTCTAAAGGCAACAGAAGAATCAAAGGATAACGATTCAGATTATCAGAATTTGAACTCATAGGATAAGGAGCTGGCTTTTGTATCCAGAAAAATTTAGACGATGTCGCACAATAAAAAATATGGATATGTCAAGTCTAAATGTCTAAATCTAGAGAAGGGTAACATTAGAGGAAAGATTTTAGACCCAAGAATAAAGTTCTTATGGCTACATGCGATTATTATGACTCTAGAAGTGAATCAGTTGATGAAGAAATTGAGATATTTTAAAAGTTAACCAAGTCTGATTTAAATTATGTCATAAATGATTTCTCAAATAAAGCCACAAGTTGTCTCTAAAAATGAAAGCACTTGGGAAAGTAAATGCAAACTTAACTAAAGAAATCAATGCCTTAAAAGCTAAAAGTGTTAAGGTTAACTATGAAAATAAAAACTTGAAAGATACTTTTGTTTTAAAATATTTAGAAAATGTCAAATCTACTTTTGATAAATAAGAAGAAGCATTTGAAGACTTTCTAGCTAACAATATGGAAAGAAGCAAGTATGCTTATATGATTTATGGAGTTAGTAGAAATGGAAAAAGAGGTCTATGATTTGAAGAAAAAAATAACTAAACCTAAATTTATTTCCTCTGATATTTTGGGTATTGTTTTCTCTAAGAAAGGTCACTCTAAGTTATCTTGTCCAATTTTAAATACAAGGAAAGACAAGAAACCTTTCAAGACTAACAAACCAGAACCCAACCAAATTTGGGTATCTAAGAACAAAATTATCTATGTTGTAGATGTCCTCAACAGCCAAGTAAAAACACCAATCATGGTACTTGGACAGTAGGTGCTCACGACATATGACGGGAAAAAAGTCTATGTTCCAAGACCTTTCATTAATCAAAGGAGGCACAATAACTTTTAGAGGAAAGCTTAAAGGCCATATCATGGGGCAAGGCACAATTGGAAATGGCACCTCTCGTTCGATTTAAAATGTTTTGTTTGTTAAAAGTCTTAAACAAAATTTATTAAGGATTAATATTTTAATTGATTATAATTTTGACATTATATTTAATCGAAAAACATGCAAGGCAATTAGTCATAAGGATGGATCTGTACTCCTTATAGGTCATAGTAAAAATAACATGTATAATATAAATTTTTTTAGTCTAGATAAACAAGATGTTAGGTGTCTAATGTCAGTAAATGAAGAGAAATGAATTTGGCACAAAATGTTAAGTCATGCAAACCTTAAATTAATCTTAAAATTGAATAATCTTCAACTAGTTAGAGATCTACCTAAGCTCAACTATGAAACTAAAATTATGTGTGAAACTTGTCAAAAAGGAAAACAAACAAAGAACTCACTTACTTCTAAGAGCTTAGTCTCTACCCCCAAAAACCCATTGAGCTCTTACATATAGATCTTTTTGGGCCAGTGAAAACAACCTAACTAAATAGAAATAATTATGGCTATGTGATAGTACATGATTACAGTAGGTGGACTTGGGTAAAAATCTAAAGAAATAAAGATGAATGCCAAAAAGCGTTTATTGCATTTTGCAAACAAGTAATGAATGAAAAGGATCTTACGATTGTAAAAATTAGAAGTGATCATGGAGGAGAATTTGAAAACAAGTTATTTGAAAGTTTTTGTGATGAGAATGGAATATCTCACAATCTCTCCTCTCCTAGGACACCACAACAAAATGGAGTTGTGGAGAGAAAGAATAGATCCCTTCAAGAAATGGCTAGAACCATGCTCAATAAGATGGATATCGCAAAATATTTGTGGGTTAAGGCAATTAACACTGAGTGCTATATTCAAAATAGAATCTTAATTAGGTCAATATTGAATAAAACGCCATATAAAGTATTGAAGGGTAAAAAGCCGAAAATCTTCTACTTTAAACAATTTAGTTGTACTTCTTATATGTTAAATTCTAAAGACAACCTTGGCAATTTGATTCTAGATCACAAAAGAGTACTTTCATTGGATACTCTGAAAGGATCTAAAGCTTATAGAGATTTTAATACGGAATCTCAAATTGTGGAAGAGTCAATACATGTTAAATTTGATGACAATCAACTTGACCTTAAAAAGTCAAAGCAAGTTGATGATAGTGCATGTTTACTAGAACTAGAGGAAGCAAATGCAGACAAACTAGAAGAATTTGAAAACCCTGAGGATACAAGTAAATCAGAAGAAGATGAAAAATCATCAGAGGATGAACCTAACCATGTTAAAAGCAATCAAGATAAGTTAGCAGGGAGATTTGGATGGAAGTACCAATCATCCCATCATGAAACTCTAATATTTGGAAATGCAAATGATCATTTGAAGATTATATCATCATTGAAAGACACAACGTTTTTTGGTCTATTATCATTAAATGAACCTACATTTGTAAATGAAGCATTGGAATATGATGGATTGATCCTTGCAATACAAGAAGAGTTAAATGAATTTAAAAGGAATGATGTTTAGGATCTAGTACATAGACAAAAAAAAAACATTATTGGAACCAAGTGGATTTTCAAAAACAAGTTAAATGAAAAACGAGAAGTGGTCAGAAACAAGATAAGACTTCTTGCACAAGGCTATAGTCAGTAACAATGCATTGATTACATTGATACATTTGCTTTTGTGGCCAGGTTAGAAGCTATTTGTATCCTACTCTTTTTTGCTCCTTACAATAACATTACATTATTTCAAATGGATGTTAAAAGTGCATTTCTAAATGAGTATATAAGTGAAGAAGTCTATGCTACACAACCCCCAGGTTTTGAAAGTTCAAAATTTCTAGACCGTGTATTTAAACTTAAGAAATCATTTTATGGTCTAAAACAAGCAGACAACACCTTGTTTAGAAAACCAATAGGAGATGACATTCTTATCACCCCAATTTATGTTGATGACATTATTTTTGGATCTACTAATGACACTTTTTGTCAAGAAACTACTAAGTTGATGCAAATTGAATTTCAAATGAGTATGACGGGAGAACTTAAATTCTTCTTTGGGATACAAATTCAGAAAAGTTAAAAAGGAATATACGTTCATCAAACTAAGTATACAAAAGAGCTTCTCCAGAAGTTTAAAATGAATGATTGTAAACCTATGGCTACACCAATGCACCTATCTGTTAACTTAAAATGGATGAAAAGGCTAGAAGATTGACCAAGAAAACATATAGAGAAATTATTGGATCACTAATTTACCTCACTTCCTCCAAACCTAATATTATGTTTAGTGTGTGTATGTGTGTGCAAGATTTCAAGCTCATCCAAGGGAATCACATTTAACTGTTACTAAGAGAATCCTTAAATACTTAAAATATATTACCAACTTTATCTTGTTCTAAAGAAATCTACTAAGTACAAATTAAGTGACTATTGTGATGTTGATTATGCTGATGACAAATTTGAGAGAAAAAACACAAATAAAAACTGTACATTTCTTGGTGAAAACATAACCTCATGGTCAAGTAAGAGATAAAGCACAACTGCAATGTCAACAATAGAGACAGAGTACATTTCAGCAGCTGGTTGCAGCTCTCAATTGCTATGGATGAAACATCAACTAGAAAATTACAAGATTCTAGAGAGTAACATTCCCATGTTATAAAACAACACTTATGCCATTTTCCTAACCATGAACCCAATCCTACATTCTAGAGCCAAACACGTAGAAATCAAACATCATTTTAATAGAGACTTTGTTCACAAAGAAGTACTAAATATCCAATTTGTAGACACTAAACACCAATGGGCTGACATATTCACTAAATGACTAGCTGAATATAGATTTGACTTCATTAGGAAAAATCTAAACTTTACCTTTACACGTGAATAATGTTGTGCCAAGCTTAGAGTAGTTAGATTCATACTAGGATCAATTTTATGTTATGCTTATATTAGGTTCTATTTTATGTCCAATCCATTCCATTGAAGAAAAGGGCAAATGCTTAAAAAGTTCACTTTGAAGTCTTTCTGTCTAATGACAAAAGAGGTAGAAAGATATTTGAGAACAATAATGTGGGGATATAATGAAGAAATTAGTTGGACTTAGGGGAAGCCTTAAGTCAGGAGGAGTCAAGTAATAAAAGAAAAATTGTTATAAGAAATACAATTTTTTTATCATAAAAAAGGGGAGATTGTTGGAACCAAGTTGGTTTTCCACTTATAGTTTTGATGTTAACAAAAGTACTTTATGAGGAAAAATAAATTTGGATTAGTGGCTTCATTAAGTATGAAAAAATTGGAAGAAGAAAATCATAGGAAGCAGCCAGAGGAATCGACCATAGGAAAGTGACTACATGAAGTCACCAAAGGAAGTGACTAGAGGAACACAAAGTATATGCCTCTACCTCTGAACATATGCCACTAAAAATAATGTGCCTTTCAAGGTAATGAAGATTGCCTCTAATATTTGGCTCTGAAGTCTTGGTATGATATTTTGGTCTGAAGATTGGGTATGAAGAATGGCTCTGAAACTAAGTATGAAGACTGCCTCTTAAGATTATCTGAAGACTAAATTTGAAGCATACCTTTGAAGCCCTTACATGTCTTTGATATACACAAACTTAGCATACTACTGAAGAGTTCATATCAAAAGATAATTAACTCTAAAGAGATTGTTCAAATCATAAATTTAAAGCTCACAATCTCTTGATAAAAATGGTGCAACACACTCAAAATGATGCCTCTAATATGCAGTCTCTAATATTGCACTGACTCTGAAGTTTCAAAACGGTGATTTTCCCAATGCCACTAATTCTAAGACATGTAACTCTGCCTTTCACTATCATTATTCAAGAAACACATCATCTCACTCCAACAAGAAAGTTAATGTCTCTATTGGAAGTCCACGACTGAAATTGAAAGAAATAAGTATGAAAAGAAGATTTAACCTAATCAAAAACTTGTGAAGATCCAAGAACAACCTGAATCCATTCCAGCTCCAATCAAGCAAGAGTGTGAAAGAATATTTGTGTTTTTGAAGACAATCTAAAATAAGATTTGATTTATATTTATAGTTGAAGAAAATATTTGACCAAATTGAAAATAAGATATGGTCAAGATTTGAAGAAGATATGATAAAAAAGATATGAATTTTACAAGTAGATTTGATCAAGATTTATCACAAGAAGATATGAATTATTGACAAAAGGATATGATCAAGATCTTATGAACAAGTAGACATGACTTATTTACAAGAAGATTGGATCAAAATTTATCACAAGAAGATATGATCAATAATATTTACAAGAAGAAAAATTCTCTAGAAGATACATTTATTATTAGCAAATATATGATTCAGATTCTGCAAAGACAAAGGAGAAATCCTAACCTATTCTATAATTATATACTCAAGGCTGGAGAAGAAAATTAAGAGAACTCACAAGCACAAAAAAATTTAAGTCATTAGAGTTCATAAGGTTAAGGTCTAGAGAAACACTTGTTCAAAAGAAATATTTTCCAAGTGTTTTCTAGTGTGAGAGTCATTGTTACAATCAGCTTGTTAGAAGCAAACCAATTTGTTCCAAACACTTGTAATCCTATATGATAGTGGCTTTTTTGTTCCTCAATAATTCTATTGGTTTTTAAGTTGTGTTGAGAAGACTTGGCTTGTAGAGTCAAGGTGTTTGTGTTCCTCAATAAAGTTTATAGGTGTTAGGTTGTTTTGTGAAGACTGACATGTAGCGTTTGGTGTTGTATAATTCATGTTTTGAATCAGTGGATTAAATCCTTCTGAGTCATGGGACTGGATGTAGCTACAAAGTTTGTGGTGAACTAGGATAAATTCTTGTGTCACTTTAATTTTGTAATTCTTGTTTTACTTCTGCCTTTAATCACTTAACCCGATTGCTCCTATTTTTGTTCTAAGTACGTCACCAAATCTAAACCAGTTTTAAATAAATTAGAAAAAAGAATCCAACTTAGTCAAATACAAATTAACCCAATTCTCGTGTTTGCACCTTTATATACTCCCTTCATTCCTATTTGTAAAACCCTGTGACGTTTTTCACACATATTAAGAAAAATTGGCACTATAATTACTATTACTAAAACCCTGTTTTGTATATAAATGCATTCAATTCGAAGACTACTTGATATTATTAATTAATAAGAGATATATTTAGAAAAAGAGTAATAAATTTATTTAAAAATTTTCAAAAATTCGTATACAAGTAAATGTGCCAAAAGGATTTTATAATTAGAGACTAGGGGAGTAGTACTCCCGCTGTCACATAATGAGTGAACCATTTGATCATTACACATATATTAAGTATAAATTAAAGAGGGAGAATACTACTTTTACTGAATTATATTGGTTAAGTGTTGGTGCATTTTCAATATGATAAACGCATAGTAAAAGATATTACAAGACTACGTTAAGTATACATTCTGTACCGAAGATGATGAATATAGGAGCTTGACCATAAGGGTATCAATGTATAAGAAAATATATGAATGATAAGCTTCCTAAATTAGTGTCTCGTTATAGAGGGTGTACTTGCACATACTCTGACGATCAAGTAAGAATTTTGCATAGTATGGGAAATATTTAGGTTAAAATTTATGTGTAACTTCATGACCTAAGAGACCCTATTTAAATAGTGAGTCCTCGTATGGTTTCATGAAGATTCTTGTTATGATCATAAGAAGAGGATCGATGGTCCTTAGAGTGCCCATTGATATTAGATACCTCTTCAATTGTTCAAAAACAAGTGAGTGCCATCTAGTGGTAGTGATTGTGGTAGGATTGTCATCAAGTAGCTTAAAAGGAGGTTCATAGGTGAGTTATTGTGTCTATCATCATTAGATCCCTTCCTCACCATCTAGTGGCTACGATTAGAGACCCATGTGAGTTACGATAGACCATTACTTAAGACTTCTTAAAGGTGGGTGGCTTGCCCTAGCTTTGAGAAGGTTCTATGATATTACCTGGTCAGGCCCGATTGACCCGAGTTTGTATTGGGCCTGACCTATGTAGCGCGAGTCCGACCTTAAATAGTTTCCCCCAGGTCGGTCATGTGACAGAGTCAATGATTGACTTGAATACAGATATGTTTATCACAGGCAAAATGGTATCACGCTTGGAGTATGACTTCATATATAAGTGATCACTTTTTAATTTGTGACTAATTTCGGATTGGGCTGTTTTATTTTATAAAATTCTGAACTTGAATTTTTCGGTTTCCTTTCGCGATTCCCAATTATAAAGAGTTACTTCATTAGTGAATGTGTGTTGGTGGATTCTTTTTTCGAGGCTTCTTTGTAGTCACTTTCTCATGATATTAGTATCCGTCGCTACTCTATGTGCCTATCTGATTTTAGGGTTTTTGGTCTAAACTTTTTAGAACTTTTAGATGCGTGCATTGGGATTTGTGTTATGTCTTTGAATTCATATTATAAATAGTGGGTGAAATCTTTGTGAGTCCCCTTCTTCTTCATTGACATCTTGCAACCTCCTTGAAAGAATGCTCTGACGCGTCTTCGCAAGCTACTTCACCTCCTTTTACCTTCCTCAGAAGAGTTTACTAGTTACTTCATTTTCTTTACTTTTTCATATGGTGTGATTTTAATGGTGGTTTTGAACATATTTTTTGCTGTTACGATCGAGTATTTTCATGTCACTTCTTCTTTGGATTATTTGATTCTTACTATCGTCCACAATGGTTTTAGGATTTTCTATTTCTTTCCACATCATGGATGATGACTTTTAGAATTTACTGTTTTCCCCAACTGTAGGCGGTGGTGTTAGATCACACCTTCATTTTATGGGTTTGTTTCTTTAACCCTCATATCTAGTTTAATTTTGATGACTCTTTGTCTCATTTCATTCATTATTCATCAAAGTGGATGAAGGAGTGTGATTAATATTTTCACTCACTCTCATTCATTTTGATGATAGAGCGTTAACTTCGGATGTACAAATATTTTCTTTGGATTTCCAAGATATAAATTGGGTCACTAATGAACTTCTTTGAGCCATTTCTATTTTCTCGAATGAGATCGAGAAGGTGGGACTAAAGGATGGTTCAATTACTAGGAGACTTAAGTGGACAAAAGGAATTTGTAGTGACTATGAAAATTGTACAATTACTATGTATGAATCTGTTTTTAGGCACGTAGGATCCACATTTCCTTTCGGACGTTTGAAATACCGATCAAGGACCATCTCCAACTTGTCCCTTCAAATATTCATCTGAATTGTTGGGCTTATATCATATCCTTCCAAATCACGTGCCAATTCTTGAAATTCATCCCTTTGTTTCCTTCTTCTATACATCTCCAGGTTATCTGGCATAAATAAACTCCTAGACTCAAATAGGCTTATGTATCCTTTAAACAAAAGAAGAAGTGTTTTATGGCCTTCACCGATTTGTTGAAAGGGTTTAAGAGGCAATATTATTCCATTATGGCGAGGTCAAAAGGAGCCCATAACAAATTTTGGGTTATTAGTCTTTTTATGATCAGAACATGAATATTTTAATGGATGAAGATGGTGAACCAAAGACAACTTTTCGGGATTGATTCCCAAAGGTTTGGACTAAGTCCCACTTCAATCGCAAACGAGGTGAATTAACATATAAACTCGATGAACTTAGTTCTATCGACCTCTATAACACAAATTACTTACAGTTGTATATTTGTACTTTCGAAAAAGAGCTTAAATTTGATAAGAAAAGAAATCTAGTGTTGGATGCAGAAGGAAATCTTCAATATGGTTACCACCTTATATATACTAGAGAAATTTTGGCTTGCCGTAATCCTGAAGATGCCAATTATCTCTTAGGTGGTTAGTGGAATTATCTTTATATCATTATTTTTGTATTTGTTATTTTTTATAATTCTAACTTTCTTTCCATTTTCTTGTTTGCAGTGAACATGGCTTCCCTATCTTTCATGAATAAGTATAAACCAAAGGGTACTGGATAATCCTCTTTAGATATTTTTCAAGTCCCTTTGGTTCTTCCTTTTCCAAAGAAACTGGTCAGTGATGCCCCTACTTTAGAGACCATTCCTGCTGTTACGATCGAGTATTTTCATGTCACTTCTTCTTTGGATTATTTGATTCTTACTATCGTCCACAATGGTTTTAGGATTTTCTATTTCTTTCCACATCATGGATGATGACTTTTAGAATTTACTGTTTTCCCCAACTGTAGGCGGTGGTGTTAGATCACACCTTCATTTTATGGGTTTGTTTCTTTAACCCTCATATCTAGTTTAATTTTGATGACTCTTTGTCTCATTTCATTCATTATTCATCAAAGTGGATGAAGGAGTGTGATTAATATTTTCACTCACTCTCATTCATTTTGATGATAGAGCGTTAACTTCGGATGTACAAATATTTTCTTTGGATTTCCAAGATATAAATTGGGTCACTAATGAACTTCTTTGAGCCATTTCTATTTTCTCGAATGAGATCGAGAAGGTGGGACTAAAGGATGGTTCAATTACTAGGAGACTTAAGTGGACAAAAGGAATTTGTAGTGACTATGAAAATTGTACAATTACTATGTATGAATCTGTTTTTAGGCACGTAGGATCCACATTTCCTTTCGGACGTTTGAAATACCGATCAAGGACCATCTCCAACTTGTCCCTTCAAATATTCATCTGAATTGTTGGGCTTATATCATATCCTTCCAAATCACGTGCCAATTCTTGAAATTCATCCCTTTGTTTCCTTCTTCTATACATCTCCAGGTTATCTGGCATAAATAAACTCCTAGACTCAAATAGGCTTATGTATCCTTTAAACAAAAGAAGAAGTGTTTTATGGCCTTCACCGATTTGTTGAAAGGGTTTAAGAGGCAATATTATTCCATTATGGCGAGGTCAAAAGGAGCCCATAACAAATTTTGGGTTATTAGTCTTTTTATGATCAGAACATGAATATTTTAATGGATGAAGATGGTGAACCAAAGACAACTTTTCGGGATTGATTCCCAAAGGTTTGGACTAAGTCCCACTTCAATCGCAAACGAGGTGAATTAACATATAAACTCGATGAACTTAGTTCTATCGACCTCTATAACACAAATTACTTACAGTTGTATATTTGTACTTTCGAAAAAGAGCTTAAATTTGATAAGAAAAGAAATCTAGTGTTGGATGCAGAAGGAAATCTTCAATATGGTTACCACCTTATATATACTAGAGAAATTTTGGCTTGCCGTAATCCTGAAGATGCCAATTATCTCTTAGGTGGTTAGTGGAATTATCTTTATATCATTATTTTTGTATTTGTTATTTTTTATAATTCTAACTTTCTTTCCATTTTCTTGTTTGCAGTGAACATGGCTTCCCTATCTTTCATGAATAAGTATAAACCAAAGGGTACTGGATAATCCTCTTTAGATATTTTTCAAGTCCCTTTGGTTCTTCCTTTTCCAAAGAAACTGGTCAGTGATGCCCCTACTTTAGAGACCATTCCTGCCTCTCCAAAACAAACTACTATGATCTTTGTCAACAAGAGTCTGAACTTCATCTACCTCGGTGATGGTGCAAGGTGGATGAAAGCGAAGATGGGAGTCGCTAACATGTGTTGGGTCCCTGTTCCTCATATGGTTAAGGGTACAACAATAATAGAAGAATCCCTTGCATTTCCTAGCCCCATCTCTACTGAACACCCTGAAGATCCTATTGCTATAGTCAACGAGTTAGACAATGCGAGCTTGGCTGACGCAAGTGCTTTATGTCGTCAAAATATCTTTGCAAATAATTTGCCGCATTTTTTTTAAGGTTTTTGCAGTGTGTTCCTCTATGATGATTGCTGACCAAGAATTCTTCTAAGGTGGAAACTCTTGATTATAATCTCACTGCCAAGTGCTTTGATTGTGAAAACAACATAATAGACCTCAAAGATAAATTTTCCTATGCCAAGGACCTTCTTTTGAGGCCAATGCCAATTTGTTAAAGAATGCTGAAAACTAAAAAATATTTAGGCAAACAAAAAGAAGACCTTTCTTCTCAACTGGCTTGAATTAAGACAGTTTCTTTTGTTCTTGCTGATGCAAAAAAGGTCTTGGAAAAGACTATAGCTTGGTTGGATAAGAGTTTCTAAGAGATTGGATCCAAGTTATATGATTTTTCCAAGAAGGTTAGTATCTTGGAAAAAGGAAAGAAATACTTGGAAGACGAGAAAACTGCTTTGCTCAACAATTTATATGTTGTGAGTAAAAACGCCTTTGAAAATGCACTTGTTCAAATTTAATTGTTGAACCCTTGATTGGCTTTCATTACAGATGAAATAGACTATACAAATGTAGTCAAAGGCGTAGCAATTAATGACATTTTAGGCGATGAAGAGAATGTGGAAGATCAGACATTAAATGAAGTCGGACAGTAGGATGCTGGAACTTGATTTTATTGTTGAATTTTGATTATTGTCCTTGGTTCTTCATCGTAATGTTCGTTTAAATGTTTCGGCTTATGGCCATAATATTTGGTGACTTTGTCTTTATTTCCTCGCACATTTATTTACATTGATGACTTCGTCTTTAATTTCCTCATTCATCTATTTATGTCGTTGACTTTGTATTTGATTTCTTCGCATGCTTTTTGTGTATAAAGCAATCTTTTTGCTTGTTTAGCTATACACTTGCTCGTGTTCGAGTGTGCTTTTGACTTTGCTTTATGTTTTTTTGTATGACGCGTTCTCAGTTTGCTCGAGGAAGGATTCCCCAACCAAGGGGTATTCCTCACATCCCCATTGGTTAATATATGTTTATTAATCAAACATGGGCTGATTTGTTGTTGCACACATGTCAAATACGAGTAATAAAATGTAGCGTAGGGCAACTACTCGAGTCATTTCTCAAGGACTTCTAATTATATTAACCGAATTTAGAATGTTGAAATTTAAAAAAAAAAGTTTCGAATTTAGGTCCAAACAGATTAAGAAAATGGATTACAATCACGTTGGAACCATTAATCTACTGATTCAAGAGTTTATGACCCATCTCATATTCTATCAACATATTCAATTTCTAAATTGTGACTCTATTCCTATTAGCAGTATAGACCCAGTAAAGTTCGGAATTGGGATTTTGTGCCAACATAAAATTTGTAAATATGTTTTTTAGCTTTCCAACACCTACTCACATGTGTCAATCCAATATCCAGAGCTCAAGTTATGGTCTACAGAGCGAGAAAGTATCAATATTCATATAATAACATTAAACTCAATTACCATCCAAAGTTTAGAAACATGCTAAACAAATAATCTAGACTATAAAGAGTTTCAAAATGTCATAGTACAAAACTAGAAACATGTGTTAAAATGCATTGATCATGGACCTTTTTTTTATCGGATCCCTTTCTCATTTAGGTGGTTATCCGTAAAGGGGGTCTCCAGACCATTTTGCAAAATGACTTTGTGGTGGTCGCATTTTGATTGTTTTGAAGTATTGGTGGCTTTAACCACTCTTTTGAGAATACCCTGCACTAAATACATAGCAAACAAAAGGGAAATTTTCATTGAGTATATATAATAGGTCGAATACACCTAACAAACCATTTAGGTTTTCTAATTTAACTATAGTATTTCTTTATTTTTGTTGCATTCCATGTTCTCGGGATTATCTTCCCTTCAAAATATTCAGAGGTGAATTATTTTGTTCGCTCCTCTAAAACAATTTGGTATGGTTCTTCCCATTTTGGTGCGAATTTTCCTTGTCCGACATTCTTCAGGCCGATATATGCTCTCTAGATAACCAAATTCCATATATCAAGTTTGCAAGGTTTCATCTTCTTTTTATAGTTGATAGTCATTATTTGCTTGACACATGCTTCCTTGAGATATGCGATGTTACTTTCTAGCATATCAAGTTCTTCCCTCAATGTTCTCTCGTTTTTAGTTATGCTTAGGGGATGTTGAGTAACTCTGAGGTTGGCCATTAAGGTTCAAAAGTATTTGTTTGTGAGCGGTGCTGCACTGTCGGGGATAACCACTTCATGTATGTTGAAGCTTGTCAAAATAGTTTTCTTGAAGAAACAAAGTATGTTACTAGCAGTGATCTTAGCCAAAGGTTCAGTTTCTATCCATTTGGTGAAGCAATCAACTACTACCATTAGGTATTTTACTTGTCCGGGTGCTAATGGGAGTGGTCCAAGGATATCAATTCCCTACCAAGAAAATGGTCATGACGAACTTACCATTTGCAGCTCCATTGGAGGGGCAAGATGGATGTCGGCGTGCTTTAACATTTCTAACACTTTTGCATCAATTCTTGTGTGTTTCTCTTCATTGTCGGCTAGAAGTGTCCAGCCCGCAAAACCTTATACGCCAATGTATTTCCCGCTAAATGATGGTTAGAGATTCCCTTATGGAACTCTTTCAAGATGTAAGTTGTTTCCTCATCGTCCAAACACTTTAGAAATGGTGCAGATAATCCACGTAATTGTCCTTTTATGATGCGTGTTGAGCATATCTTGCAATAAAGTGAGATAGTGCTACTAGCATTCTGTTGTTAGACTTGACATTTCAGCCACTGCATTACACTTGTCTGGATTTCCTCCTACACATCTTTCAATTAGGTAGAAACCCAAGAATTTCCCAACCCTGACTCCGAACGTGCATTTTTGTAGATTAAGCCTCATTTTGTATTTTCTAACCTTGAAAAAAACTTTCTTTTAAATGGAACACATGGCCAAGTTCTTCTTTAGATTTGAATATAATGTCATTCATATATATTTCAAAAAAAATTCCAACTTGGTTTTCAAATATTTTTTTCATTATTCTTTGATAAGTTATGCTTGCGTTTTGAAGCACAAAAGGTATATCATTGTAACAATAATTAGCAGAGTTTGCCATAAATGTATTTTTTTTCTTTATCTAGTGGGTGCATAGGTATTTGATTGTAGCGTGAATATGCATCCATAAACATTAAAAGTTTGAAACAAGAAGAGTTATCTACTAACTTATCTAGGTTTAAGAGAGGGAAAACATCCTTAGGGCATGCTTTGTTAAGATCAGTATAACCAATGCATAGACACCACTTATTATTGCTCTTTTTAACAAGTACAGGATTGGAGTACAGGATTGGAGAGTCAAGTAGTATACTTGGCCTCGATTACAAAGTTAGCTTTCACTAAATCATCAATTTCCTTCTAGGTGGCTTCGACCTTTTCTAGCAATTGTTTGCAACAGCGCCGTGCAACCCAACGATACTTCGGATTAAAGGAAAGTTTATGACAAGCCACCTCGGGGTATATTCCCAACATTTCGTTAGCAGTCCAAGTGAAAAAATCTATATTGTCTTTTAAGCAAGAAATGATGTCCCCTTTCACTCGTGGTGCAAGATCCACTCCTATCTTCACAAACCTTCCAAACTCATACCATATTTATACTTCTTCAAAGGATCCATCTAGCTTTAGCCACATTTGTCCTTTTTTGGCGGAGTTAGCTTCTCTAGGTATCATCTCATCGACCATTATGGCATGAACATTTGTCACCAACACGTCGAGGTTGAGACATTTCTTTTTAGCACCACAATCTTGGATTTCAACTTCATGACCATCTTAGAGTTTTTCAGTAAAGCTAAGAAGCATTGTTTGGATGCTTCAAGGTTGGCTTCCATGGTCCCAACCTCTTCATCAGTAACATTATGCCTTAGTTTTAGGTAAACGGTGGATAAAACTATCCTAATATAGTTAAAGTTGGTTTTCCCATAATACAATTGTAGACACACTTGCATTCTACATCTAAAAACTAGTTTTTATGGTTTTTGTCTCCCTATTGTGCCAAAAGGTGCCCATTAGATCGACATACCCTCAAGGATGAATGGTGTACTCGTTGAATCTTTGTAAATCCACTCTAGAGTAAGGGGGCATGTCCTTTTAGTTAAACTTAGTATCGCGAACAAGCTCGAGTACATTATATCGCATGAGCCCCCCTACTCCACAAGGACTCTATTAACGCCATAGTTTGCCATCATAGTGTATATGAGGAGGGGAATCTAAAAATTCGCAACCCCATTGAGTAGGTCCTCATCAATAAACAATATCAGCAAATGTATATTTTTCCTCGATCCTGTGGGATTTTCAGTTACTTGGTGAGATTATCTCAGTCAGCTTTCTTTTAACTTAATTGAAACTACCCTGTTATGTACTAGATTATCCCCGAGAAACAAAATCTACCTCGGCAAAATGAAACCATTGCTTGTACGATTGTTCTGTCATTCCAACTATGATTAGGATTTCCTCCCAACTAGAGTATGTTTTTCCATTAACAACCATGACCTTAGCAATATATATTCCCATTGGTTGTAGGCGTTTCCCATGACAACAATTTGTTATTGGTAACTCTTAGTCTTTGTCGTCTTCAACAACAACTTTACCTTTATTAGTTGAATCTACTTAGGATATAGCAGACAGTCTGGGTGACCTTATCCTTGTCGCTCATCCTCTGTCGTATCCATTGTTTTCATTAGTATATTTTGTTAATTTTTCCTTTTGTATCAATCTATCAATAGCTTCCTTGAGTTGGAAACATTCTTCTCTCTTTATTTCTGGTATATTCTCTTATTGACCAAAATCAAATATGGCTTATTGGCTTTAAAATGTTCCTCATACTATATGTAGTCTTTTTCCCATTCTAGTAGGTTGTTGAAGCTTCTGGGTACCTCGAGCATAATACTTTTCACAAAATCACTCCCACAGGTCACTCCTTGCCTTAAAAGATAGGTTTTGATTTGATTGTTCGCATATCTGACGTGTATGGCTTCTATTGTGAACCTTTCAATGTACGCTCGCAAAGGTTCCCTTTTCTTTTGTCGGATTGCTCCAAAAATTTCACCAACTTTGGCTGTATATGAGATAGGGCAAAATGAGTTGTAAATTTTCTGCACAACTTCACCAATGAATGTATGGACCACAGTTTCAAGTTCTTGAACCAATCCATTGCTGATTTTTTTAGAGTGAGGCAAACAACTTGCATCTCAAAGGATCCCTGACATTACGAAACTCGAGGAGGGTGTCGATCTCTTGGATATGCTCATTTGGGTCTCTTATCACGTCGTAGTTGTCCATTGGTGGTGGTTTTTCCAATGACTTAGGTTTTTGGTAGTGGTTGATATTGTTCGAAAAGGATATTAGTGACGCCCCTTGTCGTTGAAACTAAATGTATCTAAAGAACTGTCACGATACTTGTGCTTTTGCCAACGAAAAGAGTGACTCGGATTTGACGAGTAACTCTATGTCCTTCTCCATGGCATGCACCTTTTCAACTCCTATTGTAGTGGCGAGTCATAGATTATTCCCTTGGAGGGTTTTTAACATACATGACGACTAATGGATAATGGCTGGATCGACGATGATGAGTGGTTGAAGCATAATTTTCATGAGATGTTTCAGGCCATCGTCTAGGATTAGATTTTGGTTGTACTCCACCCTTTCTAGGTGCTCATTTTGTTCGTCGATGAGACGAGATTAACTTTGGACGGTGATGACTAAGGTACAAATGAGCTTTATGGTATCGCCTTCTGCTTCCAATTGTGGTTGAATAGAGACTCCAAACATTGTTACTGGATCGGCGAATGGGGTGGTTGTTAGACAATCAAGTTGAGCAGGCTAAGGCGAAGGTCGATCATCATGTTCATCATCCCGATAGTTGTCTTTTTCAGAGCCATGGATCAAACTCAAGAACTCTAGTGAGTAATGGTGGGATGTTGATAAAAAAATCTCATATAAGGTGCCACTATTTAGTACTAGAGATGTTGAATGTAGGAGCTTAACCTTGAGTGTATCAATGTATAAAAGAAAAAAGGAACGATAAGCTTCTGCCGTCAGCTTTTGTTGTGGGGTGTATGCCTGCACACAGTCCGACAATCAAGGAAGAATTTGTCATAGTATGAGAGGTATTTAGGTTAGAATTTGTGGACCTTTATGAACTATGAGGTCTTGTTTATATAGTGACTCCTCATAGGGTTTCTATAAGACTTTTGTTATGATCATCAAGAAAGGATCGGTGAGCCTCAGAGTGCTCTTTGAAGTTGGACATGTGTCCATGTGTCCAAAAACGGGTGAGTACCATCAAGTGGTTGTGATCATGGCATGATTGTCATCATGTGACTCAAGAGGAGGTGCATAGGTGAGCTATCGTGTCTATCATCACTGGATCCCTTCCTTGCCATCTAGTGGCTATGATTGGAAGCATATGTGAGATACGATAGACCATCACTTCAGATTTCATTAATGTGTGCGGCTTGCTCTAGTTTCGAGAAGATTTTACGATACTGCCTAATCAAGTCGGTCCAAGTTTGTATTGGATTTGGCCTATGTAGACGTGATTCGATCTAAAACAATACACATATAAGTAGTATTAATTAAATAATACAATTGTAAAAAACTGCATTAAAAATTTAAAGAAGATTCATTTTAAAATCATTTTTATTTTTTAAATAAGTCACATAATTTTAAGAAGGTGAGAGTATGTGTCACGATTCTTCCGACACAACTTTTCCATAATAATAAAAAGAGTCTATTACTTGTTCCTTCATGAATTAAAAATAACTAAATCAGCCATGAGCATATAGAATCTCCACGAGCCATTCCGACCAAATTAGATCTAATTAACCCAACCAAAAGTCACACATATATCAACCTTTCAACTGCTCCCACAGTCACATATTCGGAATTACAAATCATATCTCCTATATCAACCAAGTGACCAACCATTCTCAAATAAAATGAAGCTGAAATTGAAACTAAATAAAGGAAACAAAATAATTGTGAGATCAATGTGATGTTAAATTCATATACAGTTACAGTGACTAACCAACCTCACTTTCATTAGTTAAAAACAATGTGATGTTGAATACAATGACTTTTAAATTCATGTAAAATTGTTACTCTGAAAGTAATATACATAGTCATAGTTGAAAGATGAAGTGGAATCGAAAAATGACATTCATGTTAACTTGTGCTTTACAAGTACACGTTAAAGATTTCATAAATAGTAATTAATACTTTGAAATAAATATAAACAAAAGAAGTAATAGGAAAGTTAATAAATCTAATCTTAATTTTTAATTAAATTGATTAACTTTTTCTTTTGTTTATATTTTATTTTAGAAAGAGTATTTCTTAAATAAATAAAAGTTAACTTTTTGAAAAAGGAAATGCTCGTACAATTTTTTTTATCTTTAATACACTAATAAGTGTTCGAAAGAAACATATTAGCACTTTTAAAAAAAAAGTCTCCAATATACGTTTCATTATAAATCTTTGGCCTTAAATATTAGGAAAAATAGTATAAGCATTTAGTTCAATTTGGACCAAATACTTTTTTGTTTAAATTGCATAGATATATGTATTTTTATGTTTATTTTTAAGGCTTGAGATAGAACTAAATAAATTTATTATGTTAGATATATTCCTTATTAATATTATAAATTTATCTTGAAAAATAAAATCGGAGTAGAACATGTTTATACACAAAAGAATAGTTTACAAACAATATATAAAATAAACACATTAAACTCAATATCTATTTTTATCAAAAGAATTCAGTTTATATAAACTGTAAATGTGTATAATTTTTACATTGTTAGTCAATCATAACTATCGATTAATTAGAAATATTTGTCTTTATTCATAATTATTTTTAAGTCATACATATGAGTGATTCTCATATATACGTCGAACGATAAAGAATACGTGGATACTAATAATGTAGGCCAATTAATCTCAATGTAAAAATTCCAAAATTAGCCTATAATAAGAGACATAATAGCAATTAAAATTATTGCAGTCCTGTTAATAACAACTTGGTGTGTTATCCTAGAGGTTGATGAACCTCGTATAATTGCTTCCATTTTCCTTCAATTACATGCAAATTTCATTTTAGAAATAATATTTGACAAGGAACTAAAAGCCAATTTATATGATTCCAGGAATATATGCTTACCCAGTGGAATCATATTAAAGGGGGTGATACTGTTCATTACTAAGACTATATGATGGTGATACTGTTCATTACTAAGACTATATATGCTTACATTAGCCAATGAATGTGGTGGCACAACCACCCCTCATACAGCATACACTTTTTTCTATTAGAATTTAGAGCTCTCTGCCACCCCATTTGATCAATCATACACATAAATTGATCCCAATGCATTTAACTCACAAAGTTATTGTACATTAAGTACTAGTGACCAGAGTTCACCCAAACACTTCAAACAACTATGTACTGAAAAAATAAAAATAAACTTTTCAGTATGAGAGAACAAAGGGTCCTTCATATTGGTGATACTAGTCAAATAGAAAGTTCCAAGTGGGTTTTGGATTCTCCTAACCCACCACCATTATGGAAGAAGCTGTTGAGTTCAGTGAAAGAAACCATTTTGCCTGATGGGAACAAGTTCTGTTTTTTCTTATCCAAGAAAAAAACTTTACATGAGCATGCTTTCTCATTCTTGCAGAGTTTGTTCCCAATCCTTGTTTGGTTAAAAGATTACACAGCCTCCAAATTTAAAGATGACCTTTTAGCCGGTTTAACTCTTGCAAGCTTGTGCATACCTCAGGTAGTCAGAAACATTACTTCTGTATTTTTATTTTGTCTTAGTCCTCTGGTCTACATGAGATAAGAGATAGGGGTCCTAGTAATCTGAAAGTCGGTAGGTAAAGAAAGTCTGATCAATGATTGTTTTAGCCAAGATTCAAACTCGGATTCTCCTAAACAATTCATCCTTAACTGAAGTTTATTAACCACTTGAGTCTAATTACTTGGTTACATCCCTACTGCCTTTAAAACAATGCATTAGAAATAGAAACATCTATATTCCTTTAGCTTTTTCACATCATTCATCTGTTTTTCATTTGAATGTTGCAGAGCGTAGGATATGCAAGTTTGGCAAAAGTTGATCCACAATATGGCCTGTGTAAGTGTCTGACTTCTTTAATCACTATTGATGTGAATCTAAACATTTTTTTATATCACCGTTGGTTGGTTTTGTTTCAATTCAGATACCAGTATTGTTCCTCCTCTTATTTATGCTGTGATGGGGAGCTCAAGAGATATTGCAATTGGACCTGTAGCTGTAGTGTCTATGCTGTTATCTTCCTTGGTCACCAAAGTCATAGATCCTGTTGCTAATCCCCATGCCTATAGAGATTTTGTCTTTACTGTGACCTTCTTTACCGGAATTTTTCAGGCCGGATTCGGTATTTTCAGGTTGTTTTCTTACTACTTGCTTGCGAAATTTTCATCCTAATTTTTTGTTTTGCCCTTATACACCAAGTAGTTTATTTATGATTCAACATTTACAGGTTGGGGTTTCTTGTTGATTTTCTTTCACATGCTGCATTAGTTGGATTCATGGCAGGCGCAGCTGTCATTATCAGTCTTCAGCAACTCAAGGGGCTACTAGGGATTACTCACTTCACCACTAAAACAGATGCAGTTTCAGTATTGGTGTCTGTTTTTAAGTCATTACATCAGCAAATTACTTCCGAAGAAAAAGTGAGTTTGTTTCACCATTTGATTTATGTTCTGATAAAGTTAGTTTGAAATATTGTATTTGTATAGATCTTGCTGTTGATATAATTTTCTTTACTATTTTCACAGTGGAGCCCTCTGAATTTTATCCTGGGGTGTTCTTTCTTGATTTTCCTTCTAGTTACCCGATTTATAGTAAGTAGTGAAAATTCTGGTATTCACATATCAATACTTGGCTATATATGTTTACAGGTGAATTTTTAATGATGTATTGTATATGAATTATCTCATTTCAGGGAAAAAGAAACAAAAAACTTTTCTGGTTGCCTGCTATAGCCCCTCTTCTGTCGGTTATACTGTCAACTTTAATTGTGTATTTGTCAAAAGCTGATAAACAAGGGGTTAATGTAATAAAGCACGTCAAAGGAGGGCTGAATCAGAGTTCAGTTCACCAGTTACAATTCCACGGTCAACATGTTGGGCAAGCGGTGAAAATCGGATTAGTTTGTGCGGTTATCGCCTTAACTGTACGTTATTCCCTTTCCTAAATTCTTGAAATTATTATTTCTATTTCACAGTTTGGAGTTCTGTAACCAATATGGCCATATGAACTTCTGATTCAGGAAGCAATGGCTGTCGGTCGATCTTTCGCATCCATTAAGGGATATCATCTTGATGGGAACAGAGAAATGTTGTCAATGGGAATCATGAACATTGCTGGATCCTTAACTTCATGCTACGTGGCAACTGGTGATGTCTTTTTTCAATCATTAATCTTTCTTGGTTTAAATATGTTTTTTAGTTCCTGCAGTATATCACTTTTTGTTTTTAATCATCATAAAAACCTTTCTTGGTTTAAATCTTTCTAGTCCCTTAATAAACAAAATAATAAAGATAAAAAACAAAAGGCAAAATATTTGCAAAGACAGAAAATAAAGAAATTACCATAGGAACTAAAAGCAAAAAGTTATATATATTTGTAAAGACCGAAAACATATTTAACTGTCTTACTTCTCTTTTATAACAGCTGAAAGGCTGTATGAGGAGTGTCTAAATATTTTTTCTATATTTTCTTGCTGCAGGTTCTTTTTCAAGGACAGCAGTTAATTATAGTGCAGGATGTCAAACAGCAGTCTCAAATATTGTGATGGCCATTACTGTGATTTTGTTCTTGCAATTATTTGCAAGGCTCTTGTACTACACCCCTATGGCTATCCTTGCTGCTATCATCCTCTCTGCACTTCCTGGATTAATCGATGTAAATGAGGCTCGCTATATTTGGAAGGTTGACAAATTAGACTTTCTTGCATGTATTGGAGCTTTCGTTGGCGTCTTGTTTGCATCTGTAGAGATTGGTCTCCTTGTAGCTGTAAGTTATTAACCACTTTCAAACTTTTTCATTTATTGCTCAGTAACTAATAACTAGTATCCTTGTAGGCAGTAACTAATGTAAAACTCATTAATTTGGGTTAACTACTTGCTCCGTAACTGCCTTATTATCAAGCTTTCAATGTAAAGTTGATTTGTACAAATATTCCCTGACTTTCAGAACTTGTATAATGTATTAATTTCATGTTTTGTTTTGGATGTGCAGGTGACAATCTCATTTGCAAAGATACTAATACAATCAATTCGACCTGGAGTAGAAATTCTAGGTAGAGTTCCAAGAACAGAAGTCTTCTGTGATGTAACTCAATATCCCATGGCTGTAAGCACGCCAGGCATCCTAGTGATTCGCATAAGTTCCGGCTCACTCTGCTTTGCAAATGCCAATTTTGTCAAAGAAAGGCAAGCACTTAACAAATGATCTAGAAAGGGGTTTAGCCCTTAATAACAGCTATGTATGAACTTTTTTCACTTGTTCCAGAATACTGAAGTGGGTCGTGGAAGAAGACGACATTCAAGAAACTTCCAAGGGAAATGTCCGAGCCATAATCATGGACATGACAAGTGAGTTTCTTTACATATTTTCATAATTAAAAATTGATATGATTCAAATGATCCTTCTAATATTCTGTTTAATAGACTTGATGAATGTTGATACTTCCGGAATTCTAGCACTTGAGGAATTGCATAAGAGGCTGCTTTCACGTGGCGTAGAAGTGAGGCTACCATGACTTTTCACTCCTTGTGTTTAAATATATTAAACCCTCATATTCTAACATTTGTGCTATGTGTTTTTTAAAGTTAGCTATGGTCAACCCAAGGTGGCAAGTAATTCACAAGCTCAAGCTTGCACACTTTGTGGACAAAATTGGGAAACAATGGGTTTTTCTGACCGTTGGAGAGGCCGTAGATGCATGTCTCTCTTCTAAAATCGCTACAGCTTGATGTCGTGCGTCTCTGTACTTCCAATGGTTTTAATGCATAATTACATATCTAAGCACATAAACTGATCAGCTGTACTAAATATGTTGTTCTATGCTGCACTAAAGGGATTTTACTGACTATACCTTAATGTAATATCTCGGTTTTGGTAGGCAGTGATGTTTATATTTCAACTTTTAGTTTTCATATATTTTAACAAAATGGATAATGATCCATACAACAATTTCAACTTTTAGTTTTCATATATTTAAACAAAATGGATAATGTATATTAAGATAGATCATCTAACTCAATTTTTATTATAATTTGGTTTATAGCTTTCTTGGGTCTCCATTTTTTTTACAATGGTCAATGTTAGTAACTAGTATGGCTAATAATTAGTATTTTGTCAAGGATAGGGATCAAACAAGCGATCCTCTTTATTATTTCACTCCCTAATGTCAACCATCAGACCAACCTTTTATCTCCTTATTGGGTCTCCATCTAGTTCTAAGAACAAATAGAAACTAGTACTGCTATAAATTTTCTCTATAAATGTCCAAACCACCTAATTATATAATCTTTTCTTCAAATGAAAGAGTCTATACTTTTTCTCTAGTGATATTATTATGATATCTATCTTATTTTTATGCAATAATAATTCATCCATCATAGTATATTAGTATTTTTATTTCAAGAAAACTAATTTTATTTTAGTTGTTGATGTTCAACAATCCATAATTCAAGTCTTTCAAGATGATTTTAAACCATAATATTTCAAATATCTCATGTGCCATTGCCCTAAATTCTACTTTATTGTTAAACATGGATACCATACTTTGTTTTTCACTCTTTCACGTCACAAGGTTCTCGCCAAAGAAAGTCAGATTTTAATTTTTATTCTTCCAAGTCACAAGGATACCACACTTTATTTGTTACCTTTAAATGACAAAATATTAGAGCAAATTCAAAATTCAACTTAATAACATCATTCAAGTCTAGGCAATAAATAATAGTGATATATCTTGTGACTAAATGCTTACAAAGGGATCTATATATATTTCTCTCCCTCGAATGAAACAAGTGGGGTACAAATGTACAACATGCAGATCCTAGATCTATCATTTTACTACAAGACCAAACCATTAGAGTTAGTACACAATTTTCTAAACAATTGGAATTATTAAAAAAATATATATTTGGAGTATTACATTTTAATGTCAAGAAAATGTTATTGTGGAAAAACCACATTATGCAATAGAGAAACCATCCCTAGAGGAGAATAGAGAATATTGAGCAATGTTATCCACCAAGATATCAATATGAGGAAATGAGAAGTCATCTTTAGGACTGGCTATATTCAAATCCTGATAATCAACACACGTTCGAACCATCTTGTCCTTCTTTATAATTGGGACGATATTAGCAACTCATTGAGAATATTTGGCCACCACTAAGAAACCTGCGTCAAATTGCTTTTTGATCTTTTCTCTAATTTTATGCAACATGTCAGACATCGTCCTCCTCAATTTCTATTTAATAGAGGTGCATTCAGGCTTGAGTGGTAACATGTGTTCAACTATGTTATTATCAAGTCCAGGCATATGAGTTTCACAAATTCATAGTCCTCTCAATTTGATCACCTCGATGGGTTCTTGATAGGGCTGAATCATAGAGTTTCTATTAAGACAAACTCTCATATGATAGGGCTGAAAATAAATAAAAGTTAATTAAGAATGTTAATTATTATTCTAAATGTTATGTTAATTTAACTTGTGCTTTTTGAGTGGATTAATTCAAAGATAGGATTCAAGAAAAGCAAAGAAATCAGCCAATGAAAGATAAAAACTAAAAGGAGAACATTCAGGACAAAATCTGTGAAAATGGAGAATTTTCTCCAGGTTCAACACTGATCATCACAGCCCCCAGATCAATCAATCTCCACTACTTCAAAGAAGATTCTTCCTCTGGATTTTACACTTATATTATCAGTACTTCACAAGGAACAAATAGCATCCATTATAATCAAAGAAACCATTCAAATCACAAAGAGAAAAGGTCATGAATCAAGTAAGTTCAAACAAGTCGGAACCTTCTCCAGTTTGACTGTCAAGAGAGTTAAACGATCTTGAATTTTACAAGACATCCAAATTAATCAGGAAGACATCCAGAATGATCAAGATTGAGCCTCTAGATTGATCATCAATCTCCAAAAAGTTCAAAGACTAGAACTTCAGACTGATTATCAATCTCTAGAAGTTTCATTAAAATTCTGCAGAAGTTCATCATCATTCTCCAAGCTGTTTTGCCAAAATCAAAACTCCAGATCGAAGCAAAGACATCAAAAATATATCTGAAGTATAAAGGATCATTAAACACAAGAGAAATCTGATCAAGAATAAAGAAATCAACCCAGTCAACATAGTTCAAAAGTATTCAAAAGGCTGGAATATTTTTATTCATATATATTTGTTTTGGTCAAAAATGACAGAGCACTACCAACAGCTCTTTTGACCATTATTAATTGCTCTAAAACGCCTATAAAAGGAAGGCCAATGCTCAGGGAAATTGTAGAAGTTCGAGTGCTAACAAGTCTCATTAAATCATTCACATTCATATATTTGAAAGTCTCACTTTCTCAAGAAAGAATCAGTTCTCGTTATATTTCAATACTATGTTATTATTGTACTGAATTCTTTGTAAATAATCGAATCTCAAACAAGATTTGAGGCATATCAGATTCTATCAAAATAATCTCATCATTATTGTAAAACTCGAACTATAAGAGTTTAGTATAGTTTGGGTAGATAGTAAGAAATCCTATCAAGGTTGATAGGTGACCTGATTAATCTCTTTATGGGTGGAAATAATTTAAGTTTGTAACAGATCAAGGTTGATCTGAGCTAGGTGCTGTAAAACCAAGAAGATTCTTTGTTTTGAACTCTTAGGGAAAAATCTCACAGTTGTGAGGATTGGGCGTAGCCCAAGTTGGGTGAACTAGGATACATTCGTGTGTGGTATTCCTTCTCTTATCTCTTTATTTATTAAGTCTGATTAATCATTTAAGTTAAAAACATAAACTGAATTTCTGATTTTAAGCTAACCAAGAACACTCTTCGTTTTCTGGTAAAAACCAAGAACATTATCTGTTTTCTGTTTTCTTAACCAAGATCATTCTTGAGTTAAATCCTTAAGTTTTTTCAGGAATTTTTAAATAGGAACACTGACAATTCAAACTCCTCCCCTTTCTTGTAAATCGACATTGCTACTTCAATTGGCATTAAAGCTCGGTCTTTAAAAAGATTAAACACCTAACAAGTGCTAGAGTAAAGATCTAGAAGAAAAGATGTCGAACGAAAAATACATTGTTGAAGGAGGATCTTCAAATAGACCATCTTACTTTAATGGGTTTGATTATTACTTCTAGAAGAATAAGATGCAGCTATTTCTGAAATCTCAAGATACAAGAATGTGGCGCATCATTACAGATGGAGATTTCATACCAAGAGTTAATCAAAATGATTAAACCTTTGCTGTGAAGAATGAAGAAGACTGGACAACTGATGATAAAACTAAGGTACTCCTAAACTCTAAAGCTCAATTATTCTTATTGTGTGCTTTGAGCAGGGAAGAAAGTGAAAGAGTTGATGAATGCACAACTGCTAAAGAAGTATGGGATACACTACAAACTCATCATGAAGGAACAAGCCATGTCAAAGAAACAAGAATAAACATTGGCATAAGAAAATTTGAACTGCTCGAAATGCAAGAAGGAGAAACTATTGATGAAATGTACATAAGGTTCACAATAATAGTGAATGAAATGCATTCTCTTGGAAAAGCTTACTCAGTACAAGATAGAGTAAGAAAAATCATGAGGTGTCTTCCAATCATACGGAGACCAATGGTAACAGCTATAAGTCAAGCCAAGAATCTTGAATCACTTCACCCAAAAGAACTAATTGGAACTTTAAGAGCACATGAAGTATTGTTGCCAGAAGACAAACCAGTCAACAAAGGAAAGACAATAGCTCTAAAGGCATCTCAAGAAAGTATCACAGTACAAATAGAGGAGGAACCAGAAGAAACTAGACAAGAAGATACTGATGAAGAAATTGCTCTTCTCACCAGAAGGATACAGAGAACGATGAGAAGAAGAGACCAAATCAAAAAGGGATTTCAAAACAAAAATCCCAAAATAGAAGTAGACAAAAGCCAAGTCACATGCTTTGGATGTAATAAATTAGGACATTACAAAGCAGAATGTCCCTTAAATATAAAGCCAGTAAAATGTTTTCCTTTCAAAAAGGAAATCATTGATGGCCACGTGGGATGATTGAGAAGGATCAAAAACAGAAGAAGGTGAGGAAGCCAACATATGCTTGATGGAAAATACAGAAGAAGATGAGGTAACAAATTATGAACCTTGCTATTTATGTGAATAAATGGGAAAATAATTTGATAACTTGTTAAATGATTCAAATCTTCTTATTAAAAAATGTAGTTCTTTAAAAGAACAATTTCATAAAGAGAAAGAAGAAAAAGAAAAAGTTCAGGCTATTAATAATGTTCTCAACAATATCATTCAAGAACTAAAAGCGATACAACCTCAAAATTTTGAAAATAAAAAAGGTCAAGAATGTTTTGCAACTAAACCGGAGAATGTTCTTCTTAAAACTGAAAATGAACTTCTTAAAAATGACTTATCAAATTTTATCAAAGCCACTGAAATATTTTAAAAAAATCATGGGATCTCAAGCAGGAATCTTTGAAAAAGCAGGTCTTGGTTTTAGTCAATCTCAAAAAACAAAAATGTATGAAAACTTTTTTATTCCAGAAAGAAAGGAAGAAAAATGTAAAATTAGATGCTCATATTGTAAAAAACTTGGACATCTAGAATTTGCTTACTACTTTAAAAAAAAAGATGAAAAGATTAAAGGCAAAAGGCTTTTTAAAGGGAAAAATTGTTCTACAAATAGAACTGAACCAGTTTTGAAAAATCTGCAGAAAAGAGAAAGTTCTCCAGGCTGTTTTCAAAATGGAGAATGTTCTGAAACAAAAGAAAAACTTTCTTCAAAAAACTGGAAAAAGGAGAATGATTTGGAACTTCTTCAAAATCAAGATTAAAATCTTTTAAAACCCAAATTATGAAGTCAATACCAAGATCAACAATGAAATTCTCCTACTGTCTAAAAATTGGTCATCAAGAAACAATTTGCTATCTTAAGAAGGACCCAAGACAAAATGGGTACCTAAGGTTAATATAACATCTTAAGCGGGTTGGATTTCCAAATGTCAAGAGAAAGCCTTGGTTCTTGGACAATGGTTGTTCAAGACACATGACAGGAGAAAAAATTGCTTCATGTCATTCATCAAGAAAGATGGAGGATCGATTACTTTTGGAAACAACAATCAAGCTCAGATAAAAGGTAAAGGAACTATTGGTAAGGCAAACTATGCTCAAATAACTGATGTTCAATATGTTGAAGGTTTGAAACACAATCTTTTAAGCATAAGCCAGTTATGTGACAATGGTTTTGAAGTTATCTTCAATCCAAGAGTATGTGAAATCAGAAAAACTGAAACTGGAGAAATCCTCTTTTCTGGAAATAGAAAGAAAAATTTATATGTCATATATCTTGAAGAACTACCTGATAAATCTTATTTTATGTCAATCAATAAAGATAAATGGATATAACATAAAAGGGTTGGACATATAAGTATGAAAAAAATTTCAAAAATTTCAAAACTAGATCTTGTTAGAGGATTACCCAAACTCAATTTTGATAAATAACAGTTTTCATTCAAAAGGAAAGCAAGTCAAGATCAATTTTTATTCAAAAGATTTTGTAACTACAAACAGAACTCTTGAACTGTTTCACATGGATCTTTTTGGGCCAATTAACAACAAGAAGGAATGAAATATGGTTTCATTATTGTTGACAATTTCTCAAATTACACTTGGGTATTATTTTTAAAACAGAAAGATGATGCATTTGATGCATTTAAAACCTTTTGCAAAAAGGTACAAAATGCAAAAGAATCCAACATCATTTCTGTAAGAAGTGATCATGGAGGAGAATTCATAAATGCCTCTTTTAAAACCTTCCTTGATGAACTTGACATTTCACATAATCTATCATGTGCAAGAACAACTCAACAAAATGGAGTTGTTGAATGAAAGAATAGAACACTACAAGAAATGGCAAGAATAATATTGGAAGAATCTAATGTTGAAACATATTTCTGGGCTGAAGCTATTAACACTTCTTGTTACATTTTAAACCGTGTATCCATAAGAAAAATCATCAAAAAAACCCCATATGAAATCTGGAAAAACAGGAAACCAAAAATTTCTTATTTTCATATTTTTGGATGTTATTGTTATATTTTAAACAACAAATATGTTCTTGGAAAATTTGATGCAAAATTAGACAAAACAATCTTCTTAGGTTATTCAACCGATTCTAAGGGCTATAAAGTGTTTAATCTAAGGACTAAAGTTGTAGAAATCAATATGCATATATTGTTTGATGAGTTTGATGATTTGCATATGAGTAAAAAAGATGAGGAAGAAGAAGTTCAAATTGGTCTACAACAATAGAACAATCTGCAATAAACAGAGATTGATAATCAATATGTTTCATTCTCCACCAAAAAGCTGGAGAACAATTGAAGATCATCCTCAAACAAAAATCATTGGAGACACATCTGATGGGATTCAAACAAAAAAAATCATTCAATAATGATGAAAATAACATGGCAATGATATCTCAAATTGAACCAAAATCAATTAAAGAAGCCATAGTTAATCAATCTTGGATTGAGGCCATGAAGGAAAAACTGCTACAGTTTGAGAAAAATGAGTTCTGGACCTTGGTACCTGATCCACAGGATCAAACAACCATTGGTACATGTTGGATGTTCATAAACAAATTAGATGAAGAAGGTAAGGTTGTAAGGAACAAAGCAACATTAGTTGCTCAAGGCTATAACCAACAAGGAGGTACGAACTACGACAAAACTTTTGCTCCAGTTGCAAGGTTAGAAGTTATTCGTATACTTCTTGCATATGCATCTCATAAGCTTGTTACGTTGTTTCAAATGGATATTAAAAGTGCATTTTTAAATGGTTTCTTAAATGAACAAGTTTATGGAAAACAACCTCCTAGCTTTGAGGATCAATCAAAACCAAATCATATTTTCAAACTTACCAATGCTCTATATGGATTAAAACAAGCACCAAGAGCTTGGTATGAAACATTAAGTTCCTTTTTAATTAAAAATGGATTTTCTAGAGGAAAAATTGATACTACATTATTCAAGAAAACTGAGAAAAATGATTTACTTATTGTTCAAGTATATGTTGATGATATCATCTTTGGATCAAAACATGAAAAAATGTGTGAAAGATTTTCAAAGCTCATGCAAAGTGAATTTGAAATGAGCATGATGGGAGAGTTAAGGTATTTTCTTGGTTTGCAAATTAAACAATATTAAAATGGTACTTTTATTTGTCAAGAAAAATACATTAAATATTTTTTAACTAAGTACAAAATGAATGAATCAAAAATTATGTCTACTCCCATGCTTCCATCCTCTTCATTAGACTAAGATGAAAATGGAAAATCTGTTTCAGAAAAGGAATATATAGAAATGATTGGTTATTTGCTTTATTTAACTGCCAGTAGGCCTGATATCGTATTTGTAGTATGATTATATGCTAGATTTCAATCAGCACCAAAATAACCTCATTTAACTAGAGTAAACCAAATTTTTAGATATCTAGTTGAAACTACTGATCTTGACCTTTTGT
Organism: Cicer arietinum; assembly: GCF_000331145.2. Classification (NCBI taxonomy): domain Eukaryota; kingdom Viridiplantae; phylum Streptophyta; class Magnoliopsida; order Fabales; family Fabaceae; genus Cicer; species Cicer arietinum. The sequence goes on from NC_021161.2 coordinate 28,581,261, forward strand.
ATAGAAAAGGTTCTCATTTTGATCTTATATCATAATGCGACGCTGATTATGTTGGAGATAAAATTGAAAGAAAGAGCACTAGTGGAGCAAGTTAGTTCTTAGGTGAAGCATTGATAAGTTGGTCTTGCAGAAAACAAAATACAATAGCTTTACCAACCACTGAAGCTGAATATGTCTCAGCAGCAAATTATTTCTCACAAGTTGTTTGGATTAAAAGTCAACTTGAAGACTTCTTTGTAAGTTGCCCAAGCATTCCAATTTACTGTGATAATACTGGGGCATTATATCTCGTGGAGCTCACTCACGAGAGGATCGACTATCTGGTACCCTCAAGATTGGTGCTCGGGATGAATGGAGCATGGAAAGATGCAGATGATGCCTTAGTTAGAGTTGAGATAAAGTTCACCATACGAGTTGGGGATACATTGGTTGGACTGGGACTAGCGAGAAGGATAAGGGGTCGATGCCAGAGGGAAGATATATTACAAGACTGTCTAGGCAGGTCGAGCAAGAGCTTCCACTTTCGGTAAATGATCCCCTATTGACTGTCATTGAGGTAGTGAGTTGTTATGAGATTCCAGCATTGTCAAAGCCACCTATCTCGTGGGTAGACCTGACTTCTGACGAGACTGATCCATATATGGCTGATGATGAAGAGGAAGTTACTTCGAAGAGAGATATTGTGTCAGAAGGAACTTGTGGAGTGTGTGGAGGTCACCCTTGTTATTGTAGTTGCTAGTGGATGATCAGAATAGTTTTTGTTGTTTAGGGCCTTAGTGTATTTCTTTTGGTGGTTGTACTTATTTTGTTTTGGAATGAATGTACCTATAACATATCTTGATAGTTGACTTTTGTTTGGTGGGTCCATGTTTCATTTTTTTGACGTGACAATGGGGGGATAGCATTCTTGGAGTAGTACTTAAGTGCATGTGTCTGCCGAGAATACCCCAAGGGTATGAGCAATGTCTGATAGGTCTCATAGTCCCGATGTATTTTCTATTTGTATACTTTGGATTAGTATCCCAAAAACTATCTTAGGTTGTTGGTATTATATATGATGTTTTGCCACAACCTTTAATCCATTGAAGAGTATTCACCAACACAAACATGATCTTCAAGCTTCGGTGGCATTACTTTTGTTGAGTCTAGATACTATAGAGGCCCAAAGGCTAGGGATTTCATTCTTGTTGTCTTAAATTCTTAATTTTGGAACAATGTTGTGATTGTTATCATAATCGTTGTACCACTCATAAAATTGTTAAAGATTGTTGACGGTGATGAGAGGCCATCACTTGCTTATGTGTATGATGACATGTTTACAGCAAAGAAAGTTATTAAGAGTACAATCATGAATGCAAATCTTTGTACAAACCTTATACAAGGGTTATCTAGCAAAGATGGGATAAACACCTTCGTCAAAAATTGCATCTTACTGCATATGTATTAAACCCCACATTCTTCTATATATGATACTAATAACTTCTCCCGCGAGCCAGACATTATGGCAGGATTTTCTGATATGTTAGACTATATAAGTTCCTGGTAACCAAATTGAATTCTTAGTTGAAATGGAACTTTATCGTGAAAAGATTTGGTGATTTTGGTCATCTTTTGGCACTTAAGTCTACAAAGACTACACGTGTTGGTAAGTATATTTCATTTTTTAATTTATTTATAATTTGTGCTTCTTTAATCTATGATCCATATTGTTCATGGTTTCAAAAATATGATATTTGGTGGAAGACTTTTGGAAATGGTGTGTCAAATGCGAGATCATAGTTAATTAAAATACTTAGTCAAACTGCTTCTTCATCTGATTGTGAAAGAAATTGGAGTGTGTTTGAAAGAATACAAATAAGAAAGAAAATAGATTGGAGCATCAAAGGTTGAATGATCTTGTATTTGTGCATTACAACTTGCATTTGAAAAATAGGTATGTCATTCTAATTCTTTACTTTGAGTCCTCTTCATTACCTTATTTAAAATCTTTTGAATATTACTTTTTAATTGATACACTTTTCGTTGGATAGAGTTTTAAACAAGAATTGGGCATATGATCCTATAGAATATGAGAGCATAGATGACATTGAATTTTGGATCATGGAAGAAGACATTAATACCATCCATATTCTTGATTATAATGAGATAAAAAAAAATATTATTTTTAATGAAGAGTCGATATCCATACTTGGTTTAGACAAAGATGAAAGGGTTATATTACGTTTGTGCATTTTTTGTCACAGTATGTTTGATTATAAATATGATGGTGTTAAAAAACTAGTCAAAATTATAGCATAATATAGAACAATAGAGATAAAGAAGAAAGAGAGAATCAGAGAGTAAGAGTTGTATTATGCTCTTCAATGTATGTCCTTTACAATAATATCACAAGAGTCCTATTTATAAGACATGCATCTTGTAGATTACAAGTACATGAATGGTCTATCATAATGATCCATTAGCAACCCAATAATACTAAGGATTCCACTAATATTAAGGATTAAGACTTTAATTCATAGAACATGGAAGGGACATCCATCAAATATTCATAACACTCCCTCCTTGGATGTCCATTAAGGATATGCCTCATTAAAACCTTACTAGAAAAAACCCAATAGAAAAATACCTCGGTGAAAGAAAAAGAGTACATCGTCCTTTATGTGGGAATCGGCTCATTAAAAATCTTATTAGGAAAACTCAGTGGGACAAAATTATGAAGGAAAAATGAGAAAGGAACGCATTTATTTATCCCCTTCATAGAAGCAATTATATCGAGACAATGAAGGCCAATTAATTTATTGTACTAGATGCTCATAAGCTTCATTTGGTGGTGACTTTGTAGAAACATTTTTTATATCTTCTTTATTACACTACTCATTCTATTTTGCGTAGTGACCTAGCCAAAAGTGAATTTTGCGTCGCACTATTTGTAGTTATTAAATTTATTTTTATTCAAAATTTTGTGATGAGCAAATCAAAAGAGAATTTAAAGTAATCATTGGTTTCAAGTAATGATTAAACCAAAAAGAGGATTTGGCGTAGTCACTACTTATATTTTATTATTATTGTTTATTTGAGTTTTTTTGATGACCATACCAAAGAGGATTTGACGCAGCCATCGATTTTAGATTTTTAAAATTGCAACCCTTTGTGTAGCGATCAAACCAATAGCGGGTTTAGCAAAATCACTACTAATACCAAATCAAAAGAGGATTTGGCATAACCATCAATTTTAAGTTTTGAAAATTGTAAATGTTTGCATAATTATAAAATCAAAAGAAGATTTAGTGCAATTGCAACTAATATTCTTGAAGAAAATTGAAATATTTTTCTAATAAAAAAAAAGTATAAATCATGTGTTGCTTTTTATTAGTTAGTGAAGCATATCTCAAAACAAAAAGAAACAGAAGAACAATGTTAATATATTAAACTAGTTAGAATATTGTTAAACAATAGAAGAGGGTACATAACAAAGTTACATACACACACGCACAATGATGTTATCACAATTTACTATGTCAACAACAACGCAACCAGTAAAAAACAAAAATGAGAATGCCACATTAAATCATTAAGAATGATAAACAATAAAAAATGAGAGAAGAACATAAAAGGAAGGTTTACGGGACCACCTAGACGAAGAAAAACTTTTTTTTCTTCTTGATTTTATTCACCTCTCTCAGTATCGCTTTAGTTGAATTAGGGTTCCAAAGCCACTAAATCTCTCGAACATATTAATATTCTCACAAAATAATTCTCTCTTTTTCTCGTGCCCTCCTCCTTTGTGTGCTAGTACAGTGGACTTATTAGATTTTTTTGGTTGTAGGTTATAAAAGAAATAAAAGATAAAGAATTGATTATAAATTAATAGCTATTATACTGATTTTATTATTATTGAAAATTATGGTTGAGTCTAAGAAAGAGATAAATAATTAAAAGAAAATATAAAACTTAAAATGATAGTATGAAGAAATATTATACAATTAAAGTAAAATACACTTTTAAATAGTACTCTTAATGTAATTGACGTAATAAAGCTCTACATAAACATAATTAACTTTTAACTAACTTAAATCATGTCTAACCATAAATCTAACTATATCTAACAATTATCATTATGTCTAACTAAACCAAACTATATCTAACAATTGTCATTAATCCCTTCTCTTTTTGGTTGGTGTGTGTTATTTTAGATTCAAGGTTTAAATATTTGATTTGTCTATTCAAGGTTTTTTTTTTCAATTTAAATTTTATAAGTTCAATTCAATTTTAAAATCATTTATATTGTTAGTTGTTGTTAAAAGAAGTCTATGTGGCAAATAGAGGAGTGATGCGGCAGAAAAATAAATTAAAAGAATTAAATTCAGTTATTAAATTTATTAAAAAAGAAATGGAAAAAAGAATTGAAGGAAAGTTGGGTTAGTCCCTCCATCCAAATTCATACATAAGTTTGGGGATTAGGGTTATCTTCTCATTTCTCTATCATCGAATCACCATTACCAGATCACCAACATCGAATCACCATCATCGCATTACCAACAAAAAATTGATAATTCGGTTAGCCAAACTTAATTTAAAAACCAATTTTAAAATTTTTTTAACCTCAATTAAGATTTTTTTCCTTACAAAATTTTCAAAACTTATTCTTTTTGAAAAAAAAATATAAGAAATATCGAAACTTTTGTTTTTCGAAAAAAATAAATTTAATCATTTTTTCTTGCAAAATTTTTTGACAAAAAAATCGAAAACATATTTTTTCTGAAAATTTATCAATATTTTTTTAAATCGAAACTTTTTTTATCGAGAAATTATTTATATCTATTTTTCTCGAAAAAATCAAAAAACCAATTTTAAAATTTTTTTAACCTCAATTAAGATTTTTTTCCTTACAAAATTTTCAAAACTTATTCTTTTTGAAAAAAAAATATAAGAAATATCGAAACTTTTGTTTTTCGAAAAAAATAAATTTAATCATTTTTTCTTGCAAAATTTTTTGACAAAAAAATCGAAAACATATTTTTTCTGAAAATTTATCAATTTTTTTTTAAATCGAAACTTTTTTTATCGAGAAATTATTTATATCTATTTTTCTCGAAAAAATCAAAAAACCAATTTTAAAATTTTTTTAACCTCAATTAAGATTTTTTTCCTTACAAAATTTTCAAAACTTATTCTTTTTGAAAAAAAATATAAGAAATATCGAAACTTTTGTTTTTCGAAAAAAACAAATTTAATCATTTTTTCTTGCAAAATTTTTTGACAAAAAAATCGAAAACATATTTTTTCTGAAAATTTATCAATTTTTTTTTAAATCGAAACTTTTTTTATCGAGAAATTATTTATATCTATTTTTCTCGAAAAAATCAAAAAACCTTTTTTTGAAAAAAATCATAATTTTTTGCCAAAAGAATTTCGAAATTATTTTTTCGAAAAAATTTTTTATCGAAAAACTTTTTACATTTATTTTTCTCGAAATTTTTTTGATATTCTTTTTTCAAATAACTATTTTAAAATTAATTTTAACTATAAATTTGTTCAAAATATTAAACTAGTTGGTATTTATAAATCGATTCAGAACTTCACTGAACTTGATTTAAAAATGGTTTTTAATAACTGAAACAAACCATTAATATGGTCCAATGTGGTTCGGTTTTTTACACCATAAACACCCCTAATTGCCTTTATTCTTGGAAGATTCCTTCTTTTCTTTCCTTGAATAATTATATTCATTTTCTCACCTTCTTCCATCATCGACGTATCCTCTTCCTACAAACACATAGTCTACAATTCATTGATTGACCCTTATCATTATGTCTGTTGTAAAAGATTTTGAAAGTCATATTGATGAGGCAGAGTGCACAAAATAAAGTCAATAAGAAAAGAATAAGACATGGTCACCTCTAAATCTTTAAGTTGAGTCGCTATATCCCTCATGCATATAATGTGACCACACACTCCTTTCACTTATGTGAGTTTCATAGTTGAGAATTTTATGATTAGAGTGTTGGCAATGGCCTTGTCAGAAGTAGCAAATTGCTCATCAATAGCCTTGATAAGATCCTTGTCCTTTTCATGATGTTCGATCAAACTGCAGATACAAGCATATATTTGTCTTTATAAACATTAGGCTGAGACGATTAGATCTCTCCCACTTTTCATAAAGATCAACAACATATGGAGTACTGGTTTTAATAATACTCGTTAGCTCATCCTTCTTAATGGCATAGTCAATGTCCATCCAGCCTAAATGAAGAAGAACTATCTCCTTCCAAACCTTATAGTTATCACCATTCAATTTAGGAATCACTTAAAATAAGATAAATTTACATATTGAACAACTAAAAAATTCAAACATGCATGCTCATTATTCATAATTGAGACAAATAAATTACATGTTTTATCAATGCAAATCATGCTTTAAAAATACAAATCTAGCAACATAACACATGCTTGTAAACTAAATTTATATTCGATTAGATTTATATTATAACTTGATGACATAACTAGCAAATCATGTTCCATCTTAAGTCATGTGGGCAGATCAAGAAATATGACCTAATATTTTATCCTAATTAACCATGAAAATTAAAACAAAATTCCTCCGGGTAGATTTTATCATATCACCACATAACTAATTACAACTAATATTTTAACATGATTCTAACTCTTAATGTATAAATAATCCTGATTGATCGAAGATGTTGTGTCTATTCCTTAATTAATTAGAATTATATTAATCACTTAAGATATTAATCTTTAATAAACATCTAAATGATTGCATAGTATCATTAGTAATGCAAATCAATTTAATAATACTTCATGTATAATAATAACAATAAACTATATAAATTAACATTAAGGTCTTATAGAAATAATTTTAATATGCACAAATTATTTAACTTAATATTGCATGCTTAAATCAATTCTATTAATCATACAATTTACTGAAATAAATAAATCACATTAAATTACTAAATAGAATACATAGTGATGATTACATTATATATTGAATGTTTAATGATAAATACAAAACGCAGCATGACCTTAGACAAAAAAAATTCTTGTAGTATGTTGGTTAAATTCAAAATAGATCACTTACGAGATTTGCTATCGATCAATGATTATGTGAAAATTGAAGTAACAATGTCAATTATAAGGAAGAGGAGTTTGAATTATAATTGTCCTTTTAAAAAATTTCTGTTTAAAAACTGAAATGTTTAACTTTAAATTGATCTTGGTTACAAACGAAGAACGTTCTTGGTTAGTGGAAAAACAATAATATCAATTTATCAATATAAAAATTGATTGTAAGACAAAGAATAAATAAAGATAGGGATAGAGAGGTTACACGAGCATATATACTAGTTCACCTAATACGGGTTACGTACAGGCCTAAAAAATGTGAGATTTTCCACTAAGTGCTCAAAGCAAGAACGTTCTTGGTTTTCACATAATTCTTCACATATCAGTCTTGATCTATTATAGAGTTCTACCTTTCTACATAGAAAATATTTCCACATGTTACCTTACACTATTTCAGAAAGGATTTTACAAGTTACCTTTTAAATCATAAAAAGATTTTTACACACTACTCAAGTTATGTTAATAATATAGTCTTGAGTTACAAATTAAAGATTTTGAGAATGTTAGAATCTGGGTATTGTTCAACTCTTGTTTGAGAAATAGATTATATATTTTAGAACTCAGTAATCATTGATTCTAATATCACACTAAGAATGGAACTGCAATTTAGAATAATTTTGAGAAGCTCGAGTATGATTGAATGAGTGATGTTTTGTTTGGCACTTTTAGTTTTGGTTTGTCCTTCATCGTAAAGCTTTATTTATAGGTATCGAGAGAACTTATGACAACTCATTTAACCGTTGGAAGTAGATCATATGTCATGAGTAAGTGAATGGATAAGATCAGCCATAAAGCAAGATTTTTCTTGTTGAAAACAAGAATGTTCTTGAGATCCAAGAATGTTCTTTGAATTGATCTGACTTATATTTGTGATCTTGACAATTGTCTGAAATGATTACAAGCTTTGAATCATGTGTGCAGGTTTGTTTGAAGATACAACAACAGTGTCTTTTACAACCTGCCAGTTGTACTTGCACTTGCTTGACGTGGAGAATGATCTTGCTTTATGCATTTTATGAAGCAAGGTGTTGAGCCTTCGAATTCTGGAATAATTCTTGCTTAGATTGATCCTTGTATATTTCTGATGAAGATATGGAATGGATAACACTTCTTGGATCTAATTTTTTATATAAAAATTTGATCATTCTTGTTTATAGCAGATGTGGAGAACGTTATTTGTTTTTCTAGAAATCTGTCAAGAACGTTCTTCGTTTTACTGATTTTGTTTTCTTGATTTTAATAAGATCTTCTTTGTAATGTTTGTTACCTACTTGTTTTAACACACTCAAATACACATGTTGAATACCAAAACACTTAGAATCATAATTAAAAGTCTTAATTAAAATTTTGTTTAATTATCATCAAAATATTTATTTGAAATTTTGTCTCAACAAAAATATTGTTATATTTTATTTTTAATGATATTGTTTTAGTACAAAACAAATATTTATAGATTTAAACAACAACTACTAATAACCACAACATTAGTATTGTATAAAAAATTGTATCATGTGATCTTCTACATTTTTAATCAACTACTAAATTTTTGTTCAATGATAAATGTAACTAATTTTTCAAATATTCTCAAGCTTGCTATTTTAGGAGCATATGAGTTGTATAAAAATGTACTTATTCTCGCTTATTTTCTTTTTTTTAAATTATATTAAAATCAATAGTTCTTGTAGATTTTAATCACGGTCTAATTCTTCAAGAATTCAACCACAAATCTTCAATAACAATGTTCAAAAAAATTCATTCTTTGAGCAATCCTTCAACGATAATTTAATCACTAATCATTCTTCTTAACCACAATATGTTCTTTGAACAATTATTTTGGGATGCTTTGACTTTAATTTTGTTTTAATTCTTCAAGAACTATATAACAAATGATCTTTATAAAAAATGATCAGGAAAAATCATAATTTGAGCAATCTCTCAGAGATGCTTTTAATGTTAAATTCTTTTAGAATTTAACAAGAATAAACAAAGAAAGATATGATAATTATAAAGTCAAAGAAATTTCTCAACAACAAAAGAATTTCTCATAATTTGTATGGCAGAGAATTGTGCTGACAACGTGATATAAAACTAACCAAAACTATAACAACATATATAAAACGATAGAGCGAAATGAGAAAGAGAGTAAGAGTTGTATTATGTTCTTCAATATCTATCATTTACATTATCACATGAGTCTTATTTATAGAATATACATCTTGTAACTTACAAGTACATGAATGGTCTATTGTAATGCTCAATTAGCAACCCACAAATATTAAGGGTTTCACTAACATTAAGGATTGAGACTTTAACTCATGGAACTTGGAAGAGACATCCATCAAATATGCATACTAGATGAAGTTGTTTACTAAATATTGTTTACTTGTTAGTGAAGCGTTACCCACAAATGTAGTTGGAGATGATGGGTTTAATTTGGATTCATTTCCACAAGAGGATGTAGATAGTTATAGTGGCAACATTGCTCCACTTAATCGACAAGGTACCCGTGGTTGATCAAATGATCTATATGAGATTTGATGATTGAGTTTATGTTTAGAAGATTTCTCTTTGTTATGGATTTTAATGTAACACCCCGTTTTCAAAGCGAGGGTATATTTTTTTTTTTTTTTTAAAGTAATTAAAAACGAACAAAGAAATAAATCAGGAAATGCTTTTGGATAAATAATTGAGTCATTATAATTTACGCAGCGGAAAAGTTTCTTCAATTATAAATCCAAAACATTTTTACATAAACATCAAATGGTACATGGAACCCATTCAAAGATGATATCAAACTGATAATATTTGTATAAGTACAGTTTTCCAAAACTAAAATACTCCAACCCAAAAAGAAGGACCCCTAGTCCCTATACATCATCCTAATCTGATCATCCTACCAAAAAGCTATACACCCTGAGTAATCTCCACGCGCCCCGTGAGATCCTCCTAACACAACAGCAGTCAAGCGTTCCCATCTCCATCCCTGTCCGTAGGGTACGAACCAGTAGGGCCGTCCTGACTCTCATCTGAGGGCAAAGCCCAGATTTCCACGATAGTGTAAAGGGTCACCAACCAGAAAATAACAGTTAACACATAGCAGTTAAGTTTTTGAATGCTCAAAACAACTTTTTAACTAAGCATGCATCTTAACAGGATTTTCAATGTGCGAAAAGTTCATACATTACATTGCCAATGAAAATGAAGGTAAAATGCAGTTCTCGGTCTCCTAATTAACATATGATAAAACAAAACATGGATAGATTCATGAGCAATTAATCATACAACTAAAAATGAGGATTTTCACTGAGCCAATCGATTGGGCAATCGATTGGGGTGAAGATTTTTAATGAAAACAGAATCCTGGGCTGAATTCAATCGATTGGTAAATCGATTGATTGGTTCCTGAGCCCCTGGTTTCGAGCCAATCGATTTCCTAATCGATTTGGTGAGGGATTCTTAATGAAAACAGAATCCTGGGCTGAATTCAATCGATTGGTAAATCGATTGATTGGTTCCTGAGCCCCTGACTTAAGGCCTAATCGATTGGGCAATCGATTTCGAAAGGGATTTTAAAAAGGCTGATTTACAAAATCGATTGGCTAATCGATTTTGTGAATTGGCCAAGTCCCTGTTTACCCATCCAATCGATTGGGAAATCGATTTCCCTGATCAGTTTTCCAAAAATTCATGAATTAACCTAAGTCATTCCTAATCAAGTTCACCACTTAACACTTAGCAATTTCTACGCGATTACTACGACACACAAAGGTTCGATAACCATCATACTCACACACAATACACAACACATAGCACTTAACACCTTCATCTCAGTTATCACGATAAATCAAAATTCGAATCACTCAATCATAAACTCAAATCAAACATGACTCGCGTGCCAGGCACCCTAATGCAATGCGTATATGCCAAAATGCATGGACTCGGAATTCCAAACCAAAACCCTCCTCGAAGGGCCGTAAATCATAATTGTACCGCCTATCGCAGGCCAAAGTACCAATTACCGAGGTGCCACCTATCACGGGTCAGCACGATTTACTAAAATGCGTAAATCATAAACGTACCACCTATCACGGGTCAGTACAGTTTACCGAGGTGTCACCTATCACGGGTCAACACGATTTACTAAAAGAAAAAGCGGGAATCGTAAATGTACCACCTATCACGGGTCAGTACAGTTACCATGGTGTCACCTATCACGGGTCAACACGATTTACTAAAATATAAATCGCAAACGTACAACCTATCACGGGTCCGTACAGTTTACCAAGGTGCCACCTATCACGGGTCAGCACAATTCACCAAAAATGTAAATCGTAAATGTACCACCTATCACGGGTCAGTACAGTTACCATGGTGTCACCTATCACGGGTCAACACGAATTACTAAATAGTAAATCGTAAACGTACAACCTATCACGGGTCAGTACAGTTTACCAAGGTGTCACCTATCACGGGTCGACACAATTTACCAAATGAAATGCATGAGCATACACAGACTCCATTCACAACAATCGTTAAGCAAATGCAGATATTAAAAGATTCCCCATTTTTAATACCCATTTAACTTAAACGACTTTCAAACAACATTAATTAAATAAGTCATTAAGAGATTCCCCGTTCTTAATACCGATTTAACTTAATGATTTTCAAAACAAAACGTTAAGCAAACAGTCATATTAAGAGATTCCCCATTCTTAATATACTTTTGACTTAAACGATTTTCTCGCAAAACATTCAGTAAACGAGTCATTAAGAGATTCCCCATTCTTAATACTCATTTACCGAAACGATTTTCAAAAACGATAGTTAAGTAACCGAGACATTAAGAGATTCCCCATTCTCAACGCCCAGTTAACTTAAACATTTTCCTCAAATACACATTAAGTAAACCGAGGTATTAAAAGATTCCCCATTTTTAATACTCGTTTAACTCTAATGGTTTTCAAATTCCACAGAAACAAATTCAAACATACTTTCACATTCAAACCATAATTCACAACAACCACACCAATTAACAAACATCAAGTTTCATTTACCCATAATCATACACAATGACATTCAAATTCATTTACCACGAAACATTCATCACTATAAACAAAACCTAACTCTAAGGTTTTTACCCATAACACACTAGTTTCGTTTTTCCCCAAATCGATACATTTAACCCTAACAAATTCCTTCCCACAAAACTACAGATAAGTCCCTAATGCAAGCTAGAAGTTTGGAAGGAGCCCTTACCTCAAAGTTAGCTTTATCGAGTGTTTCCGGTTCCGCGAGAAATTCCGGTAAAATCTCCGCTCGCAACGCCGCTTCCAAATTAGTTCACTAGCACCGTAGCGTGGTGGTGAGCAACTTTCCCTTCTATCTCTTCGAGAAATGAGGTTTGGATCTAGGAGAAACGGAGGGGTTTGTGTTTGGATCTCAAAACCGTTTTTCTTCGTTTTCGAATCAAAGAGGAAGAGTGGAGTTGCGAAAACCTTGATCTAACTCACACCCGACCTTGGGTCACTAGCTTTGAAGAAAAGGAAGCAACGAAAACGAGAAATGGAGAAGGATGGAATTTTGGTTTCACGGTTGGTTGTCTGAGGAAGGAGATGGAAAATTTGAGATTTTCCTTCCTTTCTATTTCTTTCCTTTGTTTTTCCTTTCTTCCTTTTTCCTTCCTTCCTTTATATACTATTTTCTTTCCCTTTTCCTTCCTTCTAGTTTTCCTTTCTTTTTCCCTCCAAGCAAACATATATCTATACAATAAATATAACTTAACAAATATCTCAAAATCTAGATATTTATTAAATTACCGTTTCACCCGAAACGCTTTAAATTAACCGTAAAACATTTTCCGCAGTTAAATTCAATTTATTTGTCGACGAGAAATTCTAATTGGCATCGAAATATCTTTTTGATTATAAAAACTCCAAAATATTATTAACTTTGGCTTAAAAGCCTCCGAGCCAAAATCCAAAATATACCAAAAATACATAAAAGGTACTTTAAAATTATGGGTCTTACAAAGTTGTTTACTAAATATTGTTTACTTGTTAGTGAAGCGTTACCCACAAATGTAGTTGGAGATGATGGGTTTAATTTGGATTCATTTCCACAAGAGGATGTAGATAGTTATAGTGGCAACATTGCTCCACTTAATCGACAAGGTACCCGTGGTTGATCAAATGATCTCTATGAGATTTGATGATTGAGTTTATGTTTAGAAGATTTCTCTTTGTTATGGATTTTAATGTATTTGTCATAGATATTTGACTATTTGTTATGAAATTTATGGATTTTTACTATATCATTAATGAAGTTATGGATATTGTTATATATGTCATGTATTTTATTATTATTTTTATTAATTTATTTATTGAACAGTTCGACGGTTGTTCAATCGAATGAACCAATTGAACAATGACTCAGAGGACATTCTATTCGACATCTGGTTCAATTTTTTAAACATTACCATGTCCATCTCAATTAAGAAATAGTCACATTAGCCAACACTGAGAAAGAAATTAATTTGGAATGAATATGCAAGTTGATCCTTCAAGTTGAGCCTAAAATTTGCAAATTAGCATATACGTAATTGATATTAGGAAAATACATCATTGAAATTTTAAAATAATAATTAAAATAGTTCATATTTAAACTTTTAAAGTTATAGATTATAATATATGATATGTTAATTGACCTCAACATTGATCTAATTTCATGTCATCACAATGTTGACTAATTTTTCGATAAAATTTATATATTTCATAGACTAATTTATCTATAATTGATTAATACACAAATATAATTACTCATAAATTTATCTTTATAGGAAAATTTTATCGACAAATTTATCTCTAAAAATATAATATTAATATAAGATCAATATGAATAAGTCACTTATATGTGACTACTCTTATTGATTGTTACAATTTTAAATATATATATTTACCATTTATTCAGATATTAATTTGACTTATAACTACAATCTCAAGACAAAATTTGTAACAATTATAGTTTAATTGAGCAAAAATTAATAGAGACTAATGTTACATACTGATCAAAACCGAAACTAAAAGAAATAATAATATTAAACGACACACCGTTGAGGGCCGTATAGGAGTTCGTTGTTCGGTGGTTTGGAGAGAAACAATACGATGGGAGCGGAAATTGAAGCGCAGGAAAATCACGCAGAAGAGAGGCCAAGACCTTCTCCCACTACTCTCACACCAGATCAGTTCCTCTCATGGAAGCGCCAAAAGGTCTCTCCTTTTCTTGCTTTCCCTTTGTCTTAATTAGGTTTTTTTTTTACATTTTTTTACGTTAATTTTTCCCTCTGTTTGTTGCGTTTTGGATTGATGGCTTCCGTTTTTTGTTAGGATCTCATATAATTTCTTCCTCTGTTTGTTACTATAATTTTAATTTAACAGTAAAATTTGAAGTATATGCAAATTTCCTATTTTATACAATAATATATCGAATTCTTGTTATAATATTCTTAATATTCAAAATTATGATCGTTATGATGTTCACATTTAGCGAAAAGAAAATTTTCTTCTTGTACAATTCTATGTGAACTTCGAGGTTGAATACTGTAATTATAGAAGATATATTTCATAGGGTAGTTTTGAAGTTTAAGGACTTCGGTAGGATGCTGGATGGTTCTAAATTGCAATTCCGGTTACATTGCAAACCTTGATATTGGAGAAAAATATGTGTAGATGCAGCCAGTGCAACAAAAATTGCAGTTGCAGTGACCTCTAAAACCTTATATTGTAATTGTTGTGTTGTTGCGAACTGCAATTTAGAAGTTTAGAACTATGGCATGATCCGTGGTGGTTAAAACTTTATATACAAAATTGCTAAACTGCAATTAGGGAGGTCTTAAGTCTTGTGTTGAGCTTAGTTTATGCGATGGTTTTATTTTATGATTTTCTTTTCATTTCTAATGTTTGTGAAGCTTGATTTGGCTATTGATACTTTCGCCACAGTCAAAGATTTAATAAGTTAGCAGCACTAATGGCTTCCTGGATTACTTAAATAGCTGAGATATGCTAGGAGAAAAATTCTAAACTTGTTTTAGACATTTTTTCCTAGTAGTTCTGAGAAATTTTGGAACTTTTAGTTCTAGTAGCTCGTTGTTAATGTTTTTTAAACTCAGTGGCTTCATTTTATAACTGACTTTTAGTAGAAAGCGGAAAAACATCGGGCTAAATATATAGATGGATTCATTGCAGAAGGCACAGGCTTCCTGCTTTAACATTTTAATTTATTCTTTAACTTTTTATCAATGAGTAATTAAATGGCGTAATCAATTTTTACTAGGGATAGTGTTGCAAGTGTTGCAACCAACTTTTTGAGATGGATTTAGTTGAACAGATTGAAGCACTTTTAAGATAATTGTTTGTTTTACACTATTTTAAGGAAACACCAATTTAATCCTTTCTCTAAATTTCTAGTATCTGGACTGCTTTTTGCAGGATGCTGCTGCATCAGCTAGAAAAGCTGAAGCATCAAGGAAACGGGCTGAGGATATTGCCGCTGGAACAGTCCAAATGAACGGCCGGGAACTGTTTCTGCATGAGCCATGGGTGTTTGATGAATCATGATAGAGGTTTCTTTTTGTGGGCTCGAAGGGCTCTTCATGGTCATGCTTTTAAGTATTTCAATTCGTGCTTGCATAGAGCTGGGGTTCATATGAGATATCATATTTGTGATAGAAGTACTTTTTTTTGTCAAACTTTTTTATGTAGCAACATATTTTTGGAAATATGAATTGGACATAATTGTTTCTACATAAAAACAGGGTGGATCTATTTTACGTGAAAAACTTTGTGAATTATATAGTTTACTGTCTCTATCTGACAATGAATTTCTTCTCAGATACTAACATTTCCAAATAGTAACAGTTTGGCAGTTTGATTATTTACTGTATTTGATTTTTAATTGCAATGCTTTTTAACTAAGCTTGATTTATTTCTTTTTTGTTTTGTTATGAATTGGGAAGATTTGTTTCTACATAAAACAGGGTGGATCTATTTTACGTGAAAAACTTTGTGAATTATGTAGTTTACTGTCTATCTGACAATGAATTTATTCTCAGATACTAACATTTCCAAATAGTAACAGTTTGGCAGTTTGATTATATGCTATATGTGATTTTTAATTGCAATGCTTTTTAACTAAGCTTGATTTGTTTCTTTTTTTTGTTTTGCTTGAAATACTTACAAATGTTTTTTTACCACTTGCTTATTTCTAGATTTGATTTTGCATCTACAAACAGTTAGATATACAAGTAATTTAGAAATGCATTTGTTTGCCTCCATGTTATTTAGGGTTCTTATGGGAGAGTTGTTCCTTGGTATGATATTTAGGGTTCTTATGACCAAGTTCATATAGAATACAAGTTAGAGTCAGCATGTGGCTGTTCATGCTTTGCGTCTAAAAGGTTCTCTTGTGTTGGTGATATCAAAGGTGGAAATTGTATTTCCTCACATTCATTTGTGTACATATTGTTTACATATTAATTTTAAATTTTTACCCTTGATAGGTTTGCAGTGAATAGTGCTTTACTAAAAAGATTATTGAAACCCCTTGATTTTAGTTGCATACATTCTCCTAATCGGCATTAAAATACACAATGTCATGTTGACTGAGCATATAACATTAATTTGCACTACATTGGCATCATTATTCCAATTCTTTTCTTCTGGCAAATATTCTGTTAGAAGACACAACAATTCTATTGCCTACTTTCGTAACAGTGAAGATTCGATTTTACAAGTCGAAATTAGGACTAAATGACTAGTTGTGTCCATTGGCAAATACTTTGAACCTCTTTCAAAGGAGGTTTCGGAATTTTGCTCTATACTATTTTTTTCTTCATTTCAACACATACCCATTTAGTTCCAAGTTCTTCGCATTAGCCAGCTACTTTAAAGAAATCTCCCATCTACCCCCTCATATATATCTTCCAACCCCCAAAACACATAACAAGACCTTTTTTTATCTTTTTATTTTTTTTTATTTTTCATATCAAATATATTTTAAAATTTTGATATTCATATTCAACCTTAGTAAAAAATGCTTTTAAATTTTTTTGAAAATTTTGTTGAATTCAAAAACTTTGAAATATAAAGTGAATCATGGTTTTTTTTTACAATTTTCAAATGTTTTAAATGTTTGAAACTTTCGAAATATAGTTTTTCTTATGTCGTTAAATTTTTGAGCATTTCACTTTCTTAAAAAAGTTTCAAAATGCTTTAACTTTTGAAATAGTTACCAAATTAAATTTTTGAAGATTTACATAGAGTATTTTTTTCGAAAATTTGAATGGCAAATTTTTTTGAAGTATAACATTTTCTTCTCTATACCTCAATGTTTCCAATTCATCCATCCTCGTCTACACCCTTCATCTGTGGCAACAGTCAGAAGACGAACTAAAACCTAGGGAGGATTTGTGCTGCGGTGCTAAACAATGAGTACCGGTTGCACATCCGTATCTTCTTGCTTATGATCGTATCATTTTTTGCTAAACCAATGATGAGAAGGTGCAGGAGGTGAAGAGAGAGCGAGATTTGTAAAGGAAAAGAGAAAGAAGTAATTATAATTGTGTTTGAAAGTAAAATACTATTTCGGAGGTTTCAAGATGTTTGAAACTTTTGAAAAATTTAAAAGAATATTATTTTGAAAGTTTTAGAGTTTTGAAACTTAAAAAAAAATTGGAAATATTATTTTAAAGTTTTAAAAGCAACTAAACTTTCTAATGATATATGAAAAATTGAAAAATGCATTTGAGAAATTTAAAATTTAACAAGTTTAAAATTTTACTTAATCTTTGAAAATTTCCAAAGATTGGAGATGCTGAGATTTCTTTAGAGATTTAAAAGTTTCGAAAGAATTATTAGAGAAGTGAAGTTAATTTTTTTTTTTTTATGTTTATAAATAGGTAAAAAAAAAAAAAATCTATTTAAGTGTTTTGACGAATGAGAAGTAAAGATGGAGGCAGGATGCATCCTATATTTTTTGCTACTTTATATCCAATACAATGATAGAAACAATTTTATATTTTTAAATTGCTTTTAATAATAATAATAATAATAATAATAATAATAATAATAATAATAATAATAATAATAATAATAATAAAAGTGGAATTTCCACTATATATGCTACATTATATAGTCAAATAAAAAAGAAATGGTGAGAATTTGCCATAATTCTAGCTTTCTTCGATCTTCATTAGTTATTTTGTTGTTGACACTGAAATTCGATCTTCAATACTTATCATGCCAATAATTCATAGAGGAGAGTAAAAGAAAAGGTTAGAATTTGCTACTATATATTAATAAATAAATTAAAATAACAGATATGGTTACTAGACTTGCAAATTATTATTAAAGATTATATTTAGATTGTGGTTATAAAGTAGGATTCCATGGAAAAATCGTGAATTTTATTAGATATTTGATGTAAAACTATTTTACATTTACAATATATCGATATTAAACTCTTAAACTTTTATTATTATCACCATATTTTTTACTGTTGTTTCAAATTTAAATTTGGTTAATTTTATGAAATTAATTTATCTTTTCCTTTACCTATTTATTAACTTTCACAAAAAAATAATATTTATTATTTCATTCCACTTATTTATCTCTCTATATAAATAATTAGAAGTTTTTAAGTTTTAATTTAATTGACAAATGTCGATATTGTTAATATGATCCCAATTGAAATCTAGACATCATAGTTGTGTGAATTAATTATAATAAAATTTATAATATCTTAAAATAAAAAAATAATAATTAATATTATTATTTTAAATTTGGAAAACGAAAAATAAAAATGCTAAATTGTTCTAAAAAATCGTCACTTTAGAAAGAAGAGAGGGTGTAGTTCTAAGTGTTTAAATAAGAAGAAAAAGATAGTTCTTATATATTTAATAAAGAAATTAATATAGATACTAAAAATAAGTCTAGAGCTGGGACACCTAATATGAAAGTGTTATTAATGGTGTACAGTATCAAATAGATACGTAAAAAAGTGATAGAAAGATGAAATCGTAGAAAGAATAAAAAAAAAGAGAAAAAGGGAGGATAAAAAATGAGAAAAGTGGACAAATAGATACGTTACCGTCACATTAGATATAATTCAAATGTTCAAACTCATATAGAAAACAATCAATTTTTTTTTTTGTATAACATAATATTGGAACTATTTGTAAAAATATTTAATATATCAAATAATAATTAGACCTTATAATTTTGGAAGTCATTGTATTATGCCTTTATAACTAGCAAGATGAAGAAAATTTAAGATATATGAACTCACCAAATTTTGTGGTGATTCGGTTTCTGATTATGGTTTTGTTTATTTTCCACTATTCAAATCTCTTTTGTCTTTCTATATGTTTGGCTTTTCTCTCCTGTTCAATCCTCTCAATTTCCATTTGTATTTTTCTATATCTAGCTTTCTTCTCCTCTGCAATTCTCTCAATTTCCATTTGTAATTTTTCGTATCTAGCATTCCTCTCCTCTTCAATTTTTTCCTTTTCCATTTGTATTTTTTTGATTCTAGCTTTCCTCTCGTTTTCAATCCTCTCCTTTTCTATTTGTATTTTTCTCTGTTTGGCTTTCCTCTGCTCTTCAATCCTTTCCTTTAAATTGAGTACTGCTTTAGACCTTCTCTGGAATTCCATACTCTCAACTCTAGTGAGTTCCATACTGTTTCTAAAGCAAATATAAGAGCTTAAATATGAAACTACGAGTTCTCAAAATGACTAGTGTATATATGCAGATTATGTGAACCTCAATTTTCTTTGGGTATGGTTTTTATTCAATTATTGCTTTGGAGTCGTCTTAAAATATTAGCGTATTATATATAATCTACAATACATGTATTGACGACGTCCAATAGCCATGAGTGGTGGCCACTGGCTCGTCCATTGTTAATTTTATACTAAATGTGATGGTAACATTGTTGTTGAAAAAAATTAAAATTAAAACCAGCGATTAGTCATCCAAACAAATGTGTCCAAAGAATGTTTTCGTTGGAAAACATCAGAACAATATTATATTTAATAGTCAAATCAAAAGTTTGCTTATTTTCTTCCGAGTAGCCCAAATATAACCGCCTCTCGTATGGAACGAAAGGACACGAAATGAACCTAAATCGAAAAGTTAACAAATTATAAATTAACTAACATTTGTTATCAAAAAAAGGTTTAGAACAAAATTTTATTCTCCCCTTTTTTTTCCTCATGAATTAAATTTCATTATTAAGATTTATTTAAGTCTCTAATATTAGATTCTCTATCGAAATAGTTTTTTTAAGAGGAATCTATCCTGCACCACTACATCTAAACTTGTCACCCCTTAGTCAACGTGAAAAATACAATTTTGCCTTTTATAAAACCTTAAACTTTTTTAACTAATCATTTTTTCACCCCTCTTTTCAAAATATTTGAAAATTTCTAAAGTTTCGAAATGACAATTTCTAGAATTTTTTAAACTTTCGAAATAGAAAATTTCAAACAATTCAAAACTTTCTAAATTTTCCAAATGTAATCCTTATATCAAAAATTTGAAACTTCCAAAACTTTCAAAAATTTGAATCTTCCGAAACTATCAATTTTGAAACTTATTACAAATGGTTTAAAGAGTAAAATTGTATTTTTATGTGTCTTGAGAGAGTGACAGGTTTAGGTGTGGGGTGTATGGTATAATCCTTTTTTTTAAAGCTCTGACCCATTATTTCATTGGGCTTATAGCCCCTAATATTTTGTTAATTTTGAGATTTTTTTCTTGAAAAATTTTCTAAATTTATTTTTCCTAAAAATATTGAGAAAAATTAAAAAAAAATTCTCAAAATAATTGATTTTTTTCGAGAATTAAGAAAAAAATCGAAAAAAATTATTTCTCGAAAAAAGTTGTCAATTTTTTTTAAAAGTGGGCCTATAGGTCCACTAAGTTCACAAAATTTTAGGGGCTTTTTATTATTGGGACTTTTTTTTTTGGGACTTTTTTTTTGGGCCTTTTTAATTATGAAATTTTTTGTCCCCTCCAACCTGTAGGCTAGAGCCAATAATTAGTGGGCTTGTCAAATTGACAACTCTAAGCACCAGTGTATTTTTTCCCTTAAAATACCACCTCAATTAATTAAAATTTAAATCCTTTTCTCTAAAAAATATGGACTAAATTTTTTTCCTGGCTAAATACCACCCGTGGTCTCTTAACTTAATTTCAATTAACGTTTTAGTCCTTTATCTTTTTTTTTTCTTCCCAATTTGGTCATTTATTTTAATTTTAAGTGACAATTTGATATTTTATGTTTTAAAATATCAACAATATTATCCTTATTTTATTCAAAACTTCAAAAAACTCATAAAAAATTTCAACCAAAACTCATAAAACTAATTATCATCCTCAATATAATGTAATTTTATCAAATCCATAACTTAAATCTTTAAATAGACTCATATTTTCATCTCCAACAACATTAAATAAAGAATGACAAATATGAATTTATTTGAAGATTTGAGTTACGAATTTGATTAAATTTGTTTTATATTACAAAATATAATTAATTTTATGGATTTTGTTTGAAAATTTTGATGAATTTTTGTAAAAAGAAAGATAACATTGTTGATGTTTTAAAATATAAAAGATCAAATTGTTACTTAAAATTAAAATAAATGACCAAATCTGGAAAAAAAAAAGATAAAGGACTAAAACGTTAACTGAAATTAAGTTAAGGGATCACAAGTGGTATTTAGCCTTTTTTCTTTTAAAAACAACTCAAAGCAAAATAATCATCGCTCAACTAAAATGACAACAAAACATAAATTGATATATCATAAGTACTAGAACAAAAAAGTAATCTAAAACAGTAATTCAAAATATACAAATACAAGGAAATACACTAGGGCTATAAGACCTTTTAAATTGTCGCTCATACCCCTATAGTATTCTCGGAAGAAACCTATACAAAAACACTGCTCCAAGAATGTTATCCCTTATGGTCATGTAAAAAAATAGAACATGGACCCACCAATTAAGTCAACTGTCAAAGTATATCGTAAATAGAATAATCCAAAATAAGATAAATACGACCACCCAAATGAGAAGCACAATGACCCTATACATAGTCCTAATGTGATCATAAATCAATGACTACAATAGAAGAAATGACCTCCACACACAACACATGTACCCTCTAAAGTAGTGTCCCTCTTAAAAGTAACCTCATCATCTTCTCCAGCCATAGAAAAACTAGTCTCATAAGAAGTCAAGTCCACCCATGAGATAGAAGGCATCTACAGATATGAGATCTTAAAGTAACTTTCCATCTTAGACATTGAAGGCACTTGATCGTCCACCGGAGAGCGAAATTCTAACTCAACGCGAGGAGACACCAACCACGACATTGAAGGTCCGTTAATGAATCCTAAATCCTGAAGGGGCACATATTTTCACGTAATGTCTTCGATTCCCAGTCCAGAATAGCGATTCCCTATTCCTACAATAGCCTTAGCCTCACCTCCAATAGAAGTCCTTAGATATACTCTTAAACCACTAGCCTCAGACATCGTATGTATATGTACAAAGAAACCTATCCTCTCATAAGTAATCCCTATCTGAAACACTTCTTGAGCCCTACTATTAATCGCTACAAACCTTTCCGTATAGATTGCTATTCTTGAAAGGAGGTCATATTCCCAAGCAGTTAGCAAAGCCCTATCATGGAAGTCCAACGACATTCCCGTCGTTATCGTAACCTCTAGAACCACATAAGTTTGCATCGTCTATAGGCATACTCAAATTCAACAATAATTGTAAAGGGTCACATGTAGAAGGAGAAACACAAGAAAATGGGGTTTGAATTGTGTTGTTTTAAAAAATGTTTTAACAAGATTAAAACAAAGTAATGATAAAAGAGCAGATAAAATAGAAACTTATAACCACACAACCGATTTATCCTAGTTCACCACCAACATGGTAGCTATGTATTGTCCCTTCAAACAGAAGAATTTAATCCACTAATTCACCAACTGAATCACACTTCCACTAAACATCTGCTAGTCAAATTGAATGTTTTCAAGTCTTGTCAACTTTCTAGCTTATTACAATCAAGTTGTTAAGAAATGCAACCACTATTGATCTAAGTTACAAAAAACACATTCAAGGGTTTTTTGAATACTTTCTTAAAATGGTATTTATAAGGAAGGGGGTTTGAATTGTAAATTCACCTATTTAAAATTTCCTTTTAAAATCTTAAGAAAAATAACTCAAGATTGATCTTTGTTTTGAAAACATAAGACAAAGAACGTTCTTGGTTCTAGAAACAGAAAACAGAGAACGTTCTTGGTTAGTTAAAAGCACAATTTTAACTTATCTATTTAACTTGATAATCGAAACGACTGAAAGTAAATAGATAAAAGGGAAGAGATGACACAAAATGATATATCCTAGTTCACCCAACTCGGGCTACGTCTAGTCCTCACAACTGTGAGATTTTCCACTACGTGTTCAAACGAAGAACGTTGTTGGTTTTACACAAGTTTGTTCAGATCAACCTTGATGTGTTACATCAATTCCTTTCAACCTAGAAAGGATTTAATCAAGTCACCTATCAATATTAAGAGAGGATTTTACAATTCACATTTTAACCATAAAAGGGTTTTTATAAAACTACTGAAACTATAAACAAACCCTTATAGTTTTGAATTTACAAAATAATGATTTAAAGAGGTTTGTAGAATATGAGTATGCTCAACTCATGTTTGAGAATAGATTCTTGATTAAATATTTCAGTAGTATGATCTAGATATATGAAGAGGAAATCAAAATTGATTCTTTTGTAATTGAGAAGCTTTCAAGTATGTAAATGCATGTGATTGATGGATTTTCTTAGCACTTGAAGTTCTACTTCTTCCTTGAGCTTGTGGTTTATTTTATAGGCTTCAAGGAGGTTGATGACAACTATTATGACTGTTGAAAATGTGCCTTGCTATCACGTGTTGGTCTTGACCAAAGACCAAACTTTTTAACTTTGAATGTTCTTGATTTGAATATTCTGCATTTTTGCTTATGCGTTAGTAATGTCTGATTTGTAGCTTATGTTTCTTGACTAAGATGATCCTTTGTTTATGCACAACATATCGGAGATGTATTTCATCGATTCAGATTAAGACTGCCTTTTGATTTGTGGAAAACAGACTGGAGAATAATGTAACGAGGCTGGAGAATGATTGTATCATTTTGGAGTGATGTCATCATACTGGAGAATAATGTTAATCATTCTGGAGACAATTATTAATCATGTTGGAGAAAGATGTTTGTTGCAAAAGTTTATGTGTAGCATGCTAATGTTTATCATTCTGGAGACTGATGTTACAATGCTGGAGAATGATCATTTGTCACTTTTGCTTTGAGTTGTGCCTTTTAATCTTTGATTCTTTTTAGTGATTCTTTTGCTCATATGAGAGTTGTATATTCCTAGTATATGAATTGGAAATCCTTTTGCAATTTGCAAGGGCTTTCCTTGCATTAATATATAATTTGATCTTGCTTGATGATAATGACATAAACGTGGATAACAATCTTGGTTTTCCAGATTATGTTAAGAACGTTCTTGGTTCAGTTTTGTTCGTTTTTAGCTCTTTCTTTAAAATTTTCTCTCTTGCATTTTCTTTGTACCTATCTTGGATTATTACACCCAAAAGCACATGTTAAATTAACACATATTTTAGAATCATAATTACAGTCTTTTATTAACCTTTATTTGTTTACATCAAAACATTAATTTGGGATTTTTCCTCAACAATCTCCCCCCTTTTGATGATGACAAATATGTTAATTTTGATTTTAATTTTGATTCTAATTTCAATCATTGAGAGCTTAATATATCCCCATCAGAATATGCTTCAAATTTTGTATCAAAATATCATTTCATTAATGCATTTAAAAACATATTTACATACAGAAATTTAGGCACAGATTCAAGCAGTTTTGAAATATGTAGAAGTACAACTTACAAAAGGACTTCTTAAGTACAAATTAGATTAAAATAAAGCTAAAGTAATTCTCCCCATTTGTCATAGCAAAAAGGAATGGGAGAAAAAAGTGAATATCTAATCCTATTTAGAAAGAGAGGGAGAAGATCCTTCAGATGACGACAATCTTGAAGGTTCTGAGATAGCCTGGAAGGAAGGAGGAGGAACCAAATGAGGAGGATCAATCGCTAACTTTGGAGCAAGCTTGGTGGTCATCCATTCCCTTAGAGTTGCAAACTCCTTGTCTTGATGTAGTTTCCGAGCCATAATAGTCTACAGGAAAACCAAGATGGATTGGCTGGTTGATTCTTGTTGAACATTGTGATGCTTAGCCTGGCTTCTGGAGACATCCTTGGGTGTATTGGGAAGAGTGTTGTGAGATGGAGCAACAGTAGTGCAGAAGGAGGAGAAAGTTCAAATGAGGTTGCAATGTTGGGAAAGGTCGTGGCAGGTGATGTTGGGGGACGGTTGGATGGACCACGGGTATCGGGAAAGTTAAGAAATTGACTAATTCTGAAGATGGATGAGATAGTCTTTTGGGGTGAAACGAAGGTTGGTGACATGATAGATGTAGTGTGAAATGATAGTTGAGCACACATGTCACTGAGTGGATTGTAGTGAGAAGGATGTGAGGTGCAGTAGATGATATAGGTTGAAAGGATGAAGGGAGAATGGTTGGGGATGAACGTTCTTGAGCTACTAGGTGAGGGGTGGAAGATGGAAAACGTTCTTGAGTGACTGCTTGAATGGGGCAGGATGGAGAACGTTCTAGAGTAGGAGGTGGAGAACATTTTTGAGCAGGTTGCTGTACAAAATATTGTGGAGAATGATCTGGTGCAGTTGGTGGAGACTATTCACTTGGGATAGTAATGGGTGCACCAGATTTACGCGTTGAGCGTTTTCTTTTGTGAGAGGTGGATGGACTTGCATATTTTGGAATGTGTTTGGCTTAAAACTGTTTCTTCATATGAGACACATTCTTTGAAGAAAATTTAGAGTTTTTGATGGTGGAGCTTTCAAAAGAGAGAGGGACTTTAAAATACCTAAATATTTTTGACAAAAGCATGCCATACAGGACTGTATTTTTCTTGTAGTCCTTCATCGTGGCAGCAACCATATTTTGAGGAATGATGAATGGTAGATTGACACTCT
>NC_021161.2:28607764-28644392 GCF_000331145.2 Cicer arietinum
CACTCTTTCACTTGAGGAGATGATAAATGATTAGAGCATCATTGTCAGAGACGTACTTATGACTTCTAGAGTGCGGTAAGATGGAATGCTGGCTAATGCTGTTAAACACTTTGCAGTCCTCCTGAAATAGTTCAACAAGCACCTCCTTCCTGTTCACATTGAGAAATGCGTACCAGTTCTTTCGAGTAATGGTTGTTTTGACCTTTAGAATTTTTTAGGTGAAGGTTTGGTTGGAGAGGGTCGAAAGGGTTTGGTAGATGAGAAAATCTCAGTCATTGATTTTCTCTTTTGATTTGGGAGTGTTGAGAAAGAAGGTTCAGTTTGGAATGAGGAGGTTGATGGTTTGAGAGGTGTTGAACTTTTTGTAGGTTTTGGGGTTGAAGGTTCAGAATCGTCACTGTTAGAGATGACGCAGATTTTAGGTTTGGAGTGTCACTTTGACTCAATGGGTTTAGAGAAGGATGAGCGAAGGTGTAGAGGTACTTTATTTAGATTAGGAGCGAGACATTGGAAGAGAGGAGGGAGTACGATTGACAATGGGTTGAGAGAGATATGGTTAGGGTTGGAATCGTGTTTAGGGCTGGATTCGGGGGAAGAAGACAAGTAGTCGGAAAAAGTTTTATCAGAAGATTCGTGAGGAGGAGTCGATCATGGTGGAGGTGAGGGTGAACAATTGAGAAATGGTGAAGATGAAAGAGATGATGAGGATGAAGGTGTATTAGGGCACACATTTTTCTGGGAAGTCATTTTAGTACGAGCCATTTGAATATTTTGTAGAAAATGGTGTTGAGGGTTTTGAGAAGTTTGAGCGTTGTAGTTGTTTTTTTTTTTTGGAAGATGAAGAACCTGTTTTTGGGGAAGATGAAAAAAACGTGATGATGATTTTGCAGTTTTTCACTTTGTGGGAGAAAGTGAAGTGACTGTTTGGTGTTGGAAACGAGGAGAAATGACGACGTGATAGTTACTTTTGCAGACAAGGAAACATGTCTCATTAATGCCACACAAAGAGGTTTTGCTGATTTTTTGAGGGAAAAAGAAGAATGATGCGAGTTGAATAGTAATATGAAGAATGATGCGCGCAGAAAACACATAATGTTTAACGTTCTCTGTTTATGCAAAAAGATAACTTAATGCAAACTAATTGGATTTTTGATAATTCTCAGTTTTTCTTTGATAAAATTAAAACTTTCCTCTACAAGGGGGTTGATAAAAATATCAGCAAATTGTTTTAGAGTATCAACAAAGATTAATTCAACTTCTTCTTTATTAACATGATCACGGAAAAAATGATGTTTTATTTCTATGTGTTTAGATCTTGAATGTTGAATAGGACTTTTTGACAGATTCATAGCACTTGTATTATCACAGTAAATTGGAATACTTGAATAACTTACAGAGTAATCCTCAAGTTGATTTTTTATCCAAAGAAGTTGAGTGCAACAGTTTGCAACTGAGAGATATTCAACTTCGGTTTTTGAGAGAGCAATCGTGTACTGTTTTCTGCATGACTAGCTTATTAATGATTCTCCAAGAAACTGACATGCTCCACTTGTACTTTTTCGTTCAATTTTATCTCCAACATAATCAGTGTCGTAGTAAGCTACAACATCAAAATGAGAACCTTTTCTATACCAAAGGCCAAGATCAGTAGTCATTTTAAATTAATTTTGCATGAGTTTTGAAAAAGCATCACACATTTTCTCATTAGTTGGGCAAAAGATAATATCATCGACATACACTTGAACAATAAGTAAATCATGTTTATCATTTTTCTTGAACAATGTAGTGTCAATCTTTCCTCTAGAAAATCCGTCTTTGATTAAAAAGGAACTAAGATGTTCATACAAGCTCTTGGTGCTTGTTTTATACCATATAAAGCCTTGGTTAGTTTAAAAACATGATTTGATTTTGATTGATCTTCCAAACAAGAAGTTGACGTACATAAACTTATTAATTTAAAAAACCATTTAAAAATGCACTTTTAACATCCATTTGCAAAAGTTTGATAAGTTTATGAGATGCATATGCAAGAATAATTCGTATAGCTTCTAATCTTGCAAAGGGAGCAAAAGTTTCATCATAATCTATACCTTCTTGTTGATTGTAACCTTGAGCAACCAACCTTGCTTTGTTTCTTACAACCTTACCTTCTTCATCTAGTTTATTTCTGAAAACCCATCTTTTTTCCTTTGATGGTTTGATCTTGTGGATCTAGAACCAGATTCCATACTTTATTATTTTTGATTTGAAGAAGTTCTTCCTTCATTGCTTCAATCTAAGATTGATCAACTATGGCTTCTTTGATTGACTTTGGCTCAATTTGAGAGATCATTTACATGTTGTTGTTGCCATAATTCTTGAATGACATTCTTGTTCTAGTTCCATCAACAGTGTCTCCAATTACTTGATTTTGAGGATGATCACTAATTGTTCTCCAACTTTTAGGAGGAGAATGAAATAGAGATTGTTTATCAATCTGGGTTTCCTGGAGAACATTCTGCTGATGCTGCCCATAATGTTCTTCTTCTTCCTCATTTTTTTACTCAAATCAAGATCTTCAAATTTATCAAATAATATATGCATGCTGATTTCAATAATTTTGGTTTTTAAATTGAACACAATACCTTTTAAAGTCGGTTGAGTAACCCAAAAATATGGCTTTGTCCGATTTTGCATCAAGCTTTTCTAGATTTTCTTTGTTGTTCAAGTTATAACTGTAACACCCCGTTTTTCAAAGCGAGGGTATATTTTTTTTTTCTAAAATTAATTAAAAACGAACAAAGAAATAAATCAGGAAATGCTTTTGGATAAATAATTGAGTCATTATAATTTACGCAGCGGAAAAGTTTCTTCAATTATAAATCCAAAACATTTTTACATAACATCAAATGGTACATGGAACCCATCCAAAGATGATATCAAACTGATAATATTTGTATAAGTACAGTTTTCCAAAACTAAAATACTCCAAACCAAAAAGAAGGACCCCTAGTCCCTATACATCATCCTAATCTGATCATCCTACCAAAAAGCTATACACCCTGAGTAATCTCCACGCGCCCCGTGAGATCCTCCTAACGTAACAGCAGTCAAGCGTTCCCATCTCCATCCCTGTCCGTAGGGTACGAACCAGTAGGGCCGTCCTGACTCTCATCTGAGGGCAAAGCCCAGATTTCCACAATAGTGTAAAGGGTCACCAACCAGAAAATAACAGTTAACACATAGCAATTAAGTTTTTTGAATGCTCAAAACAACTTTTTAACTAAGCATGCAACTTAACAGGATTTTCAATATGCGAAAAGTTCATACAGTACATTGCCAATGAAAATGAAGGTAAAATGCAGTTCTCGATCTCCTAATTAACACATGATAAAACAAGACATGGATAGATTCATGAGCAATTAATCATACAACTAAAAATGAGGATTTTCACTGAGCCAATCGATTGGGCAATCGATTGGGGTGAAGATTTTTAATGAAAATAGAATCCTGGGCTGAATCAATCGATTTGGCAATCGATTGACAGGATAACGGAGCCCCTGACTTAATACCAATCGATTTCCAAATCGATTTCCTGAAGGTTTTTAGTGAAATTTTGAACTCTGGCTTGATTCAATCGATTGGGCAATCGATTGACAGGATAGCTGAGCCCCTGACTTAATGGCCAATCGATTGGGCAATCGATTTCGAAAGGGATTTTCAAAAAAACTGATTACAAAATCGATTGGCTAATCGATTTTGTTCATTTGGCCAAGCCCCTGACTTAATACCAATCGATTGGGAAATCGATTTCCCTGATCATTTTTCCAAAAATTCATGAATTAACCTAAGTCATTCCTAATCAAGTTCACAACTTAACACTTAGCAATTTCTACGCGATTACCACGGCAATTGGGATCTCGATAACCATCTTACTTACACACAATAATCAACACATAACACTTAGCATTTTCAACGCAATTAACACGATAAATCAAATTCAAATCACTCAATCATAAAACTCAATCAAACACGACTCGTGTGCCAAGCACCCTAATGCAATGCGTATATGCCAAAATGCATGGACTCGGAATTCCAAACCAAAACCCTCCTCGAAGGGCCGTAAATCATAATTGTACCGCCTATCGCAGGCCAAAGTACCAATTACCGAGGTGCCACCTATCACGGGTCAGCACGATTTACTAAAATGCGTAAATCATAAACGTACCACCTATCACGGGTCAGTACAGTTTACCGAGGTGTCACCTATCACGGGTCAACACGATTTACTAAAAGAAAAAGCGGGAATCGTAAACGTACCGCCTATCACAGACCAGTACTGTTTACCTAGGTGCCACCTATCACGGGTCAGCACAATTCACCAAAAATGTAAATCGTAAATGTACCACCTATCACGGGTCAGTACAGTTTACCAAGGTGTCACCTATCACGGGTCAACACGATTTACTAAATAGTAACTCGTAAACGTACCACCTATCACGGGTCAGTACAGTTTACCAAGGTGTCACCTATCACGGGTCAACACGAATTACTAAATAGTAAATCGTAAACGTACAACCTATCACGGGTCAGTACAGTTTACCAAGGTGTCACCTATCACGGGTCGACACAATTTACCAAATGAAATGCATGAGCATACACAGACTCCATTCACAACAATCGTTAAGCAAATGCAGATATTAAAAGATTCCCCATTTTTAATACCCATTTAACTTAAACGACTTTCAAACAACATTAATTAAATAAGTCATTAAGAGATTCCCCGTTCTTAATACCGATTTAACTTAATGATTTTCAAAACAAAACGTTAAGCAAACAGTCATATTAAGAGATTCCCCATTCTTAATACTCATTTACCGAAACGATTTTCAAAAACGATAGTTAAGTAACCGAGACATTAAGAGATTCCCCATTCTCAACGCCCAGTTAACTTAAACATTTTCCTCAAATACACATTAAGTAAACCGAGGTATTAAAAGATTCCCCATTTTTAATACTCGTTTAACTCTAATGGTTTTCAAATTCCACAGAAACAAATTCAAACATACTTTCACATTCAAACCATAATTCACAACAACCACACCAATTAACAAACATCAAGTTTCATTTACCCATAATCATACACAATGACATTCAAATTCATTTACCACGAAACATTCATCACTATAAACAAAACCTAACTCTAAGGTTTTTACCCATAACGCACTAGTTTCGTTTTTCCCCAAATCGATACATTTAACCCTAACAAATTCCTTCCCACACAACTACAGATAAGTCCCTAATGCAAGCTAGAAGTTTGGAAGGAGCCCTTACCTCAACGTTAGCTTTAACGTGCGTTTCCGGTACCGCGAGAAATTCCGGTAAAATCTCCGCTCGCAACGCCGCTTCCAAATTAGTTCACTAGCACCGTAGCGTGGTGGTGAGCAACTTTCCCTTCTATCTCTTCGAGAAAAGAGGTTTGGATCTAGGAGAAACGGAGGGGTTTGTGTTTGGATCTCCACATTAAGTAAACTGAGGTATTAAAAGATTCCCCATTTTTAATACCCATTTAACTTAAACGACTTTCAAACAACATTAATTAAATAAGTCATTAAGAGATTCCCCGTTCTTAATACCGATTTAACTTAATGATTTTCAAAACAAAACGTTAAGCAAACAGTCATATTAAGAGATTCCCCATTCTTAATACTCATTTACCGAAACGATTTTCAAAAACGATAGTTAAGTAACCGAGACATTAAGAGATTCCCCATTCTCAACGCCCAGTTAACTTAAACATTTTCCTCAAATACACATTAAGTAAACCGAGGTATTAAAAGATTCCCCATTTTTAATACTCGTTTAACTCTAATGGTTTTCAAATTCCACAGAAACAAATTCAAACATACTTTCACATTCAAACCATAATTCACAACAACCACACCAATTAACAAACATCAAGTTTCATTTACCCATAATCATACACAATGACATTCAAATTCATTTACCACGTAACATTCATCATTATAAACAAAACCTAACTCTAAGGTTTTTACCCATAACGCACTAGTTTCGTTTTTCCCCAAATCGATACATTTAACCCTAACAAATTCCTTCCCACACAACTACAGATAAGTCCCTAATGCAAGCTAGAAGTTTGGAAGGAGCCCTTACCTCAAAGTTAGCTTTATCGAGAGTTTCCGGTTCCGCGAGAAATTCCGGTAAAATCTCCGCTCGCAACGCCGCTTCCAAATTAGTTCACTAGCACCGTAGCGTGGTGGGGAGCAAGTGAGCAACTTTCCCTTCTATCTCTTCGAGAAATGAGGTTTGGATCTAGGAGAAACGGAGGGGTTTGTGTTTGGATCTCAAAACCGTTTTTCTTCGTTTTCGGATCAAAGAGGAAGAGTGGAGTTGCGAAAACCTTGATCTAACTCACACCCGACCTTGGGTCACTAGCTTTGAAGAAAAGGAAGCAACGAAAACGAGAAATGGAGAAAGGATGGATTTTTGGTTTTATGCTCGTTCAGAGGAAGGAGATGGAAATTTGGAAATTTCCTTCCTTTCTTTTTCTTTCCTTTGTTTTTCCTTTCTTCCTTTTTCCTTCCTTCCTTTATATACTATTTTCTTTTCCTTTTCCTTCCTTCTAGTTTTCCTTTCTTTTTCCCTCCAAACAAACATATATAAATATAATAAATATAACTTAACAAATATCTCAAAATCTAGATATTTATTAAATTACCGTTTCACCCGAAACGCCTTAAATTAACCGTAAAGTATTTACCGCAGTTAAATTCAATTTATTTATCGACGAGAAATTCTAATTGGCATCGAAATATCGTTATGATTATAAAACTCCAAAATATTATTAACTTTGGCTTAAAAGCCTCCATGCCAAAATCCAAAATACACCAAAAATACAACAAGGGTACTTTAAAATTATGGGTCTTACATTACTCAAAAGCTAGCTTGTTGGTAAATGATTTATTGAATTCTTGTAGATAAATGATTTATTGAAATTGTTTGTTTTCTGTTCACTCTTACTTTCCTACTTGGAAGAAGAATTTTATAAGTCTCGGTTACTTAATATTTTGTTTTGAAAACCGTTTAAGTTAATTGGGCGTTAAGAATGGGGAATCTCTTAATGTCTCGGTTACTTAATATTTGTTTTTTTGAAAATCGTTTAAGTTAACTGGGCGTTGAGAATGGGGAATCTCTTAATGTCTCGGTTACTTATTATTTTGTTTGGAAAATTGTTTAAGTTAACTGGGCGTTAAGAATGGGGAATCTCTTAATGTCTCGGTTACTTAATATTTTGTTTTGAAAATCGTTTAAGTTAACTGGGCGTTAAGAATGGGGAATCTCTTAATGTCTCGGTTACTATTTTTTTTTAAAGAAAAATCGTTTAAGTTAACTGGGCGTTAAGAATGGGGAATCTCTTAATGTCTCGGTTACTTAATATTTTGTTTTGAAAATCGTTTAAGTTAACTGGGCGTTGAGAATGGGGAATCTCTTAATGTCTCGGTTACTTAATGTTCGTTTTTGAAAATCGTTTCAGTAAATGAGTATTAAGAATGGGGAATCTCTTAATGTCTCGGTTACTTAACATTTTGTTTTGAAAACCGTTTAAGTTAACTGGACGTTAAGGAGGGGGAATCTCTTAATGTCTCGGTTACTTAACATTTTGTTTTGAAAACCGTTTAAGTTAACTGGACGTTAAGGAGGGGGAATCTCTTAATGTCTCGGTTACTTAACATTTTGTTTTGAAAACCGTTTAAGTTAACTGGACGTTAAGGAGGGGGAATCTCTTAATGTCTCGGTTACTTAATATTTTGTTTTAAAAACCGTTTAAGTTAACTGGACGTTAAGGAGGGGGAATCTCTTAATGTCTCGGTTACTTAATATTTTGTTTTAAAGAAAAATCGTTTAAGTTAACTGGGCGTTAAGAAGGGGGAATCTCTTAATGTCTCGGTTACTTAACATTTTGTTTTGAAAACCGTTTAAGTTAACTGGACGTTAAGGAGGGGGAACCTCTTAATGTCTCGGTTACTTAATATTTTGTTTTAAAGAAAAATCGTTTAAGTTAACTGGGCGTTAAGAATGGGGAATCTCTTAATGTCTCGGTTACTTAACATTTTGTTTTGAAAACCGTTTAAGTTAACTGGACGTTAAGGAGGGGGAACCTCTTAATGCCTCGGTTACTTAATATTTTGTTTTAAAGAAAAATCGTTTAAGTTAACTGGGCGTTAAGAATGGGGAATCTCTTAATGTCTCGGTTACTTAACATTTTGTTTTGAAAACCGTTTAAGTTAACTGGACGTTAAGGAGGGGGAACCTCTTAATGTCTCGGTTACTTAATATTTTGTTTTAAAGAAAAATCGTTTAAGTTAACTGGGCGTTAAGAATGGGGAATCTCTTAATGTCTCGGTTACTTAATATTTTGTTTTAAAGAAAAATCGTTTAAGTTAACTGGGCGTTAAGAATGGGGAATCTCTTAATGTCTCGGTTACTTAATATTTTGTTTTAAAGAAAAATCGTTTAAGTTAACTGGGCGTTAAGAATGGGGAATCTCTTAATGTCTCGGTTACTTAACATTTTGTTTTGAAAACCGTTTAAGCTAACTGGGCGTTAAGAATGGGGAATCTCTTAATGTCTCGGTTACTTAACATTTTGTTTTGAAAACCGTTTAAGTTAACTGGACGTTAAGGAGGGGGAATCTCTTAATGTCTCGGTTACTTAATATTTTGTTTTGAAAACCGTTTAAGTTAACTGGACGTTAAGGAGGGGGAACCTCTTAATGTCTCGGTTACTTAATATTTTGTTTTGAAAACCGTTTAAGTTAACTGGACGTTAAGGAGGGGGAATCTCTTAATGTCTCGGTTACTTAATATTTTGTTTTAAAGAAAAATCGTTTAAGTTAACTGGGCGTTAAGAACGGGGAATCTCTTAATGTCTCGGTTACTTAATATTTTGTTTTAAAGAAAAATCGTTTAAGTTAACTGGGCGTTAAGAACGGGGAATCTCTTAATGTCTCGGTTACTTAATATTTTGTTTTAAAGAAAAATCGTTTAAGTTAACTGGGCGTTAAGAATGGGGAATCTCTTAATGTCTCGGTTACTTAATATTTTGTTTTAAAGAAAAATCGTTTAAGTTAACTGGGCGTTAAGAATGGGGAATCTCTTAATGTCTCGGTTACTTAATATTTTGTTTTAAAGAAAAATCGTTTAAGTTAACTGGGCGTTAAGAATGGGGAATCTCTTAATGTCTCGGTTACTTAATATTTTGTTTTGAAAACCGTTTAAGTAAACTGGGCGTTAAGAATGGGGAATCTCTTAATGTCTCGGTTACTTAATATTTTGTTTTAAAGAAAAATCGTTTAAGTTAACTGGGCGTTAAGAACGGGGAATCTCTTAATGTCTCGGTTACTTAACATTTTGTTTTGAAAACCGTTTAAGTTAACTGGACGTTAAGGAGGGGGAATCTCTTAATGTCTCGGTTACTTAATATTTTGTTTTGAAAACCGTTTAAGTTAACTGGACGTTAAGGAGGGGGAATCTCTTAATGTCTCGGTTACTTAATATTTTGTTTTGAAAACCGTTTAAGTTAACTGGACGTTAAGGAGGGGGAATCTCTTAATGTCTCGGTTACTTAATATTTTGTTTTAAAGAAAAATCGTTTAAGTTAACTGGGCGTTAAGAACGGGGAATCTCTTAATGTCTCGGTTACTTAATATTTTGTTTTAAAGAAAAATCGTTTAAGTTAACTGGGCGTTAAGAACGGGGAATCTCTTAATGTCTCGGTTACTTAATATTTTGTTTTAAAGAAAAATCGTTTAAGTTAACTGGGCGTTAAGAATGGGGAATCTCTTAATGTCTCGGTTACTTAATATTTTGTTTTGAAAACCGTTTAAGTAAACTGGGCGTTAAGAATGGGGAATCTCTTAATGTCTCGGTTACTTAATATTTTGTTTTGAAAACCGTTTAAGTAAACTGGGCGTTAAGAATGGGGAATCTCTTAATGTCTCGGTTACTTAATATTTTGTTTTGAAAACCGTTTAAGTAAACTGGGCGTTAAGAATGGGGAATCTCTTAATGTCTCGGTTACTTAATATTTTGTTTTGAAAACCGTTTAAGTTAACTGGACGTTAAGGAGGGGGAACCTCTTAATGTCTCGGTTACTTAATATTTTGTTTTGAAAACCGTTTAAGTTAACTGGACGTTAAGGAGGGGGAATCTCTTAATGTCTCGGTTACTTAATATTTTGTTTTAAAGAAAAATCGTTTAAGTTAACTGGGCGTTAAGAACGGGGAATCTCTTAATGTCTCGGTTACTTAATATTTTGTTTTAAAGAAAAATCGTTTAAGTTAACTGGGCGTTAAGAATGGGGAATCTCTTAATGTCTCGGTTACTTAATATTTTGTTTTGAAAACCGTTTAAGTAAACTGGGCGTTAAGAATGGGGAATCTCTTAATGTCTCGGTTACTTAATATTTTGTTTTGAAAACCGTTTAAGTAAACTGGGCGTTAAGAATGGGGAATCTCTTAATGTCTCGGTTACTTAATATTTTGTTTTGAAAACCGTTTAAGTAAACTGGGCGTTAAGAATGGGGAATCTCTTAATGTCTCGGTTACTTAATATTTTGTTTTGAAAACCGTTTAAGTTAACTGGACGTTAAGGAGGGGGAACCTCTTAATGTCTCGGTTACTTAATATTTTGTTTTGAAAACCGTTTAAGTTAACTGGACGTTAAGGAGGGGGAACCTCTTAATGCCTCGGTTACTTAATATTTTGTTTTAAAGAAAAATCGTTTAAGTTAACTGGGCGTTAAGAACGGGGAATCTCTTAATGTCTCGGTTACTTAACATTTTGTTTTGAAAACCGTTTAAGTTAACTGGACGTTAAGGAGGGGGAATCTCTTAATGTCTCGGTTACTTAATATTTTGTTTTGAAAACCGTTTAAGTAAACTGGGCGTTAAGAATGGGGAATCTCTTAATGTCTCGGTTACTTAATATTTTGTTTTGAAAACCGTTTAAGTAAACTGGGCGTTAAGAATGGGGAATCTCTTAATGTCTCGGTTACTTAATATTTTGTTTTGAAAACCGTTTAAGTAAACTGGGCGTTAAGAATGGGGAATCTCTTAATGTCTCGGTTACTTAACATTTTGTTTTGAAAACCGTTTAAGTAAACTGGGCGTTAAGAATGGGGAATCTCTTAATGTCTCGGTTACTTAATATTTTGTTTTAAAGAAAAATCGTTTAAGTTAACTGGGCGTTAAGAACGGGGAATCTCTTAATGTCTCGGTTACTTAATATTTTGTTTTGAAAACCGTTTAAGTTAACTGGACGTTAAGGAGGGGGAACCTCTTAATGTCTCGGTTACTTAATATTTTGTTTTGAAAACCGTTTAAGTTAACTGGACGTTAAGGAGGGGGAATCTCTTAATGTCTCGGTTACTTAATATTTTGTTTTGAAAACCGTTTAAGTAAACTGGGCGTTAAGAATGGGGAATCTCTTAATGTCTCGGTTACTTAATATTTTGTTTTGAAAACCGTTTAAGTTAACTGGACGTTAAGGAGGGGGAATCTCTTAATGTCTCGGTTACTTAATATTTTGTTTTGAAAACCGTTTAAGTAAACTGGGCGTTAAGAATGGGGAATCTCTTAATGTCTCGGTTACTTAATATTTTGTTTTGAAAACCGTTTAAGTAAACTGGGCGTTAAGAATGGGGAATCTCTTAATGTCTCGGTTACTTAATATTTTGTTTTGAAAACCGTTTAAGTTAACTGGACGTTAAGGAGGGGGAATCTCTTAATGTCTCGGTTACTTAATATTTTGTTTTGAAAACCGTTTAAGTAAACTGGGCGTTAAGAATGGGGAATCTCTTAATGTCTCGGTTACTTAATATTTTGTTTTGAAAACCGTTTAAGTAAACTGGGCGTTAAGAATGGGGAATCTCTTAATGTCTCGGTTACTTAATATTTTGTTTTGAAAACCGTTTAAGTAAACTGGGCGTTAAGAATGGGGAATCTCTTAATGTCTCGGTTACTTAACATTTTGTTTTGAAAACCGTTTAAGTTAACTGGACGTTAAGGAGGGGGAATCTCTTAATGTCTCGGTTACTTAATATTTTGTTTTGAAAACCGTTTAAGTTAACTGGACGTTAAGGAGGGGGAATCTCTTAATGTCTCGGTTACTTAATATTTTGTTTTGAAAACCGTTTAAGTTAACTGGACGTTAAGGAGGGGGAATCTCTTAATGTCTCGGTTACTTAATATTTTGTTTTGAAAACCGTTTAAGTTAACTGGACGTTAAGGAGGGGGAATCTCTTAATGTCTCGGTTACTTAATATTTTGTTTTGAAAACCGTTTAAGTTAACTGGACGTTAAGGAGGGGGAATCTCTTAATGTCTCGGTTACTTAATATTTTGTTTTGAAAACCGTTTAAGTTAACTGGACGTTAAGGAGGGGGAATCTCTTAATGTCTCGGTTACTTAATATTTTGTTTTGAAAACCGTTTAAGTTAACTGGACGTTAAGGAGGGGGAATCTCTTAATGTCTCGGTTACTTAATATTTTGTTTTGAAAACCGTTTAAGTTAACTGGACGTTAAGGAGGGGGAATCTCTTAATGTCTCGGTTACTTAATATTTTGTTTTGAAAACCGTTTAAGTTAACTGGACGTTAAGGAGGGGGAATCTCTTAATGTCTCGGTTACTTAATATTTTGTTTTGAAAACCGTTTAAGTTAACTGGACGTTAAGGAGGGGGAATCTCTTAATGTCTCGGTTACTTAATATTTTGTTTTGAAAACCGTTTAAGTTAACTGGACGTTAAGGAGGGGGAATCTCTTAATGTCTCGGTTACTTAACATTTTGTTTTGAAAACCGTTTAAGTTAACTGGACGTTAAGGAGGGGGAATCTCTTAATGTCTCGGTTACTTAACATTTTGTTTTGAAAACCGTTTAAGTTAACTGGACGTTAAGGAGGGGGAATCTCTTAATGTCTCGGTTACTTAATATTTTGTTTTGAAAACCGTTTAAGTTAACTGGACGTTAAGGAGGGGGAATCTCTTAATGTCTCGGTTACTTAATATTTTGTTTTGAAAACCGTTTAAGTTAACTGGACGTTAAGGAGGGGGAATCTCTTAATGTCTCGGTTACTTAATATTTTGTTTTGAAAACCGTTTAAGTTAACTGGACGTTAAGGAGGGGGAATCTCTTAATGTCTCGGTTACTTAATATTTTGTTTTGAAAACCGTTTAAGTTAACTGGACGTTAAGGAGGGGGAATCTCTTAATGTCTCGGTTACTTAATATTTTGTTTTGAAAACCGTTTAAGTTAACTGGACGTTAAGGAGGGGGAATCTCTTAATGTCTCGGTTACTTAACATTTTGTTTTGAAAACCGTTTAAGCTAATTGGGCGTTAAGAATGGGGAATCTCTTAATGTCTCGGTTACTTAACATTTTGTTTTGAAAACCGTTTAAGCTAATTGGGCGTTAAGAATGGGGAATCTCTTAATGTCTCGGTTACTTAACATTTTGTTTTGAAAACCGTTTAAGCTAATTGGGCGTTAAGAATGGGGAATCTCTTAATGTCTCGGTTACTTAATATTTTGTTTTGAAAACCGTTTAAGTTAACTGGACGTTAAGGAGGGGGAATCTCTTAATGTCTCGGTTACTTAACATTTTGTTTTGAAAACCGTTTAAGTTAACTGGACGTTAAGGAGGGGGAATCTCTTAATGTCTCGGTTACTTAACATTTTGTTTTGAAAACCGTTTAAGTTAACTGGACGTTAAGGAGGGGGAATCTCTTAATGTCTCGGTTACTTAATATTTTGTTTTGAAAACCGTTTAAGTTAACTGGACGTTAAGGAGGGGGAATCTCTTAATGTCTCGGTTACTTAATATTTTGTTTTAAAAACCGTTTAAGTTAACTGGACGTTAAGGAGGGGGAATCTCTTAATGTCTCGGTTACTTAATATTTTGTTTTGAAAACCGTTTAAGTAAACTGGGCGTTAAGAATGGGGAATCTCTTAATGTCTCGGTTACTTAATATTTTGTTTTGAAAACCGTTTAAGTAAACTGGGCGTTAAGAATGGGGAATCTCTTAATGTCTCGGTTACTTAACATTTTGTTTTGAAAACCGTTTAAGTTAACTGGACGTTAAGGAGGGGGAATCTCTTAATGTCTCGGTTACTTAACATTTTGTTTTGAAAACCGTTTAAGTTAACTGGACGTTAAGGAGGGGGAATCTCTTAATGTCTCGGTTACTTAACATTTTGTTTTGAAAACCGTTTAAGTTAACTGGACGTTAAGGAGGGGGAATCTCTTAATGTCTCGGTTACTTAACATTTTGTTTTGAAAACCGTTTAAGCTAACTGGGCGTTAAGAATGGGGAATCTCTTAATGTCTCGGTTACTTAATATTTTGTTTTGAAAACCGTTTAAGTTAACTGGACGTTAAGGAGGGGGAATCTCTTAATGTCTCGGTTACTTAATATTTTGTTTTGAAAACCGTTTAAGTTAACTGGACGTTAAGGAGGGGGAATCTCTTAATGTCTCGGTTACTTAATATTTTGTTTTGAAAACCGTTTAAGTTAACTGGACGTTAAGGAGGGGGAATCTCTTAATGTCTCGGTTACTTAATATTTTGTTTTGAAAACCGTTTAAGTTAACTGGACGTTAAGGAGGGGGAATCTCTTAATGTCTCGGTTACTTAACATTTTGTTTTGAAAACCGTTTAAGTTAACTGGACGTTAAGGAGGGGGAATCTCTTAATGTCTCGGTTACTTAACATTTTGTTTTGAAAACCGTTTAAGCTAATTGGGCGTTAAGAATGGGGAATCTCTTAATGTCTCGGTTACTTAATATTTTGTTTTGAAAACCGTTTAAGTTAACTGGACGTTAAGGAGGGGGAATCTCTTAATGTCTCGGTTACTTAATATTTTGTTTTGAAAACCGTTTAAGTTAACTGGACGTTAAGGAGGGGGAATCTCTTAATGTCTCGGTTACTTAATATTTTGTTTTGAAAACCGTTTAAGTTAACTCACAACTTAACACTTAGCAATTCCTACGCGATTACTACGACACACGAAGGTTCGATAACCATCATACTCACACACAATACACAACACATAGCACTTAACACCTTCATCTCAGTTATCACGATAAATCAAAATTCGAATCACTCAATCATAAACTCAAATCAAACATGACTCGCGTGCCAGGCACCCTAATGCAATGCGTATATGCCAAAATGCATGGACTCGGAATTCCAAACCAAAACCCTCCTCGAAGGGCCGTAAATCATAATTGTACCGCCTATCGCAGGCCAAAGTACCAATTACCGAGGTGCCACCTATCACGGGTCAGCACGATTTACTAAAATGCGTAAATCATAAACGTACCACCTATCACGGGTCAGTACAGTTACCATGGTGTCACCTATCACGGGTCAACTCGATTTTCTAAATAGTAACTCGTAAACGTACCACCTATCACGGGTCAGTACAGTTTACCGAGGTGTCACCTATCACGGGTCAACACGATTTACTAAAAGAAAAAGCGGGAATCGTAAACGTACCGCCTATCACAGACCAGTACTGTTTACCTAGGTGCCACCTATCACGGGTCAGCACAATTCACCAAAAATGTAAATCGTAAATGTACCACCTATCACGGGTCAGTACAGTTACCATGGTGTCACCTATCACGGGTCAACACGATTTACTAAAAGAAAAAGCGGGAATCGTAAACGTACCGCCTATCACAGACCAGTACTGTTTACCTAGGTGCCACCTATCACGGGTCAGCACAATTCACCAAAAATGTAAATCGTAAATGTACCACCTATCACGGGTCAGTACAGTTACCATGGTGTCACCTATCACGGGTCAACACGATTTACTAAAATGTAAATCGCAAACGTACAACCTATCACGGGTCCGTACAGTTTACCAAGGTGTCACCTATCACGGGTCGACACAATTTACCAAATGAAATGCATGAGCATACACAGACTCCATTCACAACAATCGTTAAGCAAATGCAGATATTAAAAGATTCCCCATTTTTAATACCCATTTAACTTAAACGACTTTCAAACAACATTAATTAAATAAGTCATTAAGAGATTCCCCGTTCTTAATACCGATTTAACTTAATGATTTTCAAAACAAAATGTTAAGCAAACAGTCATATTAAGAGATTCCCCATTCTTAATACTCATTTACCGAAACGATTTTCAAAAACGATAGTTAAGTAACCGAGACATTAAGAGATTCCCCATTCTCAACGCCCAGTTAACTTAAACATTTTCCTCAAATACACATTAAGTAAACCGAGGTATTAAAAGATTCCCCATTTTTAATACTCGTTTAACTCTAATGGTTTTCAAATTCCACAGAAACAAATTCAAACATACTTTCACATTCAAACCATAATTCACAACAACCACACCAATTAACAAACATCAAGTACGAACACACCAAATACAACGAACACAAATCACGCAACATAACACCCAGATACATCAAATTTCATTTACCACGAAACATTCATCATTATAAACAAAACCTAACTCTAAGGTTTTTACCCATAACGCACTAGTTTCGTTTTTCCCCAAATCGATACATTTAACCCTAACAAATTCCTTCCCACACAACTACAGATAAGTCCCTAATGCAAGCTAGAAGTTTGGAAGGAGCCCTTACCTCAACGTTAGCTTTAACGCGCGTTTCCGGTACCGTGAGTAATTCCGGTAAAATCTCCGCTCGCAACGCCGCTTCCAAATTAGTGCACTAGCACCGTAGCACGGAGGTGAGCAACTTTCCCTTCTATCTCTTCGAGGAATGAGGTTTGGATCTAGAAGAAACGGAGGGGGTTGTGTTTGGATCTCAAAAACCGTTTTTCTTCGTTTTTGAATCAAAGAGGAAGAGTGGAGTTGCGAAAACCTTGATCTAACTCACACCCAACCTTGGGTCACTAGCTTTGAAGGAAAGGAAGCAACGAAAACGAAAAATGGAGAAGGATGGATTTTGGTTTCACGGTGGTCTGAGGAAGGAGATGGAAAATTGTAAATTTCCTTCCTTTCTTTTTCTTTCCTTTCTTTTTCCTTTCTTCCTTTTTCCTTCCTTCCTTTATATACTATTTTCTTTTCCTTTTCCTTCCTTCTAGTTTTCCTTTCTTTTTCCCTCCAAACAAACATATATAAATATAATAAATATAACTTAACAAATATCTCAAAATCTAGATATTTATTAAATTACCGTTTCACCCGAAACGCCTTAAATTCTCCGTAAAGGATTTTCCGCAGTTAAATTCAATTTATTTATCGACGAGAAATTCTAATTGGCATCGAAATATCTTTTTGATTATAAAACTCCAAAATATTATTAACTTTGGCTTAAAAGCCCCCGAGCCAAAATCCAAAATATACCAAAAATACATAAAAGGGTACTTTAAAATTATGGGTCTTACAATAACAATAACAGTAAAAAATGTGAAAATATGAGATGTTTGGCTTTCTGTTTTTCCAGATTTAATATGGTTTTTTGTGTATGATTTTCTTATTGATACACGGTTCAAAATGTAACATGAGGTATTGATAGCTTTAGCACAAAAGTATTTTTCAACATTAGACTCTTCCAAGATTGTTCTTGCCATTTCTTGTAAGGTTCTATTTTTTCTTTCAACAACTCCATTTTGTTGAGGAGTTCTTGCACAAGATAGATTATGAGAAATGCCCAGTTCTTCAAAGAAGATTTTAAAAGAAGCATTTAAGAATTCTCCTCCATGATCACTTTTATAGAAATGATGCTGGAATGTTTTTCATTTTGTACCTTTTTACAAAGGATTGTGAAGGCATCAAAAGCAACATCTTTTTGTTTTAAAAATAATACCCAAGTATATCGGAGAAATCATCCACAATAACAAAACCATACTTCATTCCTCCTAAACTTGTTGTTTTAATATGGCCAAAAAGGTCTATGTGAAGCAGCTCAAGAATTCTGTTTGTGGAGATGAACTCTATTGAATGAAAACTGCTTTTAACTTGCTTTCCCTTAGCACATGCTTCACCTACTTTATCTTTTTCAAAATTGAGTTTTGGTAATCCACTTACAAGTTCTAGTTTTGAAATTTTTGAAATGGTTTTCATGCTGAATGATATGTCTGCTTATGCCAAATTTCCTGTTAAAAACATAA
The DNA here is from genome assembly GCF_000331145.2 of Cicer arietinum. Taxonomy (NCBI): domain Eukaryota; kingdom Viridiplantae; phylum Streptophyta; class Magnoliopsida; order Fabales; family Fabaceae; genus Cicer; species Cicer arietinum. The sequence goes on from NC_021161.2 coordinate 28,625,937, forward strand.
GAAAAGTAACTCAAGTTTGATCTTGGTTAGTTAAAATAACAATGTTAGCTTATCTATTTAACTTGATAATTGAAATGAATGAAAGTAAATAAATTTAAGGGAAGAGATACCACACAATGATATATTTGGGGTTCACCCAACTCAGGCTACGTCCAGTCGTCACAACTGTGAGATTTTCCACTAAGTGTTCAAACGAATGACGTTTTTGGTTTTACACATATTTTTTCAAATCAACCTTGATTTGTTACCACAATTCCTTTCCACCCAGAAAGGATTCAATCAAGTCACCTATCCATATTTAGAGAGGATTTTACAATTCACCTTTTAACCATAAAATGATTTTTTACAAAATACTCAAACTATAAACAACCCTTATAGTTTTGAGTTTACATGATTTAAAGAGATTTATAGAATCTGAGTATGCTTAACTCGTATTTGAGAAAAGATTCTTGATAAAAGAATTCAATAGTATGATCTGGATATTTGAAGAGGAAATCGGAACTGGTTCTTTTGTAATTGAGAAGCTTTCAATTATGTAAGTGTGTGTGAATGATGGATTTTCTTACCACTTGAAGTTCTACTTCTTCCTTGAGCTCGTGGTTCCTTTTATAGGCTCTAAGGAAGTTGATGACAACCATAATTACCGTTGAAAAGGTTCCTTGCTGTTACGTGTTAGTCTTGACCAAAGACCAAACTTTTTAACTTTGAATGTTCTTGATTTGAACATTCTGCGTTTTTGCTTATGCGTTAATAATTTCTGATTTGTAGCTTATCTTTCTTGACTGTGATGATGCTTTTTTTATGCACACAAACATCTCAAAGATGTATTTAATCGATTCAAATTAAGATTGCCTTTTGATTCGTGCAAAATAGGCTGGAGAATGATGGTCAATATGGTAGAGAATGATTGTATCATTCTGGACTGATGTCATCGTAATGGAGAATGATGTTAATCATTCTTGAGACAATTGTTAATCATGCTAGAGAAATATGTTTGATGCTGAAGATTATGTATAAAATGCTTGAGAATGTTTATCAATTTGGAGATTGATGTTACAATGCTAGAGAATGATCATTTGTCATTTTTGCTTTGAGTTGTGCCTTTTAATCTTTGATTCTTTTGAGTGATTATTTTGCTCATATGAGAGCTATATATTCCTAGTATATGAACTAGAAACCCTTTCGTGATTTGCAAGAGCTTTCCTTGCATTAAAAACTGATTTGATCTTGCTTGATGAAAATGATAGAAACGTGGAGAAAGTTATTGGTTTTTCCAGATTATGTCAAGAATGTTCTTGGTTTAGTTTTGATCATTTTTAGCTCTTTCTTTAAACTGTTTTATCTTGCATTTCTTTGTACCTATCTTGGATTATTACACTAAAAAGCACATGTTAAATTAACACATAATTTAGAATCATAATTAGAGTCTTGAATTAACCTCTATTTGTTTACATCAAAACATTAATTTGGGATTTTGCCTCTACACGCTTGTTTTGTTTTTTATAGTTCAATGAGGGTTACATGTCCTTTTATAGAGATAATTAGGGTTTATGGCCATTGTCTAGATTGCAAGAAATCAACATGTATCACGAGGTTTCGTATCGAATCTTCAGTGGTTGTTTCACCATTAAACCTTGTTCAAAAATAGTCCTTATAATTGATTCTACGTATCTTGATATGGAGATAGAGAGAATAGAGGATATCATAATCAGAGTATGTCACATAGATCTTTAAACAAATAATGGATTCAAAGTGTTGAGCAGATGATGAACAAATTTGTCTTCTTCAAAAACGTTGACTTTTCATCTTGGCATTGACTACCTAGAGTGTTGATTGTTTGTAAGAACATTGACTGTTTATCATAGCATTGACTTTTAGGCATACTCAAATGATCCGATGCTTGACACGATTATTCGAGAAAGACAACCACTTGCTTATCACACTTATTAGAGGCATGCGGTAACTTGCTATTTCAAAGGTAGAGTGATCAGATGCTTGTTGTAGTCATTAGAGCTAGACAAATCATAGCATTGCTTTTGTTATATAGAGTCTACAGAGGTGCTTTTAGAGCGCATTTACCAAAATTTGAATATAGAAATCAAAGTGAAGTCTCAATGTTCCTTTAACTTAGTCTAATCATTAGAGGATGCAACATAAAGTCATTCAAAATATACCTGATATGGGAACTAAACACTTAAAAAGAACATTAGCTCTTTAAATTGTTCCCAAACAATAATTTTTTTATCGTCAACCAAGTAAGGGTCATAGTTCTTGAAACTAACTTGGTTCTAACATCACCAACAAAAATTAACAAGTAGCATTTAACAATATAACATAGTATCAAGTGATAAACAAAGCATGCATATATATATATAGATCATCATCATCATCATCATCATATAATAAACATGACTAGTGCATCAAAGCAACCTAATGTAATGCTTTTGTGCCATTGTACAGTCTCACCACAAACTAATATTATTTACCAAAGTGCAGTTGCTCACACACCAGCACGATTTCCTATGATGCTGCCTAGTAAAAACTAGCACAACTCAATAATCCTTGTAAGGATAAGGTGGACTATCAACAAATGGAACCACTTACCTAGAAATGCATGAGCATACTCTAATTTTTTCATGACAATTATTATATAAATGCAGTTATTAAAAGATCTTAAAATTTCAAAACCCTAAAATTTTACTAATCACTTTCAAAACCATAAATATTTCCATCAACAAATGAAATCTCTTTTGGTTTTCAACCCTTTTTAAATCCAAGATCACACCCTATTTGTACAAAAGAAAATTTTGAAATTCCAAACCCTAACTACTATGTTTTGGTTTGTCCATTTAGGGATGAGGAAGGGGAAAAGTTCCTCTTCCCAAATTTCTTTCATCCTTAGTTCTAAACATACAACTTAGAACCTTTTAAACAATAAAAATCCCAAAAACTTCAAAGATCAATGTCAAATGTTCTAAACCTAATTTTTATTTGAGATCTATCATAGTAAAATGTTGTTAAAGCCTATAATGATTTGATAGAAAAATATTGAAGGTGCGCAAACATGAGGAGGGGGGTTGATTGTGTTTGTCTAAATTAAAACTTTTTATTTGATTCTAATTTTGATTTTGTGACTTCAAAAGTTTTACTAATTAGATATTGTAGTAAAACAAATAATACAAATGTAAAGACAACATGGACCCACCAAAACAAAAGTCAAACTGGAACATGAAACATGGACCGACCAAAACAAAAGTCAAACTGACAGTATAAGTTATAGGTACAGTCTTCCCAAAATAAAATATTTACAACCGCAAAAGAAAGACATCTAGTCCCTATACAACCAAACTAATCTGATCATACTACTAAAACTATAATAACCCGGTGATCTCCACGCGCCCATCAAGTTCCTTTTGACACAACATCAGTCAGGTATGTCTACATACATTCCCGTCGCTAGAGTACTAATCAGTAGGGCGACCTCGATTCTCATCTAAGGGCAAAGCCCAAATTCCACAATAAATGCAAAAAATAACCTTTCATCTTAGCATACTCCTTGAAAGGGTTTTCATATGTCAAAAATGCATAAACAAAGTCGAAAATGATGTTTTTAATAAAACTGCACTGTCGTATTCGAATACACCATTGTTGTAGCCGAATACAATTGAGAAAAATGCAGATTTTTAGCTCTAAAATGGCTCTTAATCAATTAACACTTCACACATTCATAATATCAATTATGAACACATAATTCACACCAAATTAATCTCCACAAATTCACACCTCAATCACACATCAAACATTCATAACATCAATTATGAACACATAATTACATCGAAACTTAATCAACCCAAATTCACACATCAAAGCAATTACGACACAATAACAAACAACAACCGAGTTTGTATATACAATTATCATGGTATAACAAACATGACTCGCGTGCCAAGCACCCTAATGCAATGCGTATATGCCAATGCGCATGATTCCAGAATTTCCAACAAAAACCCTCCTCGAAAGGGCGTAAGTCATAATTGTACCGACTATCACAGACCTTAGTACTAATTATCAAGGTGCAGTTTCTCACAGGCTTGCACAATTTACTTCAGTGTAGCCTATCACAAGCCTTGCACATCAGTTAAATCCTCGTAAGGATAAGATGGACCAACTATCACATGGAACCACCATGTGGCCCGTCACGATCACCACTTAACTTCGTGGCCCATCACAGTCACCACTTAACATTGTGGCCCATCGCGGTCACCACTAATGTTGTGGCCCATCACAGTCACCACAAACTATGAAATGCATGGGCATACTTTGACTCTTTTCACCACAATCATTAAGTAAATGCAGCTATTAAAATATTCCCCATTTTTAATACTCATTTAACACTAACGATTTTTCAAACTTATCACAGAGTATACTCAAAAAAGATTTCCTCTATAAAATTCAAAATGCACATATTATCAGTTATGAATACATAATCACATCAAAACTTAATCACCACAACAAAATTAATATATCAGAGTTCTCCCCACCGCTAACTCGGTGCCAACGGTCTCGATTCCTTTTCGAGACTCAATGAGCTAACTACATAAACATAAATATTTATAATAATTTGTTCACAACTAAAATTTATCCAACCACAATAAAATTCCCAAAATTATATCTTTTTCACACACCAAACTTTTAAAACCAAATAATCTACATTATTTAGTTAAAACTAAATAAAACAAATATTGTCCATATCACACATACACACACTCGACTTTTAAAGCACCGAGATTTTGAGTTAATAAAATACTCTAAACTTTTTCTTTTTAAACTCAGCCCAAGAGTAATTAAAAGAGTAATATTTTAAACTCTAACCATTTTAATTTCAATCTAACTTTTTTTCTCAAACTCTTTAACTTAGTTAAAATTTGAACTTTTTCACAACTTTAACAACTCTAAATTTTTTTTTGTAAAATTTCAACTTCAGTTCAAACTCATTTATTTGAAAATAAATCATTAAGTAACTCAAACACATCAAATTTAATCATAAATTCATAACAGGTAACAAACCGTATTTTCACTCAAAATGTGTATATTCACGTTGAAATTAATTAACACAATCACACATTAATCATCCATCAATCACACATATAGAGTTCCTATATGCAAACTAAAAATTTGGAAGTAGCCCTTATCTTCGTTATCGCTTTCTCAACCGTTTTCCCTACCGCGATCAAATACGGTGAAAACTCTCGCTTGTGTCGACACCACAAAAGTTGGCTCACTAGCACCGTAATGGGGAAAGGAGTAACTAATCCTTCTGTCACTTCTCGAAAGGAAGCTTAGATGTTGAAGAAAAGTGGAAGTTTGTTTTTGAGTTTTTTTGAAAAAACACTAAAACTTGTGTTTGTTTTCTGGAAACCGAGAAAGAAGAAAAAGAGAAGAAGGGTGGCGTGAAAACAAGCAACGTATACTGATTTTCTTCTTTCTTTCATATATATATATATATATATATATGTATATGTATATATGTATTTACATATAATAATCATAATAGTAATAATTTGAAAAAATATCTAAATATCTAGATATTTTATAAAAATCATCATTACATGTGTCGCATCACATCACTTCTCACACCACTTTTCAAAAAAATATCTTCTCTCGCCGCAATTCAATCGACAGATGAATTTGTTTTCTAAAAAACGCTGCATCTTAAAAAAAAAATTCTTCACCAAAAGATTCTCCGTAAATAAATAAAATTATTTATCGACGAATAATTTTAATCGGGTCTCCAAAAATATATTTTTGGCATTTAACTCACAAAATACCAAAAACTGGGCTAAAAGCCTAAGAAATTCACACAAAATACCTTAAAATTGCTTAATTTAGGATTTAAAAATGAAGGGTCTTACACTAAAACTTAATATCTTAAACTCTGAATACTTAGAAAGATTGAAATCTTAAGGATTTCATGAATAACTTTGGTGTTTAGGATTTATGAGTTTGTTAGTTCATTGAGTTCTTCTTCAGTCTTGAGTATCTATTTATTGTTAACATTAAGGCTTCAGTTTAGACCCTTGTGAATTTTGAATCGTATCTTCATTCTAGCTTGGTCAACAAATATTTCTTCCAAATATAATTCCGAAAGTTATGTTTTGATAATATGATCACAAGCCAATCCTTTGTTTCCCAATATGATCTAAGCAATTCTCCAAAGGTACACTGATTTACCAAAAATATGCTAAGCTTCCAGAAGCACATTGAACTACCAGAAGCACATTGAACTACCAAAAACACGCTGTTAGAGGCAGATGCACGTACTTTTCCAAAACGCGCATATCCTTTGGTGACCTTTTTATATCCTTTGGTGACTTCCTCTGGTCGTTTCCTCTGGTGGTTTCCTCTGGTCGTTTCCTCTGGTGGTTTCCTCTGGTCGTTTCCTCTGGTGGTTTCCTCTAGTCATTTTCTCTTATCACTTCCTCTGATATATTCATCTAATATTTTTCTTCTTATTTCTTGCTTCTGATATATGGTTCTGATTTTTTTTTTGATGTTGTTTCTTTTGATTCTAGTACTAAGTCTTGGTTCAAACAATCTCCCAATTGCTTATAATATCTGCTTTTGATTTCTTTTTCTAATGTTGTTTCTTTTGATTTCTTGTTCCAAGTCTTACGCACTTAATTAAACTATTAGTCCAAATAAATTGGTTCCAACAATCTCCCATTTTTTAATATTGACAAAACTATAATTTGTGATAACAATTTATTGGCTTTTATTACTTGATTCCCCTAACTTAAGGCTCCCCTAAGTCTAAGTAGGTTTACAATTATTTTCTCCCCATATGCATACAATTTCTCTCCCTACATAAACAGATCAAAAAAGAAATTGTTTTTAAATATCTTTCTCCCCCTTTTGTCATCAGAAAAAAAGACTTGAAAGTTTTCTTTTGTCTTGCTTTTTTTTTTGGTTTAAAGAAAATAGACAAGACATAATATACATACTAATATGAATCTAAACTAACTAGACATAGAAAACCATTAATCAGATATAAAGGTATGGTTTAGATTTGTCTTAACGAATTAAAATATGTCTTCAGCCAATAGTTTGGTGATGGTGTCAGCCCATTGGTGTGTAGTGTCTATAAACTGTATATTTAGTACTCATTTTCAAACAAAGTCCCTAATAAAGTGATGTTTAATTTCTATATGTTTATCCTTATAATTTGGGATTGGGTTCTTTGTTAGGCAAATTGCAAAATTATTATCACAAAGTATGTGAATGTTACTCTCAAGGATTTTGTAGTCCTTCAATTTATGTTTCATCCATAATAGTTAAGAGTTGCATTCTGCTGCTGAAATGTTCTTAGATTCTACTGTTGACATTACAATTATGCTTTGTCTTTTGCTTGACCAGGAGATCAAATTTTCTCCTAAGAAAGTGTAATTTCCACTGGGGTTTTTTCTTTCAATTTTGCCTCCAGAACAAACCTGTACTAAGTTGACAACTTGTAGAACAAACCAAGGTTAGAAGTACCTTTCAGGTATCTAAATATCCTCTTAACAATAGTTAAATGGGATTCCATTGTATCAACTTGAAATTTGACACACACACACACTAAATAAAATATTAGGTCTGTAAGAAGTAAGAAATAGAAGTGACCCTATCATTCCTCTATATGTATATGGTCAACTTTCTTTCCTGATTCATATTTATCAAGTGAGCAGGTGGGATACATTGATGTAGCCATAGGTTTGCAATCATTCATGTTAAACTTCTTAAGAAGCTCTTGTGTATACTTGGTTTGATGAATGTATATGTTATTATGACTTTGTTTAATTTGAATTTTTAAGAAGAACTTCAGTTCTCCCATCATACTCATTTGAAATTCATACCGCATTAACTTAGCAAATTATTGACAATGAGTGCTATTAGTAGATCCAAAAATAATATCATCAACATAAATTTAAATAACAAGAACTTCATTTTCAATAGTTTTTTTAAACAAGGTAGTGTCTACTTGCCCTCTTTCAAAAGTGCTATGTTTTTCATACCATGCTCTTGGAGCTTGTTTCAGTCTGTATAAAGACTTTTTAAGCTTAAAGACATGATATGAAACTCAACATTTTCAAACTAGGTAGTTATTTTACATACACTTCCCTATTTATGTAACCATTCAAAAATGCACTTTTTACATCCATTTGTTATTAACTAATATTATTATATGTAGCAAAGGGTAATTCTATTATTATAGGCCTTTTTCTCATTCGACCAAGTGTTTCTCTATTTGAATTCTAAGATGAATTTGGAATTTTGAGCTTGAGTTCTTCTACTCTTTTCTGATTTTTTCGATGATACTTTCTTCAACATTGAGTATCTATTTATAGATAAATTTTGGGATTCAATTTAGTCCTTGTTTAATTTTGAATTGTATCTTCATTTCTAGCTTTTTCAACAACGATCCTATTTAAAAATAATTTTGAAAAAGATATTTTTTGATAATATATTCTTTAGCCAATTATTTATTTATGAATTCAATCGGAGTAGGTCTTTTATATTAGTTATGTTCGTATTTTGTTCAGATTGAGTTTGTAAATTCTTCAGATTGATATTGTTCATATTTTATTTAAATTTAGTTTGTTAATTCTCTAGATGGATATTGTTCGTATTTTGTTAAGATTGATTTTGTAAATTCTTTAGATTGATACTGGTAGTATTTTGTTAAGATTGAGTTTGTAAATTCTTCATATGAAACTTCCTTCCTATTACTTGCTATGATCTATTTAACATGGTTCTAACCATTTCTTGTAGTGATCTATTATTTCTTTCTACAACTCTATTTTTTTGAGTTGTTCTAAGAGATGAGAAGTTGTGAGAGATTCCATTCTCATAAAAAAACTATCAAATAACTTGTTTTCAAATTCTCATCCACAATCACTTCTAATATTACAATCTTAATACCCTTTTTATTCATTACTTGTTTAAAATGTGATAAACACTTTGTGGGATTCATCCTTACTTCTAAAGAAATTTACCTATGTCTACATAGTATAATAATCTACTATAACAAAGCCATATTTCTTTCCACTTAGATAGGCTATTTTCACTAGCCCAAAGAGATCTTTATGTAAGAGCTCAAAGGGCATTAAGATAGAGGTTCTGTTATTAGGGGTAAAGGAGTTTTTTTCCCTTTTAATAAGCTTCACACATAATTTCAGCTTTATAACTAAGCTTAATTAAGCCTCTAACTAGTTGATGTTTATTTAGTTTTGAAATTAATCTAAGTTTTTCATGACTTAATCTTTTGTGCCAAATTAGTTTCTCTTTATTTACTGATATAAGACACTTAATCTCTTGTTTCTCTAGACTAAACATATTTATCTTATAAATTTTGTTTTGCCTCTGACCTTTAAAGAGTACAAATCCATCCTTCTAATTAATTGCCCTGCATGTTTTTTGATTAAATATAATATCATAATTATTATCACTTAACTCACTAATACTTAATAAATTAGGCTTAAGACTTTTAACAAATAAGACATCTTTAATGTAAGGGAAAGTACCATTACCAACTGTACCTTGACCAATGATCTGACCTTTTTGCTTTTCTCCAAAAGTCACATTGCCTCCTTTGCTCAATGTTAGTTCTTGGAACATAGAATTTTCTCCTGTCATGTGTTGCGAGCATCCACTATCAAGGTACCTTGATTGGTTGATTGGTGTTTTATGTAACACCCCGTTTTTCAAAGCGTGAGTGTATTTTTTTTTTCAAAAGGAATTAAAATAAAACAGGGAAATAAATAAGGTAACACACGTTTGGATAAATATTTAAGTCGTAATACAACGACAAATAAGTCAACAGAATTTACGAGCAGCGGAAAAATTCTCAATCCATGAATTCAAAATATATACATAACAAAAGTAGTACAGTCTTCCAGTTTAAAAATAAACGCAACCCAAAAGAAAGACATCCGTTCCCTCTGTGACAACCTAGTCTGATCATTTTACAAAACAACTAAACACCCTGGGTGATCTCCACGCGCCCCGTGAGATCCTCCTAACGTAGCTGCAGTCAAGCATTCCCATCTCCATTCCCGTCCGTAGGGTACGAACCGGTAGGATCGTCCTGACTCTCATCTGAGGGCAAAGCCCAGATTTCCACAATAATTGTAAAGGTCACCAACCGAAAATAACAGTTAACACATAACATTTAAGTTTTTAAATGCTCAAAATAACTTTTCAACTAAGCATGCACCTTAAAAGGATTTTCCATATGCGAAAAGATCATATAATGCTTGCCAAGTAAAAATGAATTCAAAATAAAGTTCTCAATCCCTTAAGTAATACATAAATAACCAAGACACTGATAAATCAATGAGCAATATGTTATCTAACTCAGAATGAGAATTTTCACTGGGCCAATCGATTGGGCAATCGATTTGGGTGAAGGATTTTAGTGAAAACTAAACCCTGGCTTGATTCAATCGATTGGGCAATCGATTGACAAGATAACTGAGCCCCTGACTTAATACCAATCGATTTCCAAATCGATTTCCTGAAGGTTTTTAGTGAAATTTTGAACTCTGGCTTGATTCAATCGATTGGGCAATCGATTGACAGGATAACTGAGCCCCTGACTTAAGGGCCAATCGATTTCCAAATCGATTTCTTAAATGATTTTGAAAAACTGATTACAAAATCGATTGGCCAATCGATTTTGTTACTTTAGCCAAGTCCCTGTTACCCTATCCAATCGATTGGGAAATTGATTTCCCTGTGTATTCTTTCAAAAATTCATAAACTAACTCAATCACATTCATACATAATCCCAAATCCTAACATTTAGCACTAATAACGCAATTACTACAGCATCATGGGTTTCGAAATGGTATTGCAAGCAAACATGTTATCACCAAATTCCAAAACATAACACTTAACATTTATAACACAATTAATACAACATCATGGGTTTCAAAATGGTATTGTAATCCAACATGTTATCACCAAATTCCAAAACATAACACTTAACACTTATAACACAATACTACACAGACAAAATGAACCAACAATTCACAATTTAACAGGGTGTAGTCTATCACAGACAAACACCTGTGCAGTCTCTCACGGACAAACACAATTCACCAAGAAACGTAAGTCGTAAACGTACCACCTATCACGGGTCAGTACTGTTTACCGAGGTGCCACCTATCCCGGGTCGGCACAACTTATCAAACGTAAATCGTAAACGTACTGCCTATCACAGGCCCGTCAGTTAACTTAAACGATTTTTCTTTAAAACAAAATATTAAGTAACCGAGACATTAAGAGATTCCCTCTCCTTAACGTCCAGTTAACTTAAACGGTTTTCAAAACAAAATATTAAGTAACCGAGACATTAAGAGATTCCCCATTCTTAACGCCCAGTTTACTTAAACGGTTTTCAAAACAAAATGTTAAGTAACCGAGACATTAAGAGATTCCCCATTCTTAACGCCCAGTTTACTTAAACGGTTTTCAAAACAAAATGTTAAGTAACCGAGACATTAAGAGATTCCCCCTTCTTAACGCCCAGTTAACTTAAACGATTTTTCTTTAAAACAAAATATTAAGTAACCGAGACATTAAGAGATTCCCCATTCTTAACGCCTAGTTAACTTAAACGATTTTCAAAAACAAATATTAAGTAACCGAGACATTAAGAGATTCCCCATTCTTAACGCCCAGTTAACTTAAACGATTTTCAAAAACAAATATTAAGTAACCGAGACATTAAGAGATTCCCCATTCTTAACGCCCAGTTAACTTAAACGATTTTCAAAAACAAATATTAAGTAACCGAGACATTAAGAGATTCCCCATTCTTAACGCCCAGTTAACTTAAACGATTTTCAAAAACAAATATTAAGTAACCAAGACATTAAGAGATTCCCCATTCTTAACGCCCAGTTAACTTAAACGATTTTCAAAACAAAATATTAAGTAACCGAGACATTAAGAGATTCCCCATTCTTAACGCCCAGTTAACTTAAACGATTTTCAAAACAAAATATTAAGTAACCGAGACATTAAGAGATTCCCCATTCTTAACGCCCAGTTAACTTAAACGGTTTTCAAAACAAAATATTAAGTAACCGAGACATTAAGAGATTCCCCATTCTTAACGCCCATCAACATAATAAATTTCATTTATTCAAAATCTTACATACGTGAGGTAAATTCATTTTTCCCAAAATAATACTCCAATCCTAACAAAATTCGTTTCCACACAACCACATATAAGGCCCTAGATGCAAACTAAAAGTTTGGAAGGAGCCCTTACCTTCGCGTTAACTCTAACGTGCGTTTCTGGTACCGCGAGCAAATCCGGTAAAAATCTCCGCTCGCAACGTCGCCTCCAAATTGGTCCCCTAGCACCGTGGCGTGGTAGTGAGCAACTTTCCCTTCTAACTCTTCGCGAAATGAAGCTTGGATCTAGAAGAAACGGAGGGGTTTGTGTTTGAATCTCAAATACCGTTTTTCTTCGTTTTTGAATCAAAGAGGAAGAGTGGAGTTGCGAAATCATTGTTCTAGCACTCACCCAACCTTGGGTCACTAGTTTTGAAGAAAAGGAAGCAACGAAAATGAAAAATGGGAGGAGGAGGAAAATGGGTTCGCGGGTCAGAGGTAGAAGATGGAAAATTTTCTTTTCTTTCCTTTCTTTTTCTTTCCTTTGTTTTTCCTTTCTTCCTTTTTCCTTCTTTCCTTTTTATACTATTTTCTTTTCCTTTTCCTTCCTTCTAGTTTCCTTTCTTTCTATTCTCTCCAAGCAAACATATATATATATATATATATATATATATATATTAAATATAACTTAACAAATATCTCAAAATATCTAGATATTTGTTAAATTACCATTTCACTCGTAACGCATTAAATTCTCCGTAAAGGATTTACCGCACTTAATTTAAATTTATTTATCGACGAGTAATTCTAAACGGTGTCAAAATAACTTTTTGATACTATAAACTCCATAATATTATTAACTTTGGCCAAAAAGCCTCCGAGCCAAAATCCAAAACATATAAAATACATAAAGTGTACTTTAAAATTATGGGTCTTACATTTTATTTTGATTTATGAGGACATCGACAACATAGACAATTTTGTTCTTACGCACACAAATTTGGTTGGGTCCAAGTTTGTTAGTCTAGAAAGATTTCTTGTCTTTCCTTGTATTTAACATTCAACAAGATAATTTGGAGTGACTTTTCTTAGAGAAAACAGTAGACAAGATATCAAAGGGAACAAGTTTAGGTTGAGTTACAGTTTCTTCAAATCCATAAATCATAAAAGCATTGGCAAGACAATCTTTTCTACTAACTCCATAAATCATAAAAGCATACTTGCTTCTTTCCATACCATTAGCAAGAAAATTTTGAAATACTTCTTCATACATGTGGTATTTTGAATTGATTTTGAACTATGATTACTTTTTAGAGTTTGATTTTTAGTCTTAAGTTCAACAATATCAATTTTCAGAGTTGCATTTTTTGTTTTAACTTCAGCGCTTTGATTCTTTAAAAAATAAATTTCTTTAAATACAATTTGTGATTCTTGTTCAAAAAGTCATTTATGATAGTAATTAAATCAAACCGAGTTAAGTAATAAAACACCTCAATTTCTTCATATGTTGATTCAGTTCTGAAGTTAGAATCTGTGTTGGATCTAGAGGTAAATTGGTATATGCCATTAGAGCCAAATTTGTTTTCTTTTCACCATTAAAGGATTCATCAAAATCATCCTATGTAGCCATCAAACTCTTTTTCTTGGAATAAAGTGACACAAGTAATTTATCTTGGTGAACTACTAACTTGGTTGCATCCAATCCCTTCACTCAAAAGGATTTAATCCACTAATTCAACAACTTGAATTACAAAGCACGTAACCCTCCAAACCAGTCTTCTCAAACATCCTGACAACCCCAAACTTTTGAGGAACATAAACATCTTGACTCTACTAGCCTAGTCTTCTCCACACAATCTAACAACCCCAAATTTGACTATCACAATCTAAAAACATTTCTCATTCGACCAAGTGTTTCTCTCTTTATATTGTAAAATGAATTTAGAGTTTTGAGCTTAAGTTCTTTTACTCTTTTATAATTTTTTGAAGATCTTTTTCTTCAACCTTGAGTATCTACTTATAGATAATATTATAGCTTCAATTTATTCCTTGTTTAATCTTGAATTGTATCTTCATTCCTAGCTTGGCCAACAATAATTATTTTCAAAAATAATTCTAAACAAGATGCTTCTTGATAATATGTTCTTTAGCCAATTCTTTATGTGTGAATCCAATCGAAGTTGTTCTTCTAGATTGATTCTATTCATATGTTGTTTAGATTGAGTTTTTAAATTCTTTAGATTGCTATTGTTCGTATTTTGTTAAGATTGAGTTTTTAAATTCTTCAGATTGATACTGTTTGTATTTTGTTAAGATTTAATTTGTAAATTCTTCAGATAAAACTTCCTTCCTATTGCTTGCTTTGATCGAGGTGGGAACATAGTGCTGGACCGGTTCTTGAACTTTCAAAAGTAGAAATGTGCATACTTTGTGAAGTCAAATATATTGTTCTCATAAAATACTTTTGTTAACATCAAAACTCTAAGTATAAAACCAACTTTGTTCAAACAATTTGAACTTTATTTTTCCCATCACACATTTGAAATTCAAGCTGCATCAACTTAGGAAATTATTTAAATGATGTCAAAAATAATGTCATCAACATAAATTTGAATGATAAGAATGTCATCTCCTATTGATTTTCTAAAAAGGGTGTTGTCTACTTGTCCTCTTTCAAAAATGTTTTTAAGCAAGAAGTTACTTAGTCTACATTACCATTCCCTAGGTGCTTGTTTTAGACCATACAATGATTTCCTAAGTTTAAATATGTGGCATGGAAATTCAGAACTTTCAAAACCTGGGGGTTGCTTAACATAGATTTCTTTACTTATATACCCATTTAGAAATCCACTTTTAACATCCATTTGAAATAATGTAATGTTATTATAAGCAACAAAAGAGTGTAGGATATGAATAACCTCTAACCTGGACACTGGAGAAAAGGTCTAAGTGTAATCAATGCAATCTTGCTGGCTATAGCCTTGTGCAACAAGTCTTGCCTAGTTTCTGACCATTTCTCATATTTCATTTAGTTTGTTTATGAAAACCCACTTGGTTTGAATAATGTTTTTGTTTGGTTTAGGTTGTGTCTTTCCTTGATGATATAGTCTTCAAAGGATCATTTTCATTTCTAATGATTAAAATTTCAGGATGGAATGATTTATACTTCCATCCAGATCTCCCTGTTGACATATCTTGATTGCTTCTGACTTGGTCATATTCATCCTCTGATGATTTTTCATCTTCTTCTGATTTTACTTGTATCCTCTGATTATTTAGGTTCTTCTAGTCTGTCTGCATCTTTCTCCTCTTGTTCTAGTAAACTAGAAATATCATCAACTTACTTTGACTTTTTAAGGTCAAGTTGTTTGTCATCAAATTTAACATGTGTTGACTCTTCCACAATTTGAGTTTCCCTTTTAAACACTCTAAAAGCTTTAGATCTTTCTGAGTATCCGATGAAGGTGTATTTTTATGACCTATAATCAAACTTTACAAGGTTGCCTTTAGTGTTTAACATATAAAAAGTACAACCAAATTGTGTAAAGTAGGAGATGTTAGGCTTTTTACCCTTCCATAATTCATATGGTGTTTTATTCAATATCGACCTAATTAAGATTCTATTTTGACTAAGTTCTTAGGGGGTAAAGGATTTCTCTATTTGTTTCCCTTTCGACAAACTTCACACATAATCTAAGGTTTGGATGACCTAACCTCTTGTGCCAAATTAATTTCTCTTTATTTACTAACATTAGACACTTAACATATTGTTTCTCTACACTAAATATATTTTATCTTATATTTGTTATTTTGCCTATGACCTGTAAAAAGTACAGATCCATACTTTTTACTAATTGCCTTGTATGTTTTTTGATTAAATATAATATCATAATTATTATAATTTAAGTGACTAATACTTAAAAAAATTATGTTTAAGAACTTTAACAAACAAAACATCTAGAATAGAAGGAGAAGTGTCATTACTAACTGTACCTTGCCCCATGATTTGCCCCTTTTGCTTTCCTCAATAAATTATTGTGCCTCCTTTGATCAATGTTATTTCTTTGAATATAAACTTTTCTCCCAACATATTGGTGTTTTATCTTCGTTGTTGAAGACATTTGCAACATAGATAATTTTTTTCTTAGGTACCCAAATTTGGTTGGATCCTGGTCTATTAGTCTTGAAAGGTTTTTTGTCTTTCTATGTGGTTACGACAGGACAAGATGTTTTCGAATGACTTTTCTTAAGAACAAATAGTACATGAATTATTTGAGGGAGTAAGTTTAGGTTCAGTCAGTGTTTCTTCAAATCCTAGACTTCTTTTACCATTTCTACTAACTCCATAAATTGTATAAGCATACTTGCTTCTTTCCCTACTGTTAGCTAGAAAGTCTTGGAATGCTTCTTCATATTTATCAGAATTACATGTGACATTTTCGCAAGGTTTTGAAACTAGAGTATCTCTCAAGGTTTTATTTTCATATTTACACTCAATACTTTCTGTTTATAAAACATTGATTTCTTTAGTTATGTTTGGATTTACTTTTCTAAGATCTTTTAGTTTTTTTAGAAAACTTGTGATTTTTATTTTAGAAATCATATATGACATTAATTAAATCACATCAGGTCAAGTCAGAAAATACCTCAATTTCTATATAAACGGATTCACTTTAGAGTCATAATTAGTGTCTATGTTGAATCTAGAGGCATAGTTGGTATGAGCCATTGATCCGCTGTCGCACACAGGTCAAATACAATTGATCAAATGTAAATAGAGGTAATAACTCGAATCGTTTCGCAATGACTTCTGATATAGTAATAATAACCGAATTGAAAATTGAAATTAAAAAAGGGGGTTTTTTAGATTTTTGTTTTAACGGATGAGCAAAACAATTAATCCACTTATTCGAGTTTCAAACCTATCACAGATTCTATCAATGAGTTTAATTTCTAATTTGTGATTTTATTCTTATTTGACTATAGAATTGATCAAACAAGCGTAACCAATCCTATGTGAATTTGGTTTCTTTGTGTTGACACCTAATTTTGTCCGATTTTTACTTTTTATTAAAAAAGGAAATAATAATAATAATAAATATGTAAATATATGTGAATAAATATAAAAATAAAAATAAATAATTAGGGATATAAGCTTTTAACAATCACAAGTGTTTTCGGGTCTTGTTTATCTCTAATTCTTGTTCAGACTATTTTCTAAAATATAAAAATAATAATAAGAAATAAAAATAAAGGAAATTGAAAAGAAATGAATTGATGGTCATAAAAATCGATGCAATGATGATCAAAATAAATGAAAAAAAAAAACCGAAAAGAAATTGATTGATGGTCATCAAAATCAGAATAATGGGGATCAATTGAATAGAAAAGAAAACCGAAGAAATGAATCAATAGCAATAAGAATCGGTATAATTGTGGCCAATTAAAAGAAAAGAAAAAAAAAATAGATTAATGGTAATTAATTGGCAATTATTCTTTTGTCTTTTGACAAAAGGGAACAAAATTCGAAACATAAATTGAGAGCACATAAAAAATAGAGAAATTAGTTGGCAAAAGACAAGAAGAAAATCTGATCTTGAAACAATCGGTCTAGCAAAACAACAATTCAGGAGTAAGGTATGATTTTTCTTATTTTGTTCTCTCTAATTTTCTGCTTATTAGTCTTTTGATTTGTTTTTGCATCTTTTTTTTTAAATATATTTTATTTCGCTGTCTATTTTTTTTTCCTGTTTGTAAAAAGTAAACTCATGTGTTAAGCTTTTATTTTTTAAAGAATCATTTAATCCTAAAATTGTTTTCTTTGCAACACAAAAATAATAATAAAAAATATAGCCAATTGATGTTTATAGGCTGAGAAAATAAATTGCACCATATTGTAATATAATATTCATAATACGTCTTTATAACTAAAAAAAAAGCATAACAACAGATAAATGTTTTCACCTTTAGGATTAGAATTAATGGTCGCGGCCGCCGGATGAAATTCATCCTCGCTTGCCGCACCATATTACCCACTCTCAATCGTGGGTGGCCCTTGTGTCGCGACATATCCGACAACTTACAAGCAAATAATTTAACAGATTATTTCACCGTCGTGTCCATCTGTCTCGTTCACATACCGCCACATTATTTTATTTTTTTAAAAAGAAAAATTAATTTTTTTTCTTTACTTTAAGCCAAATATAGAAGATATAATCCATGAATAAATATTATTATTATTATTATTATTATTATTATTATTATTATTATTATTATTATTATTATTATTATTAT
>NC_021161.2:28644752-28649517 GCF_000331145.2 Cicer arietinum
ATCCAATTTTTCCTTTAGTAAAAATAAAATTGGTGGCGACTCTTTTTTCGCGGACAAACCGGATGCGACAGCTGGCGACTCCACTGGGGATATTTGAGAGTCAAGCCCAATCTAATTAATTATATATAGTTATTTTATTATTTATTATTTTATTTATGTTACCCCTATTATTATTTTTATTTTGTTATATTGTGAATATGATTTTATGTGTTTTGTCAATTTATTTTTATTGCAATGATTTTTTTTATCTTATTTATTTTTCTATACACTACCCTAACACGACTCACACACTTATGAGTGGGCTCTATACCCAGGCTGAGTGCCAACCTAAGATAAGTTAGAGACTGTGTAATGATAATCTTCTGGATGTACATCCTGTTTGGTTGTCATGAAAGTCTCACCTAGAGTTGACCTTTTCTAAAATATCTCCATTTTAATAGTTTACCTATTAATTGGTTTAATATTTTGGAATTGAGTTGTGTGCTCTAGGAACCGATTTAGAACTATAGAGCCACCATAATAAAGGTTCACAATAAAAAAACCATCAATTAAGAAAAGAACCATGTAGGGCACATGTATATATGGAAAAAAAAACTTACTCTAGCTATATCTTTTTTTTATCATAATGCATTGCATAATCATGCATGTTTCATCTTTTATCTTATTTTACAACATGTTTTTCTTCTTCTCTTCATTTTTTTTTAGAAAAAGTGATTGCATATTAGGAGGTAATAAAATATTTCAATTAAATGCATAATCATTGCATTCACTTTCTTACATTCTCATAACATTTTCCTTCAAGAAAAAAAATAAAAAATGGAAAAAAAGCAAAAAAAAAAAAGAAAGAAAAAAGTCTCATGACACCCTTACCGAACATGTTCTGGGGTTAAAATCATGGATGAATTGAAGCATACAAAGGCTATCTGGATGAACTGAAAGACCCTATGTCTATATCATGGATGAACATCAATAAGTCTAACAAGATTTTCTGAATCATGGATGAATACGTAGAACTCATGGTTACCCTTTGATTTCATAAGTCCAACAACTTTTACCTTTAGTCTTGGTCAACCTCAAGTAACTTGTCTACAAGATCTGAACAAGATACTAATGAGATTCATCTTCATCCTCCACCCCCTACTTCTAAGTCATAGACATACTTTTTTGACTTTTCACCACAAGTGAACTTTTAAAAGTTGGGTCGTCTATGTTGAACTTTCATCATTATCGCTTACTACTTTAATGTCATGAAAAAAAGGTTCACCAATTCAAAGAAAAATATCAAGTCTTGTATGAACCTTTAAGGACAATTGAAAAAAACCTCGACTAAACATTATGTTGAAGACATTGATGATATTGCATATATTTAATGAGTTTATCCAAGGGGCAAAGTCGACAATGAAGATATTATCAATTTCTCTTGTGAATTTTAATTCTACAACACCAATAATATTGCTAAGTATAAAGTCTTCCGATACTTTATTATATTAACACACTTTTAGTCGACTAAACATTATGTTGAAGACATTGATGATATTGCTTATATTTAATGAGTCTATCCAAGGGGCAAAGTCGACAATGAAGATATTATCAATTTCTCTTGTGAATTTTAATTCTACAACACCAATAATATTGCTAAGTATAAAGTCTTCCGATACTTTATTATATTAACACACTTTTAGTCGACTAAACATTATGTTGAAGACATTGATGATATTGCTTATATTTAATGAGTCTATCCAAGGGGCAAAGTCGACAATGAAGATATTATCAATTTCTCTTGTGAATTTTAATTCTACAGCACCAATAATATTGATAAATATAAATTCTTACGATACTTTATTATATTGACACGCTTTTGTTTCCTTAATATTATGAATATCACTAAATGCATTTTGTTGTCTCTTCCTTTTTACCCCTCATATATTTAACCATTTATTACCCAACATTATATGTCTTTCTCTTATTCTAACCATGTACCATACATATTTGTAAGTAGTTCAATTATAAATAAGTTTGCTAAGATTTCATTACATAATTTCAGTCATGCTATTAATTCCACTGAATGGGATGAGAACGATAAAAATAAAATCCCTTATTTGGATGGACCTCAATATGTTGGGACATGCAGTTAACGTTATGTTAATCCCCTAGAAAGGTCGTTTTATCTTTATCATTATCTAATTGTACTTTGAATATACCAATCACTTGGAGGAATTTGAAGTTTGTACCATGACTATTCTAGATGCCTACAAATCAAAAGTGAAATGTTGAAAGCATATTGGGATTTGACCTAATCATCAACCAGATGAATCAAAAATGTAAAATTTGGGATAAGAAGATGTTCATTTATATGTACATATTAGACAAATGTCTAAAAGTTGAAGTCATTTTCCATTATGTCCTTCCCCTCAACAATATAATCAACTAGCTGACGTTCTAACTGTTTTATTTTCAATGTTAAAAGTAAGTCATGATGAAGAATAATCACTCACAAGAATGAAAGTCACGACCATCCTGCTTACTATCAAATGTAGAAGAAAGCTAGATAGAAAATTCTCGTACCAAATATTATCTCGTAACAGTGGGACACCTTCCATGAGAATCAGACTATAATTGGGGCACCCTTTTATTCCTATTATATAGAATAAAGGCAGTGCGACTTGTTCAAACAAAAAATCCTTTTATCTAGAGTAATGATCTGTGTCGACCAACGGAATTCAAGTCAAGAAAAATGTTGACTGCCTCATATCAAGGACAATTATTTCAAAATATCTTAAAAGAAGAACATATGAACTTCAGAGCTTCAAAAGAAAGAATTAGCACTCAAGAAGATTTCACATTTTTAAAAGGACTAGCACATAAGTGGACTCCCAACTATATGAGCCCCAATACCAATACATTCAAGTTTTGCTCTGATCTACACCAATATGGATCAAGAAGACTTATCACTACTTTCACACATTGATGCTTCAAAATGTATTACATCTAAATGAAGACCTAAGCAAAAATTAGGGTATAAAAAATAATAATAAATACCCGCTAGGTTGAAAACCTGAAAGGGAGACCTAGGCAAAAATTAGGGTACAAAAAATAATAATAAATACCCGCTAGGTTGAAAACCTAAAAGGGCGACCTAGGCAAAAATTAGGGTACAAAAATAAGTAAATAATACCCGCTAGGTTGAAAGCCTGAAAGGGCGACCTAGGCAAAAATTAGGGTACAAAAAATAATAATAAATACCCGCTAGGTTGAAAACCTGAAAGGGCGACCTAGGCAAAAATTAGGGTACAAAAAATAATAATAAATACCCACTAGGTTGAAAACCTGAAAGGGCGACCTAGGCAAAAATTAGGGTACAAAAAATAATAATAAATACCCGCTAGGTTGAAAACCTGAAAGGGCGACCTAGGCAAAAATTAGGGTACAAAAAATAATAATAAATACCCGCTAGGTTGAAAACCTGAAAGGGCGACCTAGGCAAAAATTAGGGTACAAAAAATAATAATAAATACCCGCTAGGTTGAAAACCTGAAAGGGCGACCTAGGCAAAAATTAGGGTACAAAAAATAATAATAAACCCAGAAGGGCTACCTAGTTAAAAATTAGGGCAAAAAATAAATAAATAGAATGAAGAAGTTATAAAGGAAAATGTGCAAATAATATGGCTTACACGGATCGAAGTCAAGTCGATATATTCTGAAAGGTTGTGAAGATAAATTGAGGCAAATCATATCCTCCAAAGTGGGTCAATAACGCTATTGAAATTGTGGAATGATTTATTAGCACACTTCTTTTATGAAAAATTACTAACAAATTGGGTCATTTACCCACATTAGATCACCTTATCTTCTTTTCTTTCTATGAATCATTTTTTTGTACCATATATTTTCTCATTAAATATCATTGTCTGAACCTTCATCATTCACTACTTTCTTGTGTTATAAATCTTTTTTGTCAAAATGCATTTTTATGATAATCATATGTTGGGGCACAAATTATGTGAATGTAAAGAGGCCAAAACTAGTATGATGTCTTTACATGTAAGGCAGTGGCAACTAAAGATTATGCCGATGATGTAAGGAAAAAATCTCTTCAAAGATCAAAAGGACAATCACCACCATTTATTTGAAGTGATGCACATTTTTCATCCATGAGTCTAGGATCATGTTCGTGAAGAGGTGAAAGAAATAAAAAAAAATTGAAAAAAAGTTGATTGCAAAAAAATAAAAAAAGATGAAAATGAAGAAAATGTTCATTCATTAAATGCATTCATGACATTTCATATTTAGTGGTTAAATTTAAATTTGAGACACTAACCCACACCCTATTATTTAAGAGACGGGACATTGACCCGCATCCTCTGGTTAAAGAGCAGGGATGATTGGCCTTCAGCCTCTAATTTAAGAACTAAGTCGCCCCCACAAAAATTTGATTAATATATTTGATGATGAATTCTGAGTCCCATAGGAAGCTATTACTGAAAATACTAAATGAATCCCACGTCACTCAAGATATCACTTTTGACAAATTTGGAGGCATCGTAAATAACATTACTACTAACAATCATGTAACCTTCATAGATGGCGATCTGTCTGTCGAAGAGAGACAATAACGAAGCGTTGCACGTATCAGTAATGTGCCTCGATCATATGATATAAGGAGTCCTTGTTAAAGCTTTCGATGGGAGTCGTAGAGAAATGATGGCATAAATTGAACTCCCAATGCAAATAGGTCCGGTCACTTATGAAATCACGTTTCATTT
>NC_021161.2:28650462-28650948 GCF_000331145.2 Cicer arietinum
TGTGACATTCAACATAGTTTCCAAAATGCATCAAAGACAAACAAAACTCATATTGCAATAGTTAGAGATGATCTTTCGATCGGTGATGCTAATTGGGTTCATCCATATAATGCAAAAGCAGAAATCAAGAATGGGGAGACAATCAAGTTGCCTATAGTATTCAATGCAATTCCTATATTTGAGAATAATCCATTAACAAATGATTGTACTAAAATCGATCCAGCCACATAACTTTGACCATCTTACTAACCTAGCAATAAAAGATAATGAAGAAGATTTTTAATTTCCCCAAGAGTTGTTAAAATCGGTAAAACAAGAAGCTAAGGGAATTATGCCCCATAAAGAACCAATACAAGTGATTAAAATAGAAAGGAAGTTAAAGTCGACATTATCTTAAAGAAATAAGTATATCATCAACTAATCCAACTTCTACAGGAATACAAAGATATTTTTATCTCGTCATATCATAATATGTATGGTTTGGAT
>NC_021161.2:28651010-28652499 GCF_000331145.2 Cicer arietinum
TACAGTCGGGGAAATTGTTAGAATTTTTGGTTAGTCATAAAAGAATAGAGGTTGACCCCGATAATCTTCGAGCCATTTTGGAAATGCCTCCCCAAAGTACAGAGAGAGAGGTTCGTGGATTTCTTGGGAGACTAAATTATATTTCAAGATTTATATCAGAACTAACTGCCACTTGTGAATTGACCTTTAAACTTTTAGGCAAAAATGAAACAGTTGTGTGGAACGAATAATGTAACATAAAAACATAAAAAAAAAAGTTATTTAGAAAATGGTTGTAACATACAAAGTTTGGCATGGGATGTTGTCGTTGCCACTACACGGGTATCGCACCTCGATACGCACTTCAATTGGGGCAACCCCTTTTTCCCTAATATATGCGATTGAGATTGTGGTACCCATTGAAGTAGAAGTCCCCTCGCTAAGAATATTAATGGAAGTCAAACTAGAGGATTTGTAATGGGTATAAACCTGTTTCGATCAATTGAATTTAATTGAAGAAAAAAAGGTTGACGACCTTATGCCATGGACAATTATATCAGAAAAGACTGAAAAGAGCGTACGAGAAAAAATACGAGAAGGAGACTTGATGATAAAATGATCTTACCAATTCAAAAGGATTATCGTGGAAAATGGACCCCTAACTATGAGGACCCATACGTTGTGAAAAAAGCTTTCTCAAGTAGGGCATTGATCATCACGAATATGGATAGAAAAATTTAGTCCTCCCTGTTAACTCAGACGTCATAAAAAGTATCATATTTAGATAATGAATACCCGCTAAGTTGAAAACCTGAAAGGGCAACTTGGGAGAAGAAGAAAAAAAAAATATATATTCAAAAGGACATGATCAATAAAACTGGATCGAACTATAACACGAGAATAAAAGTTGTTTACAATACAAAGCAGATAACAACAACAATTCTTCTTAAAAAAAAAAGAGAGATCAAAGATATCACATTCAAAAAAAAAGTATAAGTGATTTTTCTCATTCATGATTTGAATGGTCGTGTCCAATAAAAATGTTAATAAAACCGACATATTCATTCATTCATGAAATTTTGTAAATTTAAAGCCGAGAAAATGACCCGCATGTTGAAGCTGGGAAAACGAATCGCACCCGAAGCCGAGAAAACGACCCGCATGTTGAATGAAGCCGGGAAAACGACTCGCACCCGAAGCCGAGAAAATGACCCGCATGTTGAAGCCAGGAAAATGCTCGCACCCAGAAGCCAAGAAAACAACCCGCATGTTGAAGCCGGGAAAACGACTCGCACCCAAAGCTGAGAAAACGACCCGCATGGTGAAGCCGGGAAAACGACTCGCACCCGAAGCCGAGAAAACAACCCGCATGTTGAAGCCAGGAAAATGACTCGCACTCGAAGCCGAGAAAACTACCCGCATGTTGAAGCCGGGAAAACGACTCGCACCCGAAGCCGAGAAAATGACCCGCATGTTGAAGCCAGGAAAATGACTCGCACCCGAAGCCGAG
>NC_021161.2:28652553-28661701 GCF_000331145.2 Cicer arietinum
AAGCCGAGAAAACGACCCGCATGTTGAAGCCGGGAAAACGACTCGCACCCAAAAGCCGAGAAAACGACTCGCATGGTGAAGCCGGGAAAACGACTCGCACCCGAAGCCGAGAAAATGACCCGCATGTTAAAGCCGGGAAAACGACTCGCACCTGAAGCCGAGAAAACGACCCACATGTTGAAGCTGGGAAAACGACTCCCACCCAGAAGCAGAGAAAATGATCCGCATGTTGAAGCTGGGAAAACGACTCGCACCTAGAAGCCAAGAAAACGGCCCGCATATTGAAGCCGGGAAAACGACTCCCACCCGAAGCCGAGAAAACGACCCGCATGTTGAAGCCGGGAAAACGACTCGCACCCGAAGCCAAGAAAACGACCCGTATGTTAAAGCCGGGAAAACGACTCGCACCTAGAAGCCGAGAAAACGACCCACATGTTGAAGCTGGGAAAACGACTCGCACCCGAAGCCGAGAAAATGACTCGCATCTTGAAGTCGGGAAAACGAAACGAATTCTTCTAAAAATTATTTTTCGGACAAAATTAGAATTTGTTATCTTTACTTATTTTTCGCGGACAAACCGGACACGACACTTTGATTGAACTAAGCATCACAATCATCAAAATATTATAATTACTGATCAAGCGTCGCAAAATTATAATTCAAATAAATTAGAAACCGAAACCAAATTTTGTCAAATAAATTTAATCAATCCTATTGAAATTCAATTTAAGCAATCAAAATACCAATATAATCAAATAAACAAGAATAGAATCATGAATAGAAATTGACAGTGTAACCCGAATCTCCCAGTGTCGATGAAACTCTAAACTCGTGGATTAATCTTACAAAATTAGCCTTCGATGAAATTAAAATAAAATTGTTTATTTCTTGTAGCAATTTGAATCCTAATTTTTCCGGCGTTAGAAAAGAAACAAAACGGCCAATATATAGTACTTGATATTGGGCTTTAGGGTTTAAAAACTAATGACTCGCTAATTAAAATTATTATAAAAGTCCAGATTACGAAATCTGCAATTTAGGCCCAGTAAAGTTCGGAATTGGTCTTTTCTTCCAACACAAAATTTGTAGCTCAGATTTTAGCTTTCCAACGCATGCTCATATGCGCCAATCCGATATCCAGAGCTCAAATTATGACCACATAGTGAGAAAGAGTCAAAATACAAATAATAAAATTAAAATGCAAATAATAAAATTATAATCTAAATTTGACCCAAAGTTTAGAAACAAGCTAAAAATATTAATCTAAGCTATAAAGAGCTTTCAAAATACGAAACTAAAAAGCTAGAATCATGTGCCCAAATGCTATGATCAGCCATCAGAGCCAAATTTGCTTGCTCTTCATCATCATATGATTCATCATAATCATTTCTTGTAGCCCTCAAAACCTTCTTCTTGGGTTTGGAATCTTTCCGCTGATATTTTCGTTTTTCCTAATTTGGACATTCAGACTTGACATGTCCTTGTTCATCGCATCCATAACATGTAATTCTTTTCTTTTCATATTTTTCCCCCCTTCCTCTATTGGATTGCCTAAAATATCTTTGAGGAAATTTCTTCTTTCTATTGTGCCACATATTCTTAATTTTTTTTGTATATAAAAACCACATGTTCATCCTCTAAGTTTAGATTCTAATCACCTGAATCATTATCCTCTGATTCTGGTGTTGCCTTTAGAACCTTCTTTTATTGGATTTCAATGCCAAAGTTGGCTATTTCTTTTTGGGCTCATCCTCTGCAAGCTTAATTTCCTGTGATCTCAATGAGTTAATCAATTCTTCGAATTTAAGAGTATTGAGATCCTTAACTTCTTGAATAACTATAATGTTAGGTCTCCACCTGCTTGGAAGACTACTAAGAATTTTTTCACATGATAATCAGTAATATAATTTTTCTTAAGTACCTTTAATCTTGGTACTAGAATTTGGAAATCATTGTTTCATTGTCTTCATCTTCTTCCAACTTGGACATCTCATACTTTATAACTAGGAGGTTGGCCTTTGCTTCTTGAATTCTCTTCCTTCCTTCAAAAATTTGAATCAAATTATCATAAATGCTCTTTGTTGTCTCCTTATTGGTGCACTTGTCAAACTCCTTGAAAGTGATTGCATTTGTCTTGAATGTTTTGGACCTATGATGCATCTTGTACATCTTTTTCTTATAATTATTCGTCTATTTTCTTGGAATTTTAGTACCATTTTCTATTGTTGGAGCAATATAACCATCTTCCCGTAAGTTCTAAAGTTCAAGATCTTGTGAAATATAGAATCTCCTTACTCTTCCCTTCCAATACTCAAAATATTCACCATCAAATCTAGGTGGTATGTTAATGTTTCCTCCAACAACTTTTTCATTGAATACCACCTCTAGAGGAAACATTAACTTACCATCTCTGTTTGATAGTGAAGAAGCTATTGAAGGAAACATCAAAATACCGCCAACTTATTAGCAACATCTAGTCTTCCTACAATAACACCTGGATTTTGTTCGTAAACTCTTCATGTGAATCTTCCTTCATACGCTTGATTGATTTGAGCGGGAATGAATCTACGCTTGTTATTGGACCTTCAGTAGTAAGGGTGCAACTAAGTCCAAGTATATTTCTCAATCTATCAGAGCCTTTAACCTTCCATTAGATTTATTGAATTTTCTCCATCATAATTATTGACTTGATTGTTGGAGTCAGAGTGTGTTGCTTGAATAGTCATAGTTAGAGGCAAATTCAAAACTTTATTTACACCATCAAAGGTAACATATAAGAGGTGCGTATCACCAAATTTAGAAATGTAGAGCATAGTAGCGGAGTCTTAGTATTCGTTTATATTAATATGATAATAAGAGGATATAACATAATTTCCTACACTAACACTTGATCTTGGAACTACACACTTAATTAAAATATTAGTTCTTCAAATTGATCGCACCAAATATTTTTGTTATCATCTAAACAAGATAAAGAATTGTTATTCAAACCATTTGTGATAGAAAAAAAAAAAACACATCCTTCACCCATAATGTGGCCTCACGACCTTGTTAAACGTGAAAGAAAAAAATAAAAAATTTCATGATAAATTAGATATCAATAGAAAGAGGAGAATGAAAGAAGAAAGTTTGATTCACAAACCTTGGTGAGAAGATCAATGGATTTGAAGGAATGAGAAGATTTTGATAAGTGTTTACTACTAATACTCAAGTAAGAAATAGAGAGAAGGAAGAGATTTTGAGTTATTTTTCTTTTTCCTAAGTGAGAGAGTGAAAAAAATATGAAATGAGTGAATGGAGGGAGAGTTAGGTGCAACTGATGCGTAAGTTAGTGACAAAATTTATCTCTTTACTAACTCTTACTACACCAAAAATCTAATCATAAACATTATGCTATATGTAAAAGAAATATCTAGATATTTTAGCTAAATACATCATTAAACAATCTAATTACTCTTTATACAAATCCTATCACTTACTTCCCAACTGATAGGTGAATTTAACAGTAACGTACAACATCATAAAGTATTTGGATATCATAATTATGTCGTAATTTGATTAAATTATTTCTTGACAAATAATTTTAGCTGAGTCTCTAAAATTATTTTCCAAACATTGTACTAACCCTAACCATCTCAGGTACTAAGGCAAAAAATTTCTTCACAAATATAATTGTTTTAAATTTTCATGAACACTTAAATTGCCTGTTGTATTTAAAATCTAAAAATTTCGATTAGCGATTTAAATTATTTTTACGCACAAGACAAATAAAAGTATTTCAGGAAGCAAAATATAAATTTTGTAGTTAAATTCATAAATTAAAATTGGAGCTAACAAATTCAGCTAACATGTTAAGTACAAAATTCTGTAAACTACATAAACAAAGGTTTAGTAGCTACGGGTTTTACACTATTTCTTTAATTTCTAGAATTATATTCTGGGTTGACTGGGATTTGGTGTTGTGGATTTTGGATTATAATTGATTTGATTAGTGAATTTATTTTTTCATCTAGCAAGATTTGGTTGCTGCATTGGTTTAAGTCAATGTGGGCCTCTTGTTTGGACTAAGAGTAGTATGTTTGCAAAGTGTGGCATTTACTGATCTTTTTCTTACAACGAGTATTTGTTTTGCTCATCATGTATTCTTTGTAGAATGGGTGTAGTTTTGGGTTATGACAAGTACTTATGTATATTTTATTTATTGTTGTTATATACTTGATCGACACTCCTTGTACTTTAAAAATCTTTTGGCATTAAAAAAAAAAAAAAGATACACTTGAGTTCATTCCTTCACATATCCAGATGGGGGAATCATGAAGGTGCAAATACAAGAATGGAGAGTTGAGTTGTGTTTATTTAATTTGAATTCTTTTTCATTATTTGATTAACACTGGTTTGGGTTTGATAACTTTAGAGCAGAAGTAGTAACAAAACTAAGGAATGCTGAAGTAAAGTGACACAAGTAATTTATCCTAGTTCACCACTAACTTCACTACATCAATTCCCCTCACCCAGAAAAATTTAATCCATTAATTCAACAACTTGAATTACAAAAGTAGTTGACCCTACAAGTCAGTCTTCTCAAAACAACCTGAAAACCCCATACTTTTTGAGGAACATAAACACCTTGACTCTACTAGCCATGTCTTTTCCACACAATGTGACAACACTAGATTGTTGAAGGAACACAACACCTTTACCTGAGATCCACAAATTGCTTAAGGCACATTAAAGCCACTATCGGGCTAGGTTACAATGAATTTGAAAAAAAAATTGATTTTGCTTCTACTAAGTAGATTTATTAGAATGATTTTCTCGCACTAACAAATAATCACTAAGAATATTTTTCTTTGAACGAGTGCTTTTCTAGAACTTAAAACCCTCGACCATGAATACTTAAAAGATTGAGCTCTTGAGGTTTTTTGAACAACTTTGATTTTTAGTATTTATGAGTTTGTGTATTCCTGTTGTTCTTGTCTTTCTTCTTCAGCCTCGATCCACTATTTATAGTTGAAACTTTGGTTTCTAAATTACTTGTTGAGTTTCTCGCGTATCTCCATTCTAGCTTGGTCAACAATCATTTTCTTCAAAAATAATTCTGAATCGTATCTTTATTCTAGCTTGGTTGAAAAATATTTCTTCCAAATATAATTGTGAAAGATATGTTTTGATAATATGTCTTTTAGCCAATTCTTTATTTTCAAATTTGATATGAGCAATTCTACTAAAATGATATGATGCGTATTTTCTTCCGATTTCATTGGAAATTATTTGGTTGAATCTTTCTTCATACGCTTGATTTGATTTGGGTGGGAACAATTACTAGGCCGTGTTCTTGAACTTTGATAATTTTTTATACGACTAAATTAAATTTATCTTTTACAAAAATCGTTGACTTTCCAATAGAGGCATTGAATTTTCTTCATCATAGTATAACTTGATTATTGGAGTCAAATGATATATTTTTTGCATTCTTGATAGTCAAAGGCAGACTACGTGACTTAGAATTAGTGGCTTGGGCAAATCACATTTGTTTCCTTATTAGAGTCAGAGTAACTTCAGAGTGAGTTGTGTATCTGAGGCAACACTTTAGAACGGGTCATAGTAATTAGAGTCAACATAACATATGCTTTAGAGGCAAGCTTAAAGAGTGGCTTTAGACTTCAAAGGCACACTGAAATTAATGTTTATTAGAGGCATGCTAAGTACTGTTCATCGAAGCATGCAGAAGTATTGTTCATTAGACCATGTAGAAATACTATTCATCAAATCATGTAAAAATATTGTTCATCAGAGCATGTCAAAATATTGTTCATCAGAGCATACATAAATAATGTTCATCAGAGGCTTAGGAGCTACAGAAATATGTTGAGCCTCCAGAAGCAAGCTGAATTGTCAGAGACAGATAAATTATTCAGACTTAAACATCAGAGGAATCCTCTAGTGGGTATCCTTTAGTTGTATCCTTCGATTTTCTTCTTCATATTTTTCATACTTATGAAGTATTTTTGTTCTCATAAAATACTTTTGTTAACATCAAAACTCTAAGTGAAAAACCAACTTGGTTCCAACAAATCACATGGAAGTTATTATAATAAAATTTAAACAACCAAATGAAACAAATAATTAAATGGAATATAGTTCATGAGAATCGATTTAGATGGAATATGGTTTACAGTGTTGTTTATCTTAAATGTATGTTTGTTCTTCTAATTATCTTGTGTTTACGTTGTCTATTACTACTATCAAATCGATTTAATTTTTTAGATGTCATTATTAAAGTTAGTCTTAAGTATGTGGCAAAAATAGATTGGATTTGAGTTTAATATTTATATTTTTATGTTTCTTCAGACAACACACATAGAATCGCTTAGACATGGTAGAATAATGGAGCAACATCAAAAGGGACTATATAGATATTTTTATGAACTTCTAAATTTGTTGCAGTTTTTTATTATGTCCACTCACTCAATCAATATTTTAGTTTTTAAATATATAGTTATTGTTACTTAGGAATACATTATATTAATAGGATTTAGTTATTTAGGAATGAATTTTTATTTTGATTTAAGATTAATTGTTATTAAAAACGCTATCAAAATAAAATTAATGAAACCATAAATTTGGCTGATTTATGTTTCATTTTTATATATAATGTTAATTAATCGTGAAACAATCAATAACTCCAACTCATAAATAAAACTGGTACATCTTTCATAAAAAAACTGTTAACTGTAAAAGTGCTTTCTTTTATTATTATCATGTGAATTAATAGTGAAATAACCAATAATTACAAGTCATAAATAAAATGGTACACCATTCTTAAAAAATTTGTTAATAACTTAACAAATTTGGTTAATTTTTAAAATCTTGTCAAATTATGAAACTTAACCACTTTATCAATACAAAATTGTAAGTGTGTCTTCTTTTACTATTAACACATGATAAATACACAATTGTTGTTTGTTCGGGGAAACACAAGAAAATGGGGAGTTGAATTGTGTTTATTTTTATAAACTTTTTAGCGTGAGTAAGCTATAGTAAAGAAAGCAGGACATATGACCTAGAAAAGAACAGAAAAGCACAATCGAATTATCTTGGTTCGTCACGAACATTGTAAGACTCTTAATTTTTAAATCTTAAATTATGCAATTTTAGAGTATTTTGTGTTGGGAATCTGAGGCTTTTTAGTTTATTTTATTGGTATTTTTAACCAAAAATATATTTTTGGAGCCCCGATTAAAATTATTCATCGATAAATAATTTAGATTAATTACGGTGAGTCTTTTGTCGAAGAATAATTTATTTACGTTACGAAAAATTTAATACCGGTCAATTTTGTTAAAAATATCACTTGCTGCTGAAAACTATCTGTCAATTGAGTTGCGACGAGAGTTGATATTTTTATCAACATAATTAGAGATGTGTGTAAGAGTATTTAGATATTTGTGGTTTAGCTTTGATAATATATATAGTGGTGACCAGATCGGCCATTGGATGATGCCATGTGATTTGTTGGTTCATCTTATCCTTACGGGGATTATCGCGACGTGCTGATCTGTGAGAGATTGCACTATAGAATGTGTTGATCTGTGAGCGATTGCACTCTAGAAAACAGTGTAAGGCATGTGATAGGCGACATTTTAGTAAATCGTGCGGGCCTGTGATGGGTGGCACCTTGGTTGGAATTTTAGAATCATGCATTTTGGCATATACGCATTGCATTAGGGTGTTGGCACTTGAGTCATGTTTGATATACTGTGATGATTGTATATACATGCTCAGTTGTTGTTTATGATGGTGCAGTAATTGGTAAGTGTGATTGTTTGGATTTGTTGTAAGTGTTGATTGATTGTGAAACCTTTTCAAAATTGAAAATATGCCTTTTTCACAGTTGTATTCGAATACGACACGACTGTATTCGAATATGACAGCACAGAGTTTGCTACTGACTTATGATTTCGCACGTGTATTCTAATACGATAGGACAATATTCGAATACGTGTAATCGAATACGACAGGATTGTATTTGAATTCGACATGATGATTTTTGCTACTAACTAATGAATTAGCATTGTATTCGAATACGACTTTGCTGTATTCGAATATGAGATTGTAGTTTTGTTAAAAACTTCATTTTTCAACTTTGATTATGCATGTTTGACATATGAAAACCCTTTCAAGGAGTATGCTAAGTTGAAACGTTATTTTGTGCATTTGAAATTTAAATGTTATGTGATATTTGTTAATTTCGGTTGGTGACCCTTTACAATTATTGTGGAAATATGGGTTTTGCCCTCATATGAGAACCAGGATCATCCTACCGGTTAATACCCTGGAGATGGGAAGGTAGTTAGACATACCTGACCGAAGATGTGTCAGGAGGATTTTGCGAGGAGCGTGGAGATCACCCGGGATGTATAGTTTTTGTAGCATGATCAGATTATAGGGTCGTATAGGGGCTAGATGTCTTTCTTTTGTGGATGTATTTATTTTAATACAAGGAAGACTGTACCTATACCTCATATTGTCAGCTTGAATTTTATTTTGATGGGTTCTCGTACCACTTTGTGATGCGATGTGGGGAAGTTAAAATTCTTGGGGCAGTGCTTTTGTATAGGTGTCTACCGATCATACCCTAAGGTTATGAGCTATTTCTGATAGGTCTCATAGCCCCGATGTATTTGTTGTTTAAATACTTTGGATTTTTGTTTCAAAAACTATTTCCGCTGCCTGTAAATATTGTTGACTTTTGTCGTTATGTTACGACTTAAATATTTTATCTAAAAGTATTTCTTTCTTAACTTCTGAAATTCGATTTTTGTTTAAAAAAAATGGGTTGTTACATTAGTGGTATCAGAGCTTTGGTTAGATTGGAGGTCGACTTGTAGGTTGGGAGTCGTTATCTGATCATGCATCGGGATAAGTGGTTTGAGTTGTCAGGACTGGAGTAGTTGTTATGTGTTGATGTAGTCGAAAGTTATTTTCGGACCTAAATGGTGTTAAGATTTCTTCTTGATGGTGGTTTTGAGGAAACAATGCCTCCAAGAAGGAACGACGCTGCAAAAGTCAACGTCAATAGGAATAATCAAATGGTTGAAGCAATTAATAACTCTTCTGTTGCTGCCACGACACTGCGAGATCTAGA
>NC_021161.2:28661715-28675830 GCF_000331145.2 Cicer arietinum
TTGGAAGATTTTCGTCGTTACCATCCTCCAAAGTTCAAGGGTGATGAGAACTCAGAAAAAGCTAATAAGTGGATTCAAGAGGTTGAAAAGATCTTCAAAATGATGAATTGTTAGGTGGGGTTGAAGCGAATCATGACGGCACGGGATTTATGAAGTGGTTCCAAGGACATAGAGGCTATGTTGTTGGTGGTACCTCGAAGATGATGGGTATGGATGGATTAACGTTATATAGATAGGCGATTTCATGTAAGGATCTAAGTGGAGAGCTTTTTAAGAAGAGTATTAGATGTTCGCCTGGTAGATTTTAGGATGAGACTGAATGAAGTTTGATAGTTGTCAAAGAGATGTGAACACCATGGAATCATTAAGGAGACCGGGCTTCCATTTGGAATAGTCAATACCTTGAGGGGTAAGGTCGGACATTCGAGTTAAACTAGATTCGCGACTTAGATTGTTAAGTATGAATCTCATGACGATTATAGGAGTGAAAATATATATTTCTTTGATAAGTGACAAATTTCTGTGTTGTTTAGGAGATGGTAAATATGGATAGTGATTTTAGATGAAACTATAGACATGTAAGTGTGAATTTTGGGTGATGTCTAGATAAACATAAAGAGTTAAGCCTTGATGTATTGAACCATATGTTACTATTAAGTGGAATTGGAAGTATAGAGTACGACAATACTTAGAGATTGTAGCAAAGTAAACTTTGAGTGTCTATTAAAGGATGGTAAACATTTGGAGAATGTGTATATTTTGATAGGATAGAGGGATTAATCAAGATTTGATTTGGGACCCTGAGATGGTTGATCTTAAAGTCGATGATTTAAAATCCACAAGGTTATGGATGAGAGTGTTTTAAGATTTACTAAAAATGTTGTGTTATAACTAGAAGAGTTTTTAATTAATGAGATTACTAAGACGATTAGAGTCAATGATGAATAAGACCTTGTATTGTATCTTAAAAAGAAATGTAACAAATGATTTATGGTTTAGTTGTTGGTCTTGAGAAGCCAAGTGTTAAGATTTAAAATGAATGTTTCAGTGACTAGATGGAAGATGAAAGGTATGTGGGTCTTTGAGATATTTTACTGCATAGTTAAAAGGATGAGGTTTATAGCTAATTATTCCATAGGAAATGCTTATTGGGAACATTTGAGAAATAGTTCTTTAGGACGTTCGATTGTTGTGATTCTTTCAGCTTGTATCTCGGTGAAGGTTGAGAAGGAATAAGAATCCAGCGGGTGAACCAAATTTTGGAAAATGTGCCAAGGAAACTTGTTGGAGCAGCACATGGAGATGTAGCTTATGTCAATTAAGGATTCATGAAAGGAATTATCTCATCTGTAATTCAGACATTGTTATTATAGGGGTATGCCAATGATAACAAAGGCACTACTTGAGTGCATGTCATGGGGCTTGGTTATTGTGATCGTCAATCAAAAGGGTTAAATGTTTGTTTGGTAAGGAAGAAAAGAAAATTTTTAGAAAAAGACATACGAGAGTAAGCTAAGTAATGATTTTGAAATAATGAAGATGTATCAAGGTTCGAGGTAGAAATTTAAGGTTTGTATAAATGGAAAAGTGATGGAGTGAATACAAAGTTTTTGACCTGTCATAATGATAAGATAATCATCAAACTGCAAATAAAGGACGCGACGGAATTGAGAAGTATCAGAATGAATGTTGGCAATAGATGTAGGAAAATTATATTTGGGTTTGTCCAGAATTGCGAAGTACGTAGGAAATTGATTGGTGAAGCGTTAATTTGAGGTGTTAGGAATGAGACCAATGTAGGTCTTAATCAGTGAATGGAATTCAAGTTGGATTTTATTGGAGACGTGACTCTTGAAATGAAACACTAAACATAAAGGAAGTTTGTGTGTTGTAGGTGGTATAGTTCTGGCATGTTGTCGAAAATATTCAAGGAAACTTTGATCACCAACCGGATGTTGGGATGTGATTATTAAAGTTATAATTAGACCAACATTTTGATAAGAACACTGTGGTTTGATATAGTTGTGCGACTAAAGAAATCGAGGATTTGTGGGCAATGGAGAAATTAAGGAGTTCTCGGCGGTAATGATTGTTTGGTGCTCAGTGTGTCGGTGTCATACTCAGTGTTTCGGTTTGGTACCAAATGGATGTATACAAGGCTATGTGACATAGTTTAGGGCGATTGTACTTCATCGATAGGATCAAAGTAATAGGGAAATACGGGAAACTCAGTGAACCTTGAGAAGATCGTTTGACCGCTTGTGCATTAGGATAACCTCAAGTGTAAGTCGTAAGGAGCACTATTACAGTTCGGTTAAGATAGTCTAAGCTACCATCATGGTTGTTGGCTACTTATTGACAAATTGAGGAACTGATCATCCTTAATCATTTGTTGATAGTAAACAAAATCATGTTGAATGGAACAAACGAGTCTTACCGGCTATGGTAGTGTGTAGAGTTATAAAGTTCTATCATGTATGTTGAGTTGAGTGCAAATCTGGTGCGGTTATTACTCTTACTTTAAGTTTCGAGGACGAAACTTCTTTTTGGAGGGTAGTAATGTAAGACCCTTAATTTTTAAATCCTAAATTATGCAATTTTAGGGTATTTTGTGTTCGGAATCTGAGGCTTTTTAGCTAATTTTATTGGTATTTTGTGATTTATGCCAAAAATATATTTTTAGAACCCCGATTAAAATTATTCGTCGATAAATAATTTAGATTAATTACGATGAGTCTTTTGTCAAAGAACAATTTATTTACGTTACGAAAAATTTAATACCGGACAGTTTTGTTAAAAATATCACTTGTTGCTGAAAATTTTATCTGTCAATTGAGTTGCGACGAGAGTTGATATTTTTATCAAAATAGTTAGAGATCTGTGTAAGAGTATTTAGATATTTGTAGTTTTGTTTTAATGATATATATATATATATACGAGAAGCAAGCAGAGAGGAAGGAAAAAAGCTAAAACCTAGGCCACGTGAAATTTCTTTCTTCTCCTTTCTTTCTCGGGTTCGAAAACTAGTGTTGGTGGATTTCGAAAACCTATAAATACAAACCTTCACTTTTCTTCAACTTCTAAGCTTTATTTCACGAAGTGATAGAAGGAAAAGTTGCTCATCTCCACGTACGGTGCTAGTGAGCCAATTTTGGAAGTGACGACGCGAGCGAAAATTTTACCGTAATTAATCATGGTGTTATAATCGCTTATTAAAGCTACAACAGTGATTAGGGCTCCTTTTAAAGTTTTAGCTTGCATATAGGAAGCTATATGTGTAGTTGTGGAGTTAGAATTTGGTGAAATTGATGTGTGATTTTGTGGAAAAGGAATTTAATTCATTTATGTGTGTTTTGAGGAAATTAAATTTAATGTGTTTGAGGTGTGGTTTGTGAAAATAATTTGGCGTGATTTATGTTTGAAAAGGTGGAAATTTAATGGTGGTTGATGATTGAACTTGGTGTTGATTTTGTGGAATTTGAATTGATCGAATTTAATGTAAATTGTGGATTAATTTTGATATGTGGTGGTAGAAAATGGAGTTAATTGAATTTATGTGTGGATTGAATTTGGAGAGGTGATTTATGTCTGTTTGTGGAAATAGAAATTAGAGTGAATAAATATGTTTGAGTATGCTGTGTGTTCTATTTGAAAAATCATTAGTGTTAAATGAGTATTAAAAATGGGAAATCTTTTAATAGCTGCGTTTACTTAATGATTGTGGTGAAAAGAGTCAGAGTATGCTCATGCATTCCATAGTACATGGTGACCAGATGGACCATGGTATTAGTGGTGACCGGATGGGCCATAGGATGATGCCATGTGATTTGTTTGTTCATTTTATCCTTACGGGGATTATCGTGGCATGCTGATCTATAAGAGATTGCACTCTAGAATGTGCTGATTTGTGAGCGATTGCACTCTAGAAAACAGTGTAAGGCCTGTGATAGGCGACACTTTAGTAAATCGTGCGGGCCTGTGATGGGTGGCACCTTGGTAATTAGTACAAGGCTTGTGATAGGCAGTACAATTATGATTTACGCCCCTTCGAGGAGGGTTTCGGTTGGAATTCTGGAATCACGCATTTTGGCATATACACATTGCAGTAAGGTGATTGGCACACGAGTCATGTTTGATATACTATGATGATTGTATATACATACTCAGTTGTTGTTTGTGATGGTGCCGTAATTGGTAAGTGTGATTGTTTGGGTTTGTGTGTAAGTATTGATTGATTGCGAAACCTTTTCAAAACTGAAAATTTGCATTTTTCACAGTTGCGTTCGAATATGACTGGACTGTATTCGAATACGACAACATAGAGTTTGCTACTGACTTATGATTTCGCACTTGTATTCGAATACGTGTAATCGAATACGATAGGACTATATTCGAATACGACAAGATGATTTTTGCTACTGACTTATGAATTAGCATTGTATTCGAATACAAGTTTGTTGTATTCGAATACGATAGTGCATGTTTGTTAAAAACTTCATTTTTCAACTTTCATTATGCATGTTTGTCATATGAAAACCTTTCAAGGAGTATGCTAAGTTGAAACGTTATTTTGTGCATTTGAAATTTAAATGCTATGTGATATTTCTTAATTTCGGTTGGTGACCCTTTACAATTATTGTGGAAATATGGGCTTTGCCCTCAAATGAGAACCAGGATCATCCTACTGGTTAGTACCCTGGAGATGGGAATGTAGTTAGACATACCTGACCGAAGATGTATGAGGAGGATTTTGCGGGGAGCGTGGAGATCATCCGGTTTGTATAGTTTTTGTAGCATGATTAGATTAGAGGGTTGTATAGGGGATATATGTCTTTTGTGGATGTATTTATTTTAATACAAGGAAGATTGTACCTATACCTCATATTGTTAGCTTGACTTTTATTTTGATGGGTCCTTGTACCACTTTTTGATACGACGTGGGGAAGCTAAAATTCTTGGGGTAGTGCTTTTGTACAGGTGTCTGCTGAGAATATCCCAGGGATATGAGCTATGTCTTATAGCCCCGATGTATTTTGTTGTTTAAATACTTTGGATTTTTGTTTCAAAAACTATTTCTGCTGCATGTAAATATTGTTGACTTTTGTTGTTGTGTTACCACTTAAATATTTTATACAAAAGTATTTCTTTCTTAACTTACGAAATTCGATTTTTGTTTTTTTTTTTTAAAAAAAGGGGCTGCTACAAACATAGTAGCTACATTGAGTCCCTTTAACCTAAAGGATTTAATCCACTTGTTCACCACATAAAACACTCTCAATGAACACCTACTAGTCAAATTGATTGTAGTGAAGTCTTCTTAACCTTGTAGCTTAGATAATCAAGTTGTTAAGGAAGGTAGCCGCTATTGGGCTAGGTTACAAAAGAATAGTTTTATGTTTTTTTTTTTTAAATATCTAGCAGAGTGTTTACAAATTTATTCTTTCAGAAACTTTTCTCAGCACCAAACGTTTCTCAGCATGAGTGCAAATGTGCTTGTAGCTTGTGTGTTTCTTGCATTTGTAGCGAGGAATGCACATCCTTTCATAGACATCAATTAGGGTTTATGGATGTTGTTCTGATTGCAATAAATCAACATGATTCATGAAGCTTCATAACATATATTTTGAGAATGATTTGCCACATAAGCATTCCAAGTATCTCTTAAAAAGGTTGGGAACTTATATAGAATAACCTGATCTAGAACCTGCACACTCAAATACAACATTAGTGCTTTAAATTTTTCCCACAAAGTAGTTTGTTATCATCAAAACAAGTAAGGGTCATAGCTCTTCAAACCAACTTTGTTCCAACAATCTCAACCTTTGTAATGATGATATGAAACTGCAATGGTGCCAAAGAAGCAACCAATGATTGTTCCAGATGAACAAAACTTGATGGACCATCTGATTAGGCTGTTAGCAGCTTTCTAGACCGATTGCTATGGGCTTTCTGAGGCTGCAATACCCAAAGATAGAGGATCTCAACCATATGTCCGAATGTAGTAGAGTTATGACAAGCTAATCTTATCTAATGGGTGATAAAAGATAATATTTTGTTCCACTGATTAGAAACTTCATTATGATCCAAACTCTGAGCATTCCTATTGCGAACCATCGTGATTTTGGGAAGCCATAGGGAATGGAAGGATGGAAGTGGGCTAGGTCGAGAGGGATAGAGGTGGAAAGTTAGGTTAAGGCTAGGAGAGTAATCTAAAGATGTTTAAGGACAATTCAGTAATTGCTTGAGCTGCTATCTTAACCGCTTGGTGAATAGGATTCACAAGCATAGGTGAGGGAGGTTCAAAGGTAGGTGTGGAGAGAGTATGTGTAATTGGATTGGTAGTATGTGAAGGTGTTTGTGGAGGGTTAGTGTAAGTAGAGGATAATGTTGGGTTTGGAAATTGTGTGTTAAAAGGGTAGGATGTGCTTAGAAGAAATAATGTTAGGATTTTGGAAATGGTGTTAGCATTTTGTATCGATATTATCAAAGGAAATAATGTGCTTAGAGGTGGATGTTACCTTATGTTTCATCCTCGAAATGAGGTTTTCTTGTTTCTCACTGGTGTGTGAATCTTCTTCCCCATCCTTTTCTACACTTATGGTAGTTGTATTGACAAATCTTTTTCTTTTCTTGTTAAAAACTAGGGATGCGCGTTAGGCAAATGAAAGCATACTAGAGTCGTCTCTTGGACAGATTCATACATCTTGACGTATTTCTAAACAACCTGTTTATTATCTTCTTCAAAAATGGGGGCAGACGAGCCTTAAACTAGAAAAAAAGTGTCTTCAGACCCACTTGGTTGACTAGATATTCTTCTTACTTCACCACTTGGCCTTATACAGTTCTTGGTATAGATGAGTTGCATCTTGATGACATTAGAAATGTTGAACACTAGTGCAGAAGATGATATCCGGTGTTATTCTTGAGTATATCTTCCTACTACGTCTAAAGTTTGGATGAATGGAATCACCATTAGCACAACAGTGATGAGTCCAGGGTACGAAATGGTGTTAATCTTTTCTGGCCTAAAGTTGATAATACATGACCTCATGTGTTGTATTATTAGGTTGGGAAGATTTGTCTTGATCTTATGGGAAATGATCCACATCAGACCCTTGTGATCTTTACTAACATGATCTATAGACCCACCTTTAGATATCGCACACCTCGTCAAAATCTTGAACTTTACCATCTATTGGATATGCAATAAACTGACATGGAGTTGACTTTATCATGCCATGAACCAAATATTTTATAACGGAAGTGATGGTTTATTGAGTTAATTTTGTTTGGAATCCCTAAAATCGTATTTGAAATGTCTCCATCCTTGTTAGCATCGGTGAACCTCCATAATTCCTTAACCAAAACGTCTAAAGCAACAACTTGATATAGGTTAAAGTACTCATACTAACCAACACCAGCAAAATCTTTAGCGAGGTTTGGGAAATTTACTTGGAGTTCATGGAGGATATCTAATTGATCTAGATTGAAAATCATTGTGGGAATGTAAGACATGTAACCGAGTGTAGAGCCAGAGGTAGAGCTTTAAGCCATTTGAATCCATTAGAGATTAAGAGAGTTTCAAAAGTTTGAAAGAGATAGCAAAGGATTGGGAAATACGTGAGGTTAGTGAGTGATTGTGATTTTTTTATTTAAAAAACTTATTTCTAAAATGGAAAAGTAACTAACTTGCACACATTATGATGCATAAATAACACTTGTTACAAAATGACAAACCGTACACATCTTACAAGAAAACTGTTCATATCATAATTAATTGAATTTAAATTAACCAAAGGCACAAAACAATATAAATTTCATCAGAGGTAGAGAATATATATTTAACCATTTACTTTGCTTTACCTGAGGCAAAAACATACATGGTTTTCATCATCATTTCTTTATAAATAGAATGTTTAGATTTTTCTGTATAAAGTTAAATTTGTCCTTAATACGGGATTTTGTAAAAATATATGTCCACTGATGATCAGTGTCAATAAATTTAATATCTAAAATGTCCTTTAGAACATATTCCCTTATAAAATAATGTTTAATCTCTATATGTTTTTTACTCGAATGTAAAATAGGATTTTTGGGTAAACATATAGCTGAAGTATTACCATAGAAGATAGGAATGCCACTTTCATTTATTTTGAAATCTTCTAGCAGAGTGCTAAAATTGATAGTTGAAATATTTTATGCTTCTACTATACATACAACAATAGTCACTTGTCTTTTGTTGGACTAGGAGATTATATTCTCACCAAGCAATGTATAGTTTCCAGTTGTTTTTTTCCTTTCTAGTTTTTCTCCAACATAGTCGGCATCATAGAAGCCTACTAACTTGTACTCAAAGGATGGCATATAACATATACCAAGATTAGTAGTACATTTTAAACATCTAAATATCCTCTTAGCAACTTTTACGTGGGATTCTTTAGGATCAGACTGAAATCTTGAACATACACACTCACAACAAAATATCAAGTCCAGAGACAGTTAAGCAAAGAAGAGAGCCAATCATCTGTTTGTATACTTTATGATCCATGTTTTTACCTGATGAACCCTTATCAAGAGAGCATGTTGGATGCATAAGTGTAGATATAGGCTTACACTCATCCATTTTAAATTTCTTAAGTAGTTCTCTTATATATTTGGTCTGGTGAATGCATAAACCATCTAAGGTTTTGAGGAATTTTAATTCCAAGAAAGGATTTTAGTTCTCCCGTCATGGTCATCTCAAATTCATTCTGCATTAACTTAGAAAATTCTTGATAGAGCTTACCATTAGTAGAACCAAAAATTATACAATCAACATATATTTGCAAAATGTGAAGGTCATTCCTTGATGATCTTTTAAATAAAGTAATGTCAACTTGACCTATTTGAAAATCATTTTTTAATAAAAAAAACTACTAAGTCTATCACACCAACCTCTTGGAGCCTATTTGAGACCATCTAAGATTTCTTCAATTTGAAAACATAGTATGGAAACTCATTATCTTCAAAGCCAGGAGGTTGTTTGACATACACTTCTTTATATCCTTGAGCTACTAGTCTAGCCTAGTTATAATCAATTCACCTTTCTCATTTAGTTTGTTTCTGAAATCTAACTTGGTTCATATTGAATTATTTTCATTAGGCTTGGGTTCAAGATCTCAAACATAATTTCTTTTGAATCAATTCATTTCTTCTTGCATGGTTGTAATCCATTCATGATTTTCTTTAAATGTAGACCTAATCATTAGAGGATCATTTACATCAGATAGTCTGGATGTGAAGATTTGTATTTCAATCCATATTTTGGGTTCTTGATGCCTTTGACTTTTAGATGGTTCATTACTGCTTGTCGTTGAATTGTCAAGTTCATCTTCTAATTGATTAGAAGCTGATTTTTGTTGATTCTTCTAATATCTCTAGTTCCTTGGGTATCCGTAAATCTGCTAAATCTACATATGGCTTTGACTTTTTATGGTCAAAATTTTTGTAATCAAACATGACATAAATTGACTTCTCAACAATCAGTGTCTCTTTATTGTATACTTTATAATCTTTACACTTTTCAAAGCATTCGAAAAAAGGTGTACTTTTGAAATCATGAATCAAACTTTCCAAGATTCTCTTTTACATTCAAAATATAGCATATGCGACCAAATTGATAAAAGTATGAAATGTTTTGTTTTATTCCTTTCGACATTGAAGTGACAAGAATCACAACGATTTAAATTGTATTCCTATTATAATTCCTTTTCACGTGGCTAAACTAGAGCAAAGAGATAAAAACAAATACATAAAAACAGAATGTAAAGAACACAAAGATTTATACTTGTAGGTTCACCACCAATGTGGTAGCTACGTCGAGTCTCCCTTCAACTTGAAGGAGATTAATCCACTAAAACTTGAACTTACACTTGAACACCTCCCTAGTCACAATGAATTGTGTTCAATCTTCTCACCTCTAGCTTAGTATGGTCAAGTTTTTGAGGAAAGACAACCATTACTGGGCCAGATTACAAATTTCAATCAATGTCA
The DNA here is from genome assembly GCF_000331145.2 of Cicer arietinum. Taxonomy (NCBI): domain Eukaryota; kingdom Viridiplantae; phylum Streptophyta; class Magnoliopsida; order Fabales; family Fabaceae; genus Cicer; species Cicer arietinum. The sequence continues at coordinate 28,671,748 of NC_021161.2, forward strand.
TCTCATCATCAAGCTTAGTACCATCAATCTGTTGAGTAAAACAAAAGTAGCAGAGGATATGTTAAGTAGAGGATATGATAGGAAAATGATACATATCCAGAGCATGTCTTACAGATCATCATCAGACAAAATTGTTCAAGGTGATCAGTAGATGATGCACAAAGCTTTGTCTTCTTGGAGCAATGACTTATCAGATCATTGACTATCATCAAAGCTTATAACTTCTTTAGAGTGTTAACTTTCTCTAGATGGTACACACCATATTAGTGTCAGACGATTGGTGATTGTAAGAGGTTGATGCAATAACTTGATTTTCATGCTTATTAAAGTTAGAGGTAGTCATTTGCTTTATCAGAGGTAGTGGCATGGTTGCATTCATCAAAGGCAACTCAAATAGAACATATCTGCATAACCGGAGGCAACTAAGCCATAACGTCATTTGCAACACTAGAGTCAACCGAAGTTTGCTTGTATTGTCAGAGTCAACACAAAAGTAACGCGTTAGAGCAAGCGCACCAAGCTTAGAATGTAGAGCAAAAGCGCTATATTGGTTTCCTTTGTATTGGTCTAACCACCAGAGGATATAGCTCAATAGAGGATATAATATAATATCTTACAAATTTACTTGTTCTAGAAACTACACATTTAATTTGAAATATTATTACATTAAACTGTTCCCACAAATAAATTTTGTTATCATCAAAACAAGTAGGGTTATAATTCTTCTAATCAACTTTGTTTAACACTCATTTCCGAAAGAGTCTTAATAAGAATATGTCTAATATTGATTCTATTTTGAATATAACATGCGCTGTTCACTACTTCTTCCCACAAATCTTTGGCAACATTTATTTCATGAATCATGGTATGTGTCATTTCTAGGAGAGATCTCTTTTTTCTTTCTACAACACCATTTTGCTAAGGTGTTCTACCAGAAGAAAAAATATGTAAAATTTCATTCTCTTAACCAAAGTTTTCAAAAGGCCTATTTTTAAATTCACTCACATGATAATTATGAATTGTTGCAATACAAATACCTTTTTCATTTTGCACTTGTTTACTGAAGGTAGTGAAAACTTTATGTGACTCATCCTTGTGAATAAGGAACTTTACCCATGTCCATGTGGAATAGTCATAACAATAGTGAGTTCATACTTTTAACCATTAACAGAGGTTGTTCTTACTGGACCAAATAAATCAAGATGTAAAAGTTCAAGTGGTCTAGAAGTGAAAACAACATTTTTTGAAGAATTTAATGACTTATGGATGAAATGGTAATTTTAATAAATATCTAGATATTTCGAGATATTTGTTAAAAGTAATTAATATATATAAATACACACACACATATATATATATATATATATATATGTTTGTGTGGAGGGAAAAGAGAAGGAAATAGAAAGAAAAAAAATAGAAAGGAAGGAAAAAGAAAGAAAGGAAAAGGGAAAGAAACAAAGAAAGCAAAATCCATCTTCTTCCTCTGCCTCGCGTGACCCCTTTCTTCCTCCTTCCATTTTCATTTTCGCTTCTTCCTTTTGTTCAAGAATAGAAACCCAAGGCTTAGTGGGTAAGAAAGCAAGGATTTCTCAGCTTCATACTTCCTCGTTGTTTCGAAAACGAAGAAAAACGGTGTTAGGGATTTCAAAACCGTCAAACACAAACCTCCCCGTTTCATCTAGATCTAAGCTTTGTTTCGCAAAGAGATAGAAGGGAAAGTTGTTCACTACCACGCTACGGTGCTAGGGAACCAACTTTGGAAGCGACGTTGCGAGCAAAGATTTAACCGGATTTACTCGCGGTACCGTAATCCCACGTTACAGCTAACGTGAAGGTAAGGGCTCCTTCCAAACTTCTAGTTTGCATTTAGGGACTTATCTGTGGTTGTGTGGAAAAGAATTTTGTTAGGGTTAAAGTGTTTATTTGGGGAAAATGAATTTAAGGCTTTATGGGTAAAATCTTAGAGTTAGGTTTTGGGGATATTGATGAATGTTTCGCGGGAAATGAATTTAACCCATTGGTGTATGAATTTGAGTAAATGAAGTTTGACGGGTTCATAATTCATGCTTATGAAATTTGATATGTGTATGGTTGGATTTTGTGGAGAAATGAATTGATGTGTTTTGGTGTGAATCATGGATTGAATTTGATAATATGTTTGAGTTTGTTTTGTGTGGAATTTGAAAACTATTAGAGTTAAACGAGTATTAAGAATGGGGAATCTCTTAATGTCTTGTTTACTTAATGTTTGTTTTGAAAATCTTTTAAGTTAAATGAGTATTAAGAACGAAGAATCTCTTAATGTCTTGTCTACTTAATGTTTGTTTTAAAAATCGTTTAAGTTAAATGAGTATTAAGAACGAGGAGTCTCTTAATGTCTTGTTTACTTAATGTTTGTTTTGAAAATCGTTTAAGTTAAATGAGTATTAAGAAAGGCGAATCTTTTAATGTCTTGTTTACTTAATGTTTGTTTTGAAAATCGTTTAAGTTAAATGAGTATTAAGAATGGGGAATCTCTTAATGTCTTGTTTACTTAATGTTTGTTTTGAAAATCGTTTAAGTTAAATGAGTATTAAGAATGGGGAATCTCTTAATGTCTTGTTTACTTAATGTTTGTTTTGAAAATCGTTTAAGTTAAATGAGTATTAAGAATGGGGAATCTCTTAATGTCTTGTTTACTTAATGTTTGTTGTGAAAATCGTTTAAGTTAAATGAGTATTAAAAATGGGGAATCTTTTAATATCTGCATTTGCTTAACGATTGTCGTGGATGGAGTCAGTATATGTTCATGCATTTTCATTCTTTTTGTAAATCGTGCAGACCCGTGATAGGTGGCACCTTGATAAATAGTACTTTGGCCTGTGATAGGCTGTACATTTATGATTTTCGTTTTGGAAATTGTGCAGACCCGTGATAGGTGGCACCTTGGTAAATAGTACTTTGGCCTGTGATAGGCGGTACATTTAAAATTTATGTTCTTTTTAGTAAACCGTGCAGACCCGTGACAGGTGGCACCTCGGTAAACGGTACGGGCCCGTGATAGGCAGTACGTTTATGGTTTACGCTTTTTAGTAAATCGTGGAGACCCGTGATAGGTGGCACCTCGGTAATTGGTACTTTGGCCTGCGATAGGCGGAACAATTATGATTTACGGCCCTTCGAGGAGGGTTTTGGTTTGGAATTCCGAGTCCATGTATTTTGGCATATACGCATTGCATTAGGATGCTTGACACACGAGTCGTGTTTGATTCAAGTGTATGATTGAGTGTTTGAACATGAGATGTCATTGTGATTGTGATGATTGTACTAAGTGTCTATGTTTTGGAACAAATTGTGTGTAAGTGAAATTGATTGTGAAACTGTTTCGAAACTCAAGTTGTCGTGGTGATTGTGTGGAAATTGCTAAGTGTTATGTTTCGGAGTTGTGTGTGAATGTGATTGAGTTAGTTTATGTAGTTTTAAGAAAAACATGCAGGGAAATCGATTCCCAAATCGATTCTATTAAAAGCTATTCCTCAAAATCGATTTAGCAATCTATTGGATTCATTATAGGAGCTCAACCATTTTGACAAAATAGATTTGGAAATCGATTGGCTTTAATACAGGGGCTCAGTTATTCATTCAATCGATTTCCCAATCGATTGAATTAAGCCCAGAGTACAGTTTTCACGAAAAACCCTCAGGAAATCGATTTCCCAATCGATTGGCTTTAACACAGGGGCTCAGTTATTCATTCAATCGATTTCCCAATCGATTGAATTAAGCCCAGAGTACAGTTTTCACGAAAAACCCTCAGGAAATCGATTTCCCAATCGATTGGCTTAGTGGAAATTCTTATTTTGAGTTAGATGATCGATTGCTCAATTGGTTCATCAATGGATTAGCCAGTTGTTTATTACATGATTGATTTAAGACTTATTTTGATTTCATTTTCATTTGGCAAGTATTAGATGAACTTTTAGCATATGGAAAATCCTTTTAAGGTGCATGCTTAGTGGAAAGGTTATTTTGTGCATTCAAAAACTTAAATGTTATGTGTTAAGTGTTAATTTCGGTTGGTGATCCTTTACAACTATTGTGGAA
>NC_021161.2:28676685-28677197 GCF_000331145.2 Cicer arietinum
CGTCGTTACAATCCTCCCAAGTTTAAGGGGGATGAGAATTCAGAGAAGGCGGATCAATGGATCCAAGAAGTGGAGAAGATCTTCGAAATGATTAACTGTCAGGCGGGAGTGAAGGTCAACTATGCCACTTATATGCTGTTAGGGGATGCTGAGTACTGGTGGAGGAGTGCAACATTGTTGATGAGAGCAGCTCACAAGGACGTGGACTGGGAATCATTCAAAAGGAAGTTTTTAGACAAATAATTCCCGATGAGTACCAGGACTAAACTGGGTGATGATTTCCTGAAACTGCATCAGGGGAACATGACCGTGGGCGAATATGCTGCTAAGTTTGAATCGCTATCGAGACATTTCAGGTTTTTCCGTGAAGAGATTGATGAACCATTCATGTGTCATCGTTTCCAAGACGGACTAAAGTACGAGATTCAAGACTCGGTCTTGCCCTTGGGAATTCAACGTTTCCAAGTTCTTGTGGAAAAATGTAGGGAAGTTGAGGATATGAAGAATAAGAG
>NC_021161.2:28682104-28688431 GCF_000331145.2 Cicer arietinum
TCACACATATTTGTCATTCTTACACTCTCAAAATAATTTTCTGAGTCGTAAATTCTAATATCTATCGGTGTTGAATTCATTACTGCCTCGTGAGCTATTTCTCGTGCAAATTTAGAGGTGTTAAGAAAGAAAGCGCCTAAGGTAAGGGCTTTTCCCCATGCAATGTTAGGCTAGATATTAAATTAATAGTTTGTAAGATATTGATATAAAACTTGTTGTCTTAAAAGAAAAATATTGATTTTTAATTGCCTTAAAGAATTTAACTATAATATTTTATTTTTATGAGTAATATGTTTGCTTTGATAAACTTAATTATAAATTTCGATTTTTATTATTATAACATGAGTAATATGTTTGATGTCATATATTTGATGTAAAGTTATTATTTGTGTGTTGTTTATGTGTACTTAATTATAAAGCTATGATTTTTATTATGATCTCATGAGTAATATTTTTTTAGGATGTCTTTAATTTAAAGTTTCGATTTTTGTGCTATTTCATTTCAAAGTTTTGATTTTTAAGAAATCTATATGAGTCTTGGGGGAATTGGTGTAAAGTTTTAATTTTAATTATGATAACATGATTAAGTTGATTTTTGTGATGTGTTTAGCGGCAAACCTTGATTTGTGTTTTAATAATATTATTTTTGTGGTTGCCTAAGTGGCTTGTGGTTTGTGTTTTGAATATTTTATCTATGTGGTTGTCTAAGTGGTTTGGTTGGTGGTTTGTATTTTAAATATTTTTATCTTTGTGGTTGCCAAAGTGGTTGGTGATTTGCATTTTAAATATTGTTATCTTTGTGGTTGCCTAAGTGGCTGGTGATTTGTGTTTTAAATATTGTTATCTTTGTGGTTGCCTAAGTGGCTTGTGATTTATGTGATTATCTGATTGGGTGGTGATATGTATCTTTGAGCATCATTATCATTTCATGACATATCATATGCATCTTTGTGGACGCCTGTGTGGCTGGTTTAATTTTCCCCATTGGTATGGGTGGCTTCTGTGTGGACGCCTGTGTGGCTGGTTATATCCGGATCATATATGTTTAGGAGCATGCATGACTTGCATACATTTTTATGTTATTTTATTTTGATCTAATTATTTGCTATACGATTGCTACTTGATTTATTTAGATACATTCTATGACTTTTGATACATCTTTAAGAACTATTAAAGAATCAATTTTTTTAAAATCTTTCATTACGAAAAGATTTTATATTCATATTTTATGGTTGTTAATTTATTATTAGGTTTAATTTTGTTGTGGGATGAACTGACCCCTTACACCAATATTTAGGTACTAATGATATCAAAAGTCGTATGAATGATGTTTGATTGGTGCACGCGCGTGGGAAAATGAGACCTTTACTTTAAAAATAATATTTTGTATTACTAAAAATTTTGTCGTACATTGTAAAGTTATTTACTTTTCATTATTGACTTTTAATAGAAATGCGGAAGTGAGATTTCATTTGCTGGTAAATAATTGAATGTAATTAATTTCAGTCAACCTTGCTTATTTTGAATTTCAATTAAAGAGACTTTATTTTATTTTGGAGCATAAGTGAATATTGATCTAATATCTGGAATATTAATTTTGCAAATAAATGAATAAATAATATTTTAGTAAATTGCATTACATTCTTTTACAAAAAAAAAATATCAAGTCATTTTCTGACGCATCTTTAAATTATTACACGATGAACTACTTCTAAAAAAAAATTATAGTTATTTCTAAAAGAAAACTAATATTTTTAAGTAATTTTTGGATCAAAAAATTTGGGGCGTTACATGCGACAATTGTCAGAAGCCAGGACACATGGCAAAGGATTGCACGGCTCCGAAGGTAGAACGAGTTGTGAATGTAATTAGGGCTACTCGTCCTACTGCTAGAGGACACATTTATTGTGTGAGTGCTGAAGATGGGAATCCATCTGGGAATCTGATTCAACGTCACTGTGAGATTGCAAGTAACACTCTAACTGCACTTTTTGATTCGGGGGCAACCCATTCCTTCATTGCTATGGATTGTGTGAATCGCTTGAAGTTATCTATGTCTGCTTTACCTTTTGATTTGGTTGTTTCCACACCTGCTAAGACTTTGACAGTAAATTCTGCATGTTTACATTGTCAAATAACTATTCAGAATATGGATTTCTTGGTTAATTTTTATTTGTTTACCTCTACAATAACTCGAGGTCATTCTCGGTATGGATTGGATGTCTTACCATTATGTGATCTTGGATTGTGCTCGTAAATTGGTTCTTTTTCCTGAACCAGGAGTTGTTAAATATCTAGCCGCCAACAGACACTAAGTGCCGCTAAGAGAAGGAACTCATGAGTTTTTGTCTCTGGCTAATGTGGAGGCAAAGATAAATGTGGACATAGAAGATGTGATGCTCGTCAATGAGTATCGGGACGTATTTCCAACGGAAATTCCAGGATTGCCACCGTTAAGAGAAGTGGAATTTTTCATTGATTTGCACCCAGGAATCAGACCTATTTCAATGGCACTGTATCGAATGTCGCCATTGGAATTAAATGAGCTCAAAAGCCAAATTGAAGACTTGTTGGAGAAGAAATTTATTAGACCAAGTGTATCACCATGGGGAGTTCCAGTTTTTCTAGTTAAGAAGAAGGACGGAAGCTCGCGCTTATGTGTGGATTATAGACAACTTAATAAGGTACCTATTAAGAATCGTTATCCTTTGCCACGCATCGATGATTTAATGGATCAATTGAGAGGGGCCGCGATATTTTCGAAGATTGACTTGAAGTCGGGTTACCATCAGATTCGAGTAAGGGAAGGAGATATTCAGAAAACTGCTTTCAGAACCCGTTATGGACATTATGAATATCTGGTTATGCCGTTTGGAGTTACCAATGCACCAGCAATTTTCATGGACTACATGAATAGAATCTTTAGTCCATTCCTTGATAAATTTGTTGTGGTGTTCATTGATGATATATTAATTTATTCGAGAACTGAAGAAGAGCATGGAGAACATTTATGTCAAGTTCTTGAGATTTTACGCGAGAAGCAATTGTATGCCAATCTGTCAAAGTGTGAATTTTGGCTAGAAAAAGTGAACTTCTTAGGACATGTGATAACCAAAGAAGGAATCGCTGTAGATCCGGCTAAGATTGAGACGGTTCTTTCTTGGAAACAGCCTCAGACTGTCACTGACATACGAAGTGTAAGACCCATAATTTTACAGTACCATTGATGTATTTTTGGTGTATTTTGGATTTTGGCTCAGAGGTTTTTAAGCCAAAGTTAATAATATTTTGGAGTTTTATAATCAAAAAGATATTTTGATGCCAATTAAAATTTCTCGTCGATAAATAAATCGAATTTAACTGCGATGAATCCTTTACGGGCGTTTCGGGTGAAACGGTAATTTAACAAATATCTAGATTTTGAGATATTTGTTAAGTTATATTTATTTATGTTTGTTTGGAGGGAAAAAGAAAGGAAAACTAGAAGGAAGGAAAAGGAAAAGAAAATAGTATAAAAGGAAGGAAGGAAAAAGGAAGAAAGGAAAAACAAAGGAAAGAAAAAGAAAGGAAAGAAAAAACCATTTTTCCATCGTCTCCTTCCTCTGTCCGCGGCCAAATTCCCTCCTTTCTCCCATTCTCATTTTCGTCGCTTTCTTTTCTTCAAAACTAGTAACCCAAGGTTGGGTGAGAGTTAGATCAAGGTTTTTGCAACTCCACTCTTCCTCCTTGATTCGAAAACGAAGAAAAACGGTTTTTGAGATCCAAACACAACCCCCTCCGTTTCTCCTAGATCCAAACCTCATTTCTCGAAGAGATAGAAGGGAAAGTTTCTCACCACCACGCTACGGTGCTAGTGAACTAATTTGGAAGCGGCGTTGCAAGCGGGGATTTTACCGGAATTACTCGCGGTACCGGAAACGCACGTTAAAGCTAACGTTGAGGTAAGGGCTCCTTCCAAACTTCTAGTTTGCATTAGGGACTTATCTGTGGTTGTGTGGGAAGGAATTTGTTAGGGTTAAATGTATCGATTTGGGGAAAAACGAAACTAGTGCGTTATGGGTAAAAACCTTAGAGTTAGGTTTTGTTTATAATGATGAATGTTTCGTGGTAAATGAATTTGAATGTCATTGTGTATGATTATGAGTAAATGAAATTTGATGTATCTGGGTGTTATGTTGCGTGATTTGTGTTCGTTGTATTTGGTGTGTTCGTACTTGATGTTTGTTAATTGGTGTGGTTGTTGTGAATTATGGTTTGAATGTGAAAGTATGTTTGAATTTGTTTCTGTGGAATTTGAAAACCATTAGAGTTAAACGAGTATTAAAAATGGGGAATCTTTTAATACCTCGGTTTACTTAATGTGTATTTGAGGAAAATGTTTAAGTTAACTGGGCGTTGAGAATGGGGAATCTCTTAATGTCCCGGTTACTTAACGATCGTTTTTGAAAATCATTCCGGTAAATGAGTGTTAAGAATGGGGAATCTCTTAATGACTCGTTTACCGAATGTTTTGTGTGAAAATCGTTTAAGTCAAAAGTATATTAAGAATGGGGAATCTCTTAATATGACTGTTTGCTTAACGTTTTGTTTTGAAAATCATTAAGATAAATCAGTATTAAGAATGGGGAATCTCTTAATATGACTGTTTGCTTAACGTTTTGTTTTGAAAATCATTAAGTTAAATCGGTATTAAGAACGGGGAATCTCTTAATGACTTATTTAATTAATGTTGTTTGAAAGTCGTTTAAGTTAAATGGGTATTAAAAATGGGGAATCTTTTAATATCTGCATTTGCTTAACGATTGTTGTGAATGGAGTCTGTGTATGCTCATGCATTTCATTTGGTAAATTGTGTCGACCCGTGATAGGTGACACCTTGGTAAACTGTACGGACCCGTGATAGGTTGTACGTTTGCGATTTACATTTTAGTAAATCGTGTTGACCCGTGATAGGTGACACCTTGGTAAACTGTACTGACCCGTGATAGGTGGTACATTTACGATTTACATTTTTGGTGAATTGTGCTGACCCGTGATAGGTGGCACCTAGGTAAACAGTACTGGTCTGTGATAGGCGGTACGTTTACGATTCCCGCTTTTTCTTTTAGTAAATCGTGTTGACCCGTGATAGGTGACACCATGGTAACTGTACTGACCCGTGATAGGTGGTACGTTTATGATTTACGCATTTTAGTAAATCGTGCTGACCCGTGATAGGTGGCACCTCGGTAATTGGTACTTTGGCCTGCGATAGGCGGTACAATTATGATTTACGGCCCTTCGAGGAGGGTTTTGGTTTGGAATTCCGAGTCCATGCATTTTGGCATATACGCATTGCATTAGGGTGCTTGGCACACGAGTCGTGTTTGATTGAGTTTTATGATTGAGTGATTTGAATTTGATTTATCGTGTTAATTGCGTTGAAAATGCTAAGTGTTATGTGTTAATTATTGTGTGTATGTATGATGGTTATCGAGATCCCAATTGCCGTGGTAATCGCGTAGAAATTGCTAAGTGTTAAGTTGTGAACTTGATTAGGAATGACTTAGGTTAATTCATGAATTTTTGGAAAAATGATCAGGGAAATCGATTTCCCAATCGATTGGATGGAAGTCAGGGGCTTGGCCAAATGAACAAAATCGATTAGCCAATCGATTTTGTAATCAGTTTTCGAAAAATCCCTTACGAAATCGATGATTGGCATTAAGTCAGGGGCTCAGTCATCTTGTCAATCGATTGCCGAATCGATTGGATTAAGCCCAGGATTCGGTCTTCATCAAAATCCTTCACCCCAATCGATTGCCTAATCGATTGGCTCGGTGAAAATCCTCAGTTTTAGTTGTATGATTGATTGCTCATTAACTATCCATGTCTTGATTTGTTACGTTATAATTAGGGGATTGAGAACCTCATTTTACTTTCATTTTTAATTGGCAAAGTATTGTATGAACTTTTCGCATATTGAAAATCCTGTTAAGGTGCATGCTTAGTTGAAAAGTTATTTTGAGCATTTAAAATCTTAATTACTATGTGTTAACTGTTATTTTTTTTGGTTGGTGACCCTTTGAGCATTTAAAATCTTAATTACTATGTGTTAACTGTTATTTTTTTTGGTTGGTGACCCTTTACAATTATTGTGGAAATCTGGGCTTTGCCCTCAGATGAGAGTCAGGACGGTCCTACCGGTTCGTACCCTACGGACGGGAATGGAGATGGGAATGTGTGATTGCAGTTACGTTAGGAGGATCTCACGGGGCGCGTGGAGATACTCAGGGTGTATAGCTTTTTGATAGGATGATTAGATTAGGATGATGTATAGGGACTAGG
>NC_021161.2:28688513-28689944 GCF_000331145.2 Cicer arietinum
AAATGTTTTGGATTTATAATTGGAGAAACTTTTCCGCCGCTTGTAAATTATAATGACTCAATTATTTATCCAAAGGCATTTCCTTATCTATTTCTCTGTTTTAGTTTAATTACTTTTGAAAAAAAAATATACCCTCGCTTTGAAAAACGGGGTGTTACACGAAGTTTCGTAGGTTTGGTAGGGTACTACATGAGGTTTATTGAAGGTTTTGCTAAGATTGTGACTGATCCATTGACACAACTTACCAGAAAAGATCAATTGTTCGCATGGACGGAGAAGTGTGAGGAAAATTTTCAGTTACTAAAGAGAAAACTGATGACCTCACTAGTATTGGTATTATCGCAATTAGAAGAACCCTATGAAGTTTATTGTGATGCATCTCACCAAGGTTTGGGATGTGTTCGGATGCAACACAAGAAAATTGTAGCTTATGCCTCAAGGCAATTGAAGATTCATGAGAGAAACTATCCTACTCATGATTTGGAGCTTGCTGCTGTTGTTTTTGCATTGAAGATCTGGAGGCACTATTTATATGGGTGCACGTTCACAGTGTTTAGTGACCATAAAAGTTTGAAATATTTGTTTGATCAGAAGGAATTGAACATGCGCCAGAGACGATGGATGGAGACTCTCAAGGATTTTAATTTCACACTGTAGTACCACCCTGGGAAGGCCAATGTAGTGGTTGATGCATTGAGTAGAAGAAGTTTCTCGGTGTCTTCAACAATTATGGCTAGACAACAAGAGTTGTGGGAAGCTTTTAGAGATCTACACTTGAACATAGAGTTTGCACCAGGAATTATGAAATTCAGAATGATTAAAATTTCGAGTGGACTACTTGAAGACATTGTAAATTCTCAAGATGACGTCTTAATTCAAGAGAAGAGGAACCTAATAGTGCAAGGGAAGACCACTGAGTTTAAGATTGGATCAGATAATATTTTGCGATGTAATGGTAGGATTTGTGTACCAGGAATTACAGATATGAGAAAAACAATTTTAGAAGAGGCTCATAAGAGTAAGTTGAGCATTCATCCTGGAGCAACAAAGATGTATCAGGATTTGAGGCAGAATTATTGGTGGCCAGGAATGAAGAAACATGTAGCGGAGTATGTATCAACTTGTCTAACTTGTCAAAAAGCGAAGGTGGAACATCAGCGACCTGCTGGGATGTTGCAACCTTTAGATATACCTGAATGGAAGTGGGACAACATTTCCATGGATTTTATAATTGGATTGCCAAAAACAAGGAGAAAGAATGATTCTATATGGGTAATAGTTGATCGACTGACTAAATCCGCACACTTTTTGCCAGTAAAGACCACCTATAAGGTAGATCAGTTAACAGAGATCTACATTGCTGAAATTGTGAGATTACACGGAGTACCATCGAGTATTGTATCAGACCGTGATCCGAAGTTCACATCACAT